>NW_005370085.1:192266-192872 GCF_000412655.1 Myotis brandtii | reverse complement strand
CCCGCCATAAGTCCTGGGGCTGGGCTAGCATCTGTTCCCTCCTTCCCTTCCCCCCTGGGACTGGTCCTCTCGGAACTGGACCACAGCAGAGCCTCCCTTCCGGGCTTCCCTGCCTGAGTGTGCTGCCCCCCAGCCCAGCCCCTCATGCTAGTGCTGCAGCCACACTGGACTGCTCTGTGACCCTTGGGCATCTCTTAACTGTCCTGCCTCTTTTTTAAAAAAATATATTTGATTAATTTCAGAGAGGAAGGGAGAGGGAGAGAGAGATATATAGAAACATCAATGATGAGAGAATCATTGATCGGCTGCCTCCTGCATACCCCTTCCTGGGGATCGAGCCCAAAACCCGGCATGTGCCCTTGACCGGAATCGAACCTGGGACCCTTGAGTCCACAGGCCGACGCTCTATCCACTGAGCCAAACCGGCCAAGACTGTCCTGCCTCTTTTCCATGGTGCATGCTGATCTCCCTTCCCCCCGTCCCTGACTGTTGGAGCCACAGCTGGACTTTTTTCAGTCCCCGGAGTGAAATACCACCTCTTCCTTTTCCTGACACTCCCTCCAAGCCGATGGGATCTTTCCCTCCTCCAAGCCCGCCCCACCCCCC
>NW_005370085.1:191783-192120 GCF_000412655.1 Myotis brandtii | reverse complement strand
AGAGAGGAAGGGAAAGGGAGAGAGAGATAGAAACATCAATGATGAGAGATAATCATTGATTGGCTGCCTCCTGCATTCCCTCTACTGGAGATCGAGCCTGCAACCGGAGCATTTGCCCTTGACGGGAATTGAACCCGGGACCCTTCGGTCGCAAGCCGACTCTATCCACTAAGCCAAACCAGCTAGGGCTTCCCACCAGACCTTTTACGAAAACCTGACAAACAGAAAAAGCAGATTAGGCTGAGGAGCCAGAAAAGGGATGGGCTCTCTGTCTGTCTTTGTCTCTGTCTCTGAGACACACACACACACACACACACACACACACACACACACACAC
>NW_005370085.1:187542-191600 GCF_000412655.1 Myotis brandtii | reverse complement strand
TTTCCACCCTTGGGTTCGTCAAAGCCCTCCCCCTGCCCCCTACCCTCCTGTTCTTGTAGGCCCATCTCTCCCTGTTCTGAGCAGGCCCTGCACGTGGCTGTCCCCAGAGACACAGATGGTGTGCTGCCCCAGTTTCTCTTCCATCTTTGCTCCTCTAGAGGGTGCCGTGCACCAGTTTACACTGCCCTCGGTGCTCCCGAAGGGCGCCAGCCTGCCAGCCCTGCGACAGTGCCACTGTCAGCTGGGTCCTCGGTAGCAGCAGGGATGGGGGTGTCCCCTGGCCACCGCCCGCCTCAGGCTGGGAGTAATATGCCCGTCGGCTTACATAGTGCACAAACCATTGCCCTCTTCACGGATGCTTCAGCTCAGCATCACGTTCCAGATCTACATCAGCTTCCGGTCCCACGCTCTCCTCCATCGGCAGCTCATTCCCACAGGAGGAGCCTGGAGCATCCACTGATGTTCACCACTAGAAAGTTCCTATTTCAGTCTCCTCCCTGGACACCACAGTCATATTCATTCTTATCATAAATTGTGTCATCCTTCCATCCATCCACCATCCATCATCTATCCACCATCTATTCATCATCCATCCATCATCCTTTCATCCATCCACCATCCATCCATCCACCCATCATCTATCCTTCCATTCACCCACCATCCATCCATCTATCCATCCATCAATCATCCATCCATCCATCCATCCATCATCTATCCATCCACCATCCATCCATCTATCCATCCATCAATCATCTATCCTTCCATTGACCCACCATCCATCACCCATCATCCATCCATATGTCCATCCCCCATCCCCCACCCATTCTCCATCATCCATCCACCATCCATCTATTCATCCGCATCTCTTTCCTCGCTTCCTGTCCCCCTCATTCCCTCCCTCATCCATTCATCAATTTTTACACCTTAACAGGGGTCCTCAGGCAGACTTTCAGCATCACCCTCATCCAGGTATCTTGAAAAAATGTGTATATTTCCATGCCCCTCCCCTGAAGCATTCTGCTTCTGCAAGTCTAGGGGATATCTGATACCCAGAGCCCCCACTCCCTTCCTCTGTGCTGGGGAGATGGCTCCCTGCACCTGTGGCCCATCTCCTTGGGACCTGTCTCCCTGCAGGCTGGATGGGTCGCTTTCCAACCGTGACGTTGGGGGCAGATTTCTGAGTGGTGCCTGGCTCACATCCCAGGGCAGGTGCATGGAGCGAACCTCAGCAGGAGTTTGTCCCTCAGTTCCTAGTAGGCGTCCGTGGGCTGTGGGACCTGTGACTGAGGAGGGTACTTCCCAGGGGTCCCAGGGCCATACGATGAAGGTGATCCAAAGTCTGCATGTTGAGGGTTCTGGAGGGATCTCATCTGAGAAGCGGTGCTTTTGTGTTTTTGATTTAAAAAATATATTTTTATTGATTTCAGAGAGTTAGAGGGAGAGAGAGACAGAAGCATCAATGATGGGAGAGGATCATAGATCGGCTGCCTATTGCATGCCCCCTACTGGGAATGGAGCCCGCAACCCGGGCATGTGCCCTGACAGGAGTCGAACCTGGGACCTCCTGGTTTATAGGTTGATGTTCAACCACTGAGTCACGCCGTCCGGGCAGCAGCGGTGCTTTTGGCTGCCTCTAGGGCTGTTGAGGCTCTGGTGTGGCAGGCACTGGAGTGGGTCAGGCTGTGCTTCTTGTGGAACTGGAAACCCTGCTGGTCCCAGAGGTGTGAGAGGGAGAGTGTCTCGGTGGGACCCGCGGTGACCTCCGGGGTGGGAGGGCTCAGAGTCCATTGAGATGGGTCCCCAGGAAGACAGGGCCTCTCCTGTTCATCCACAGTGCCTGGCACGTAAGGGGTGCAGAATATATATATTTTTCCTCCATATGTTTTTTTTAAAAATATATATTTTATTGATTTTTTACAGAGAGGAAGGGAGAGGGATAGAGAGTTAGAAACATCGATGAGAGAGAAACATCGATCAGCTGCCTCCTGCACAGCCCCCACTGGGGATGTGCCCGCAACCAAGGTACATGCCCTTGACCGGAATCGAACCTGGGACCCTTGAGTCCGCAGGCCGACGCTCTATCCGCTGAGCCAAACCGGTCAGGGCAAGTTTTTATTTTTATTTGTTAATTTTTTTGTTAATCCTCACCTGAGGCTATTTTTCCATTGGTTTTTATTTGTTTTATTATTATTGTCTTTAAAAATGTATTTTTATTGATTTCAGAGAGGACGGGAGAGGGATAGAGAGATAGAAACTTCGATAATGAGACACTCATTCATCAGCTGCCTCGTGCACGCCCCCTACTGGGGATCAAGCCTGCAACCCGGGCATGTGCCCTGACCGGGAATCGAACCTGGGACCCTTCAGTCTATAGGGCGAAGCTCTAGCCACTGAGCCAAACCGGCCATGGCCCTCTGGGACCTTTGATTATACACATGGCCTGTGGCTCTTCGTCCTTGTCCCCCGGAAGGTGTGCGTAACTGTGACTCCACGTGGCTCCTGGGGCGCGGTCCCAGGGTTTCCCGCTGGCCCTGAGGGAGGCGGGCCCCTGTCAGCCACTGAGGGGATAGGGGCTGGAGGAGCAGAGGCAGCAGCCGCTGGGACACATCACCTGTGCAGCGGGAGTGGCTGACAAGAGAATGAGGAGCTGGTGGCTCTGGTCCCCCTAAGTCTCACGGGGGCGGGGGCAAGAGGGGCCACGGAGCTGCAAAGAAACGTCACTCACACCACAGCGCTTGGGCCGCGGGCAAAGGCAGGGCTGGGAGCGGCTGTATTCAACAGCCAGGAAATTCCCAGCACCAGCGTGTTTATTTTGCTAAGTGACCACCTCCCTGTTCTGGTCCTTGCAGCTTCTGGACAATTGTAGGGGTTGCTGCCCTCATCCTGCTCCTGGTGGCTCTGTTGGCTCGAATCCTCGTCAAAAGAAAACCACCCCGGGACCCGCTGTTCTATGGTACGTCTGTCCTCCGCCCCCCCGCCCCCCCCCCCAGCAGGGGAGCTGCTATGTCCACTGAACTGCTCAGCAGGGCGGCCTCCGGCACTGTCCCTCCGTGGCTGTGAATACGCTGAGCCCGTGGTAAAGTGGCAGAAAGTGGAGGAGTATTTCAGGGTGGCATGGCCTCTCCTCCAAGCTACCCCTCCCAGGCTGTGACCCACCCTCTCCCAGCGGGAAGCCCAGCAACGAGCTGGTACCCAGGGCCTACTGGAGGTCAGAGCGCGATGAAGATGAGGGGAAAGGAGAGGAGGGTGTGCTTCCGCCTGGATCCCATCCATGGTGTTGGAAATGGCAGGATTTCCTTCATTTAAAAAAATATATATATTTTATTGATTTTTTACAGAGAGGAAGGGAGAGGGATAGAGAGTTAGAAACATCGATGAGAGAGAAACATCGATCAGCTGCCTGCACACTCCCGCAACCAAGGTACATGCCCTTTGACCGGAATCGAATCTGGGACCTTTCAGTCCATAGGCTGACGCTTTATCCACTGAGCCAAACCAGTTAGGGCTTCATTTATATGGCCAAAGAATATCAGGTGTTTTTTTTAATGTTTTCTTTTTCTTTTTTAATCCTCACTTGAGGATATTTTTCCCTTGAATTTTAGAGAGAGTGGAAGAGAGGGAAAGACAGAGAGAAATATCGATGTGAGAGAAACACATCGATTGGTTGCCTCCTGCACAAGCCCTAACCAGGGGGCAGGCCGGAGAGGAGCCTGCAACTGAGATAGTGCCCTTGACCGGAATCGAACCCTGGACCCTTTGGTTCGCAGGTCGATGTTCTATCCACTGAGCCAAACCAGCCAGGGCAAGAATATCCGTTTCCAGTATATAATATAAACACACACGGTCCAGTCCTCTGTTGCCTGACATTTAGGTTGTTTCCTTGCTGTGGCTATAAATGTTTCTTTTCCTTGTTCATGGGTCTGCAGGTTGGTTGGGTGGCTCTGCTTCAGGCTGTGGGTGGGACTCAGGGCTGTCCCATGGGTCTCCCTGCTCCTTGGCCAGCAGCTCCCCAGGGTGTGCCTTTTGAAAACATATATATACTAGAGGCCCGGTGCACA
>NW_005370085.1:185554-186577 GCF_000412655.1 Myotis brandtii | reverse complement strand
CTTCCACAAAATACCACGTGCGGGCGCGCACGTACCGTGCAATTGAAACTTCGTGGCCCATGTGCAGAAGTCAGTATTTTGTGGAAGAGCCACACTCAAGGGGCCAAAGAGCCGCATGTGCCTCGCGAGCCGCGGTTTGCCGACCACTGCACTAGACACCTGGGGAGTTGGCCTGTTTGGTAATTAACTCTTCTAAGTCATTACTTTAAACCTGGTGGTCACCTCTACACTGTGGCCACTGGTTACAGGGTTTGTCCAGGTGGGTGCCGGTGTGGCCCTGGGCATCCGCTGGTAGGGAGTGGAGGAGGCGACAGAGTTAGGGGCTGAGTTTGTCATTCTTACCCCCTGGCGGGTGTCCCCTCGGTGAGCGCACGTGGGCAGCGATGTCAGACCCACGACACAGGCGGAGATCCCGCTGCGTGTGCCGGAGGTAAGTCCTGTTGGCCCGTGTGGACAGCGTCCACGGGACCTTCTGGAAAACATTAAAAACAGTCCGTTGTTGCTGGCGAATGCCAGCTTCTGGCATCGTCTCCGGGCTGCTCCGTGTACACCGCTGCTCTCTCCCCAGTGTACGCCGTGTTCGGATTTACCAGCGTGGTGAACCTCATCATAGGCCTGGAGCAGGATGGAGTCATCGACGGGTTCATGACGCACTACCTGCGAGAGGTATGGCCCCGATTCTCGGTTCTGAGCCTTAAGCCCCAGGGCCAGCCACCTACCCACCCAGCCTCCTTCACTTACATTTAATGTAAAAGACGAACTTTAAATGAATTGAGAATTTGTGTAATATTATTAAAATATCACTGCATCTGAAAGCCCAAGTTAGTCTTACGCGTAAAAAGTACATCAATGGTGAGAGATAATCATCGTCCCATACACCAAGTTCATAGGTCGATGCTTAATCACTGAGCCATGCCAGCCGGGCGACAGTAAGCATTTTAAAAAAATCATCATCCAAGGATATGGCTTTTTATTATTTATTTACTTATTATTATTATTATTATTTTAAATATATTTTATTGA
>NW_005370085.1:181139-185501 GCF_000412655.1 Myotis brandtii | reverse complement strand
CTTCTGCACACCTCCTACTGGGGATGTGCCCACAACCAAGGTACATGCCCTTGACCTGAATCGAACCTGGGACCGACCCTTGAGTCCGCAGGCCGTCGCTCTATCCACTGAGCCAAACCGGTTAGGGCTACTTACTATTTTTTAGTCCTCACCCGAGTCCTCATCCGAGGATATTTTCCCATTGATTTTTAGGGCGAGTGGAAGAGAGAGGAAAAGACAGAGAGAAACATTGATGTGAGAGAAACACATCAATTGGTTGCCTATTGGTTGCCTCCTGCACGAGTCCCAACCTGGGCCCGGGCCGGGGAGTAGCCTGCAACTGAGGTAAACTCCCTTGACTGGAATCGACCCCAGGACCTTTCGGTCCACAGGCCGATGCCCTATCCACTCAGCCAAACCAGCTAAGGCTAAAGTTGTACTTTCCCCTTCCTGCCGATTTCGTAACTTTATGAGATGCAGCGTAGTTTCATTTGAGCAGACTTGCACACATCAGTTCTGTTGTGTTTTACGCGAGGTGCAGGCCTGGTGTTCTGCGCGGTGTCTGAGCCCCATGTAAAGCGGACCCCTCTCCATGCTTCCCTCAGGGTGAACCGTATCTGAACACGGCGTATGGGCACATGGTCTGCTACTGGGACGGCTCCGCCCATTACCTGATGTACCTGGTGATGGTGGCGGCCATCGCATGGGAGTAAGTCACTGCGCCGGGGTGTGTGCCTCCGCCGCCTTAGCACCGATGCGCGGGTAGGTAAGGGGAACACAGAGGCGAGTGGACAGACAGGTGTCCCCGGACTGAAGGCCGCTCCTTGGAGATGAGTCAGGCCCGGCGTTCTGCGCCCCCCGGCCCTTTGCACCTGGCTCTCCGGGTTACCCCTCGGAGGTGATCGCTCCGGCAGACCCTTAACTTCCTGATTGATTTTGTTCTCTTATGAGAACAGTGTTTTTTCAGGAATTTAAGCCCCAACACATTTTTTTTTTATTGATTTCAGAGAGGAAGGGAGAGAGGGAGAGAGAAACATCAATGATGTTTTTATTGATTTCAGAGAGGAAGGGAGAGGGAGGGAGAGAAACATCAATGATGAGAATCACTGATTGGCTGCCTCCTGCACATCCTCTACTGGGGATCCAGCCTGCAACCTGGGCATGTGCCCTTGACTGGAATCGAACCCGGGACCCTTCCGTCCGCAGGCTGACGCTCTATCCACTGAGCCACACCGGCTTGGGCAAGCCCAGCACATTCTAACGCAAAGCTTCAGCCTCATGCCAGTTCAAGCTGCCTTTCCCCCGTCCATGAGGCGTGGGGGTCTGTCCTCCCATTCCTTCTCCAGTCAGCCTGCCCCGGCTTCTCTGAGGATGTATGTAGGTACAAGGGGTTGAAGGGAAGAGGGGCAGGGTCTTCAATGCCACGTGCTGATTGGCCCTGCTTTAGGATATGCTGGGTCGGCTGTGGGGCACACACGTGGGCTCTCTGGAGACCCCTGCACAGGACGGTTTGCATTGCACCGATCCCTGCAGTGAGCAATGCTCTCCGGCTGAGTTTGTGACTCCCCGGCCCACGGGGGTACACCACAGCTTCTCTCCGCTGGGGTCCCTTAGCCCAGGACAGTCAAGTCCAGCCACCTTCCCAGACCTCCTGTGGCTGCAGGTGAGGGAAAGCCATGCATTCTTTTCTCTCTCTCTCTTTTTTTTTTAATCACCCGTCCCCGGACTGAAGGCCGCTCCTTGGAGATGAGTCAGACCCGGCGTTCTGCGCTCCCCGGCCCTTTGCACCTGGCTTTCCGGGTTACCCCTCGGAGGTGATGGCTCTGGCAGACCCTTAACTTCCTGATTGATTTTGTTCTCTCTTTTTTTTAAAAAATATATTTTATTGATTATCCACAGAGAGGAAAGGAGAGGGACAGAGAGCCAGAAACATCGATGAGAGAGAAACATCGATCAGCTGCTTCCTGCACACCCCCCACCGGGGACGTGCCCACAACCAAGGCACATGCCCCCGACCGGAATCGAACCCGGGACCCGTCAGTCCCCAGGCCGACGCTCTATCCAGTGAGCCAAACCGGCCAGGGCTGATTTTGTTCTCTTATGAGAACACTGTTTTTCAGGAATTTAAGCCCCAACACATTTTTTTTTTTATTGATTGCAGAGAGGAAGGGAGAGGGAGAGAGAGAAACATCAATGATGAGAATCACTGATTGGCTGCTTCCTGCACATCCTCTACTGGGACTCAAACCTGCAACCTGGGCATGTGCCCTTGACCGGAATCGAACCAGGACCCTTCAGTCCGCAGGCCGATGCTCTACCCACTGAGCCACACTGGCTAGGGCCATGCATTCTTCTCTTGCCCCGTACAAGGCTGAAGTTCAACTGGACCATATGCATGCTCTGTGCTCGCGCCCCCCACCCTTCCCCCAATCGTGAACTCAAGGACAGCTCCAGCTAGTTTTTGGACTTTTCTAGGCACCAGCCTCCCCTTCCCAAGCTCTAGGGAACACGTCCCGTATTTCTGAGGATGCCTGGACTCTGCGTGGACGCTGTCGGGAGTGGGCCAGAGTTTCTGCAGCTCTGTTAGCGCCCACGGTGGGAGAGGGCTCTTGCCTGTCCTGCTGACAGGCCCAGTCACTGTGAACGGGCCTCCCTTCCTCCCTTGAGGGATCTATGGGTCTGGCTTGGGGGCGGGGGGGGGGGGGCGGGGCAGGAAGCACACAGTTCAGAAGGGAACCCCTCTGTTCCGGCTAAGACTCTCCTTTGTCTCGGAGCCCCTTATGGAGGTGGGTTATGGGGATATCGGTTGAAAGATCTGTTTGTCAGCATCGCCTATTAAGAATATTAGGGGTATAAATCACTTTTTAAAAATATATTTTTTAATCGATTTTTAGAGAAAAGGAAGGGTGAGGGATAGAGAGGTAGAAATATCCATGAGAGAGGAGCATCATTGATGGGCTGCCTCCTGCATGCCCCCTGCTGGGGATCAAGCCCGCAACCCGGGCATGTGCCCTGACCGGGAATCAACCGGCGACCTCCTCATTCCTAGGTCGACGCTCAACCACTGGGCCACACCGGCCGGGCTATATATCACTTACTATCTTTACCTTTAGGGGCTTTGGCCAAAATTCTGTGACACCAGGGAAAGTCCACTTCACACCCATTACTCGTACTTCCAATGGTTTGGGAAGGGGATCCATTTTCCATTCTTTTTTGAGCCTCCTTTTCCGTTTCATACCTAAGAGTGAAATGCAGGCCTCTTTTTGCAGTGACAAGGGCGTTGTGGTCTACAGGTTAGGGTAGCAGTGTAGTTCCTAGTCAAAAGGACAGAGCTCTGGCCGGTTTGGCTCAGTGGATAGAGTGTCGGCCCTCGGACTGAAGGGTCCCGGGTTCGATTCCAGTCAAGGGCATGTACCTTGGTTGCAGGTTCCCTGGCCCCGGGCCCTGGTGCGGGTGTGTGTAGGTGTCAACCAATCGATGTGTCTCTCTCACATCGATGTTTCTCTCTCTCTGTCTCTCCCCTTCCCTTCCACTCTCTCTAAAAATCAATGGAAAAATATCCTCGGGTGAGGATTAGCAAAAAAACAAAACCCAAAACAAAAGGTACAGAGAGGGTTCTGTGGTTTGTCACACGAGGAAATGGAGGGCGAGTACCAGGGTTCCCTGTGTCTGGGTTATTACTCTCCAGGAGGTTTCCATCCAGGTACTTTGTTAGTGAGGATAAAGGTAACACTTTGGCAGATGGCATGCTAAGCCAAGGTCTTTTCGTTGCAGGGAAAGTTATAGGAACATTGGGCTGTACTGGGTCGGATCGATTATGATGAGCATGATTGTTTTTGTGCCAGGAAACATTGTAGGTAAGAAACTTGATCTTGAAATTCACTTTCCTTTTCTGAAACAATGGGGATTGTTTTTAAAGAGAGATGCTATTTTGGTTGTCACAGCACCAAGACATTCCGAGCTCACCAAAAAGCTGTTTTGTGGAATTACTCCTCCCCTCTCCCCCCCGCTTAATCTTACCTTGAAAAATGCTTTTGAGCAGTTTTCAGAAATGTACATTGAACAACGAGGCAATTTAAAAAATATTTTTATTGATTTCAGAGAGGAAGGGAGAGGGAGAGATAGAAACATCAATGATGAGAGAGAATCATTGATTGGTTGCCTCTTGCTTACCCACCCCCTAGGGATTGAATCCGAAACCTGGGCATGTGCCCTTTTTTTTTTTAAAAATATATTTTATTGATTTTTTTTTTTTTTTACAGAGAGGAAGGGAGAGGGATAGAGAGTTAGAAACATCGATGAGAGGGAAACATCGATCAGCTGCCTCTTGCACACCTCCTACTGGGGATGTGTCCACAACCAAGGTACATGCCCTTGACCGGA
>NW_005370085.1:170928-180997 GCF_000412655.1 Myotis brandtii | reverse complement strand
AAATATATTTTTGTTGAGTTCAGAGAGGAAGGGAGTGGGAGAGAGAGAGAAACATCAATGATGAGAGAGAATCATTGATTGGCTGCCTCCTGCACACCCCCTACTGGGATCGAGCCCACAAACCCATGCATGTGCTCTTGACCGGAATCGAAACAGGGACCCTTCAGTCTGCAGGCCAACAGTCAATCCACTGAGCCAAACCAGCTAGGGCACAACAAAGCAATTTAATATCAGTGATGCCTGACTTTGAGAGGGGTTTGGAGGCGTTAAGTATTGTGTTTGTGGCTACATGCAGTGTGCAAATACTTCTTACAACTTTTGCGGTGTGCAGGGTGGGGCAGAAGTAGTTGATAGCTGTGAGTACATGAAACAGAGTCTATTCTTGTATTATTATTTATTAATTATTGTGTTATTTTCCATACAAAAAAACCCTGTAAACCTACTTTTCCCCTGCCCTGTATATAACTCTGCCACACTGTGGGAACTCAATAAATGTCCTTGAAAATGAAATACTCTTTAAGGCTAATGTAAATGAGGTTATTTATGCATGCGAGAAATCAGGATATTCCACATATACCTTAAAAATACTGTAGGCGGCAGTGGATAGAGCATCAGCCTGCGGACTGAAGAGTCCCAGGTTCAATTCCGGTCAAGGGCACATGCCCGGGTTGTGGGCTCCATCCCCAGTAGGGGGCGTGCAGGAGGCAGCTGATCAATGATTCTCTTTCATCATTGAGTTTCTCTCTCTCTCTCTCCCCTTCCCTTCCTCTCTGAAATCAATAAAAATATATTACAAAAAAATACTGTTGCCGGGACATAACCTGCTAAACACCTATGTTTTGAGTTGATCTGGTTTTTCTGGTTAAAAATATTGTCTGGTTCATAGCGAAATTTTAGGTGGCTGGAGATAGGAGGTATCCTACATGTGACTTGTGTTTCTAGATGCTTTTGGTAACCTTCTGGCTTTCCCTTTCTCTCTTTTAAACAGGGAAGTTCGGAACACGCGTTTGCCCTGCTTTCATCTTAAGCATACCGTACACGTGTCTTCCGGTCTGGGCCGGCTTCAGAATCTATAACCAGCCGTCGGAATATTGTCATTACCCGTCCAAGGTGATTTTTATTAAGTCACATGTAACATGTCTGCACGCTGGCAGGGCGCACTCGCATCCACGGGCCACTGAGCCGTGCGCCTCCGGGGACTGGAGCTCTTGGGGACCGCGATCAATCGGCGTGACTGTGTCGGTTCTGCAGTGTCTGTCACGCCTTAGCTCAGGTGGCCAAGACTGTCCGACGGCGCCTGCTTCCGGGGCCAGTGGTCCCCTGGGCTGCTCCCCTCACATTCTGTGTGTGTGCTGAGTCGGGTTGGTCTGGGGCTGTCTGTGGCCTGGAGTTTGAGCACCTGGGCATCTCTTCAGAGATACCTGTGCCTTTATGGCCCTGAGGGGAGGCTGGAGGGATACTGCGTTCGAGGTAGCACACACAGCCATAGGGTCCAATTACTAAGAGATCCAGGCACATGGATACCAGCTACAGGACGCCTTCTTTTTCTTTCTTTAATCCTCACTTGAGGATATTTTCCCCCATTGATTGATTTTTAGGGAGAGTGGAAGGGAGAGGGAGAGACAGAGAGAAACACTGATGTGGAAGAGACACATTGATGGGTTGCCTCCCACATGCCCCTGACCAGGGCCAAGAGCCTGCAACCGAGGTGCGTGCCTTGACCGGAATCGAACCCAGGAGCCTTCAGTCTGCAGGCTGACGCTCTATCCACTGAGCCAAACTGGCTAGGGCTACACGACGCCTTCTGAGACAGCTCCCTTATTCCCAGCCAGGTGTCCAGATGCAACAGTACTGGCCGGGCAGAGACTCTGTTAAGATCTTTATTTCTAAGCTAGTGACATCTCCCTAAGTTTCTCTTCCTTTTATAGATCCTTAAGATCCCTTAAGCCAGCGGTTCTCAACCTGTGGGTCGCGAACAATGAAAATACATCCTGCATATCAGATATTTACATGACGATTCATAACAGTAGCAAAATGACAGTTACGAAGTAGCAACGAAAATAATTTTATGGTTGGGGGTCACCACAACATGAGGAACTGTATTAAAGGGTCGCGGCATTAGGAAGGTTGAGAACCACTGCAGGCTTAAGCAAAACTGACATATGAAAAGATGCATTCATTACTAGAGATAATCAGAACATGATTATTCATTTGACAACAAGATTTACAAGGGAATTCATTAAAATGCATTTGAATTTGCAAACATTTCATTTGTTCACATCCAGACACCTGCCATGTAGACTGAGGTTGGCACACGGACAACTGGAACCCCTTACATCCTTTTTAAAAAAATTTTAAAGTTTTTAAAAAATATATTTTTATTGATTTCATGGAGAGGGAGAGAGAGAGAGAGAGAGATACATCAATGATGAGAGAGAATCACTGATCAGCTGCTTGCTGCACACCCCCTACTGGGGATTGACCCGGGCATGTGCCCTGACTGGGCCTCGAACTTGGGGCCCTTTAGTCCGCAGGCCGACGCTCTATCCACTGAGCCAAACCAGCTAGGGCGCCCCTTACATCCTTTTGAGGAATGAGGTGGCTGTTAAAAAAACAGTCCCCACAGCCTTGGCCCTCCCTCTGGTGCATTTGAAGGCTCCATGCCAATGCGACAACAGTGATCATAAGATACATGACTGTTGTTATTTAAAAAAAAAAGTTAAAACACAGAGTCAGCCGGGAAGAAGTAGACATTGTCATGCAGTGCTGACAGGAACATAAATTCAGAACCGCTCTGCAAAGCAGTCTGGCTATGTTCTCAGCCTTAACAAATGGAGCCCTGTAATCCAGTCGTTCTGGCTGCCAAACTCCTGTATTCAAGGTGCTCACCGCCCCCTCAGGTGTAACAGTTGACATGCCTCAACGTCCAACAAATCAAATACGGTGCTTCCGTGTGACATTAAGTGTTTAAAGGGATTTTACTAACGTGGGGAAGTGCTTACAATTAGGTAGATGTTGAGAGTCGAAAGAACAAACACGAAATTGTCGATACATGAAGTCCTAATTTTGTGAAAAATAAAGCAACTATTAGTAGTAGTGTGGTGGGTTTATGGTTTATTTATTTTATTTTTATTTATTTTTTAAAATATTTTTATTGATTTCAGAGAGGAAGGGAGAGGGAGAGAAAGATAAAAATATCAATGATGAGAGAGAATCATTGACTGGCCGCCTCCTGCACGTCCCACACTGGGGATCGAGCGCACATCCAGGTGTTCTTGACTGGAATTGAACCCGGGACTCTTCAGTCTCCAAGGCGATGCTCTATCTCCTGAGCCAAACAGGCTCGGGCGATTTATGGTTTATTTTAGAAATGAGTATGCCTTATATTTATAATCACACAAAAGAGAGCTATTTCAAGAAAAAATATGGAACCAGAGCTAGAAGGGCCCTTTGAGGTCACATGGCCCCATTTGCTCATTTCACAGATGAGGAAACGGAGACTTGAAGGGGAAAATGATTTTCCTAAAGTTACACCGCTGGGGGTTATGCTATGATTTCCTAAAGTTACACGGCTGGGGGTTATGATAGGATTTTCCTAAAGTTTCATGGCTGGGGGTTATGATATGAATGGGGAACCTTCACCCTCTCGTCACCACCGCCACCCTTGTCTCAGTGGGTCTCCGGTCTCCTCCGGCCCCGGACCTGCTCAGCGGTTACAATCTCTGTTTTAGGTCGTTCAAGAAGTCCAAGCGAAGGACCTGCTGAGAAGACCTTTTGACTTCCTGTTGGTCATCTGCCTCCTCCTGGCAACTGGATTTAGCCTGTTTAGAGGCTTGGTAAGCAGAACAGATCAAAGTAACGTGTATACCAGACTTCCTAGTGCACTGACCAGATATTCCTCCCATTAGGTCCTGGAGGGCAGGGCCTGCTTCCCGCTGCTCTCCTGCCGGGGTCAACCCCAAACCTCCTCTCTGCAGGGGGCGGGCCCATTCTGGGCTGCTTTGTGCCACCTCCTTCTGGTCCTCACGATCAAGCTCTACCCAGAAGCATCTTCCCTCCGCCCTAGTTGGTTTGGCTCAGTGGATGGAGCGTCGACCTGCAGACTGAAAGGTCCCAGGTTCGATTCCCGTCAAGGGCACATGCCTGGGTTGTGGGCTCGATCCCCAGTAGGAGGTGTGCAGGAGGCAGCCGATCCATGATTCTGACCATTGATGTTTCTATCTCTCCCTTCCTCTCTGAAATCAATAAAAGTATATTTTTAAAAAAGAAATGTCCTTTAAAAAAAAAAAGAAGCATCTTCCCTCCCTTATTAAAGGGCACCTGAAAAAGTAGTCTCACTATTTTGGTTCCTTTGATGTTTCTGATTTAAGTATCCTGGGAACAGGTGGTAACGTAAGACTGCAGTAAACACTGTGGCCTAGGCCAGTGGTCGGCAAACCCATTAGTCAGCAGAGCCAAATATCAACAGTACAACGATTGAAATTTCTTTTGAGAGCCAAATTTTTTAAACTTAAACTATATAGGTAGGTACATTCTTATTAACTTAATTAGGGTACTCCTAAGGCTTAGGAAGAGCCACACTCAAGGGGCCAAAGAGCCGCATGTGGCTCGCGAGCCGCAGTTTGCCGACCACGGGCCTAGAGCATCTAGGTGTTCTCAGGAGTAGGGCGGTGGGATTGAGGAAGGGTTCCTGGAGTAAGACGTTAGCATCCTTGCCACGTAAGTACATCTGTGGCTGTGGGGCCTCGGAACAAAGGCTTACCCTCTTGGACCCTCGGCGTCTTTATAAAATAACAGGAGCTAGCTGACGGTATTGTTTTGAAGATTTAATAATGAACATTGATACATGCAGAGGGCCTGATACATAGTAGCTGCTCAATAAAGGTCTATTTATTTATTTTTAAATGTATTTTTATTGATTTCAGAGAGGAAGGAAGAGGAAGAGAGAGATAGGAACATCAATGATGAGAGAGAATCATGGATCGGCTGCCTCCTGCACGCCCCCTACTGGGGATCGAGCCGGCAACTCGGGCACATGCCCTTGACTGGAATCGAACCTGGGACCCTTCAGTCCGCAGGCCAACGTTCTATCCACTGAGCCAAACCAGCCAGGGCTGTTTATCGATTAAGGATCCTTCACAGTGTCCCAGTTTCATGAGTTCTTAGCAGCCAGCGTTACGCGGTCAGTTATATTCAGCTTCCATGGCGATAGCCTGCTGCCATTGCACAGCTGCTGGGATGCAGAGCGGCCAGTGTAAGCTGAGGTAGTGGGTTAGTTGTTTTGGGGTCAGCTGGCTGGGTTCAGGGGGAGCAGCTCTCTTAAGATGTGGGTGGTTGCAAACTGCCTAGAGGAGAGCTGGCCACTAGGAGAGGCTCAGGGGAGGGAAGAAAAGGAGAAAGCCAGACTGTGGGCTTTGCTTAGACCACAGAGCCGTGAAACTGCCCTTTGGTTAGTATAATGCCCACAGTTAAAAGGACAGCAACAAGTCCTTGCCGGTTTGGCTCAGTGGATAGAGCGTCGGCCTGCGGACTGAAGGGTCCTGGTTTTGATTCTGGTCAAGGGCACATGCCCAGGTTGCGGGCTGGATCCCCAATAGGGGGCATACAGGAGACAGCTGATCAATGATTCTCTCTCATCGATATTTCTCTCTCCCTCTCTGAAATAATAATAAAAAAGGACAGCAACAAAATTAGCGCCGCCTGTCATCTTGCAAAGCTGTACCCAATTCCCTGAGTGTGTGTGTGTGTGTGCGCGTGTGCGTGTGCGCTGTTAGGTTGGGAGTCCTTTCACCGACTCTGTCCCTGCCCTGGGTTCATGTGTGCTGTCTGGGTGGGACATGAAGGATGACAGCTGAGGGAGGTGACTGAGGGGGGACCCAATAACATGCCAAAGAGACACTTGGTCTCTTCTGTGGCCTCGAGTCTACTGTGTTGGGACTAAACCTGCTCTGCTCTCAAAGGGGATGCTGGAGGGACGCAGGAAGTGGCTTCTGATGAGGACCCTGCTTTCAAATTCTTGTTCTTTTTTTTTTCTTCAGTTTTTGTGTTTTTATTTCAATGGTCCTTTTTTCATTCATTCATTCATCCATTCATTATGTTAATCCTCACCCGTGGATATTTTTCCATTAATTTTTAGAAAGAGTGAAGGGGGAGAGAGAGAGAGAGAGAGAGAGAGAGAGACAGAGAGAGAGAAACATTGATGTGAGAGAGACACATTGATTGGTTGCCTATTGCACGGGGGTTGAGTCTGCAACCGAGATATGTGCCCTTGATGGAAGAACCTGGGACCTTCAGTCCATGGGTCGATGCTCTATCCACTGAGCCAAACCTGCTAGGGCACAGACTCTTGTTCCGCACTGGACCCCAGTGAGGCACTGGATAGAGGAGGTTATTTTTGTTGTTGTTAATCCTCACCTGAGGGGATGTTTTTCCATTGATCTTTTAGAGAGAGTGGGAGAGGCAGAGACAGAGAGAAACATCTATGTGAGAGAAACACATCGATTGGTTGCCTCCTGCAGGAGCCCTGACCAGGGCCTGGGCCGGGGAGGAGCCTGTAACCAAGGTACGTGCCCTTGACCGGAATCGAACCCGGGACCCTTTGGTCCGCAGGCCGACGCTCTATCCATTGAGCCAAACCAACTCGGGCTCAAACCCTGGTTCTTCACTGGCTCCCGAAGGCCATGCACGCCGTGAGGCACTGGACAGAGGCGGCTGTTTCTGAATCTTGCAGAGCATAGTAAGATGAACCTGGTACGGAAAGGCAGCGTCCTTCCTGCAGGGGGCGGAGGCTAGCTCTTCCCTGGAGAAGCAGGCTGGCGGGACCTGGAACTTAACCCGAGTCCTCGAAAGGCCGCCGGGAGCAGAGCATTAGCTCCAGTTCCTGCTCCCGTTTGCTCGCCTCGGCGTCCTCTGCTCCCAGGGCACCTGCAGGGTACCCTCTCCTTTCACTGGGAGCTTCTCCCACACATAGTTTTTGTTACAGAGCAAAGCTGTTTGTCACTAAAGCTGGCACATTTGGCCTCATCAGCCAACAGAAGAGCCAGCTGTGACTGCATCTTTTTAAAAAATACATTTTTATTGATTTCAGAGAGGAAGGGAGAGGGATAGAGAGAAAATGATGAGAGAGAATCAGTGATCAGCTGCCTCCTGCGCGCCCCCTACTGGGGACCAAGCCTGCAACCTGGGCATGTGCCCCGACGAGGAATCGAACCTGGGACCTTCAGGCTGCAGGCTGATGCTCTATCCACTGAGCCAAACCAGCGAGGGCTGTGACTGCATCGTGATAACGAATTCATTTCTGTTCCCAGATTGCTCTGGATTGTCCAGCTGATTTCTGCCGGTTTTATACCCAGTTTCAAGAGCCCTACCTGAAGGACCCTGCGGCTTATCCCAAGATCCAGGTCAAGTAGTGACGGAGCCTAAGGTTTTTCTATTTTCGCTCTTGGAGGATGGGAGCACGTGGTTCCACCTGGGAAGCGGGAATGAACATGCTCACCTTTTCGAGGGTCCGTGGTCTGTGCTCTTCCTCGGGCCAGGCCGGCCGGTGTGTGATGACGTTTCTCTGTTGGCACAGATGCTGGTGTACCTGTTCTATTCTGTCCCTTACTTCTTGGTGGCGCTTTACGGACTGGTGGTGCCCGGGTGCTCCTGGATGGCTGACGTCACCCTGATTCACGCGGGAGGCCTCGCGCAGGTACCTAAGAACGCGCTCTGCTGTGAACGCTGACTGGGCATGTGGCTGTCCTGGTTGAGGATCCCATACACCTCTGCTCGGTGTTTCAGGGTAGGAAACACTAGGTGGACATGTCTCCTTTGTTTTTGTGCTTTTTTAAAAAATAGTTTTTTATTGATTTCAGAAAGGAAGGGAGAGGGGAGAGATAGAAACATTAATGATGAGAGCATCATTGACTGGCTGCCTCCTGCACGCCCCCTACTGGGGATCGAGCCCGCAACCGGGGCATGTGCCCTTGACTGGAATCGAACCCGGGACCCTTCAGTCCGCAGGCAGACCCTCTATCCCAGCGGTTCTCAACCTGTGGGTCGCGACCCCTTTGGCGGTCGAACGACCCTTTCACAGGGGTCGCCTAAGACCATCCTGCATATCAGATATTTACATGACGATTCATAACAGTAGCAATATGACAGTTATGAAGTAGCAAGGAAAATAATTTTATGGTTGGGTCACAACATGAGGAACTGTATTTAAAGGGCCAGAAGGTTGAGAACCACTGCTCGATAGAGCCAAACTGGCGAGGGCCCCTTTGTTTTGTGGTTCCTCAGAAGACGTTTTCTGCTGACCTATTTTATTTAAGTCTCGCAGTAACCACCTGGCAGGTGCTCCATCAGTTACACAGACGAGGCCCAGCGAGGTTGTGGGGTTTGTCCACCGCCACAGAGGCAGCAGGTGGCCCCGTTGTTTACAGTACCATTTGCCAGTCTCTCAACACCACGGCCACCAAAGAGAACTGAGAGCTGTTAACCTTAAGATGTCATTCTAAATTTGAGATTTTGGAATTCCACTTTACTATCCTAGACAGAACCAGAGGGACTAATTTTATTTATTTTTTTATTGATTTCAGAGAGGAAGGGAGAGGGAGGGAGAGATAGAAACATCAATGATGAGAATCATTGACTGGCTGCCTCCTGCACACCCCCTACTGGGGATCGAGCCCGCAACCCGGGCATGTGCCCTTGACCGGGAATCAAACCGTGACCTCCTGGTTCATAGGTCCACGCTCAACCACTAAGCCAGGCCATCAGGGCCAGAGGGGCTCATTTTAAAGGGTCTGCTCCTCCCCCTGCTGTTAGCCCCGCCCCGGGCTCCAGTGGGTGCTCACTGAACTGCGAACAGAACTAGCTATGGAATGACTTCATCACACAAAGTGCATTTTTACGAAATAACAACCAGCTAAACAACTTGCTCTTATGAGCAAGGAAGAAAATGAAGTCGTTGTACCTTTTATTTTCTTACTGTCGGTAAAAGAGCCAAATGAACTTATCTTTTAAAATGATCGTCTTCATCTTGCTCTTTTCAAGCAAGCTTAAGAATGAGGTTCCTCCAGAAACTCTAGGCCAGTGGTTCTCAACCTTCTGGCCCTTTAAATACAGTTCCTCATGTTGTGACCCAACCATAAAATTATTTTCGTTGCTACTTCATAACTGTAATGTTGCTACTGTTATGAATCGTCATGTAAATATCTGATATGCAGGCTGGTCTTAGGCGGTTTGACCGCTGAACGGGTCTTGACCCACAGGTTGAGAACTGCTGCTCTAGGCTTAGCCAGTTAACTGGATCACAGCCAAGTCACTATGATGGCAACAAGACTACCAGAATTTACAGGGTTGGAAAGGTGACTTCCCATCTACGGTACTTTGTAGGAGCTTAACTCGTGGTATAATTCTTCACACCTCCTGTTCCCTCCCCTTTTACATCTAGCCCATCATTAGGTCTGCTTAGCGCTGTCTCAAGAGTAATTCTCGAACCCAACACCTTTTCTTTTTTTTTCTCTAATCCTCATCTGAGGATATTTTTTCATTGATTTTTAGGGAGAGTGGAAGAGAGAGGGAAAGACAGACAGAAACATCGACGTGAAAAACACATCCATTGGTTGCCTCCTGCACAAACCCTGCCCAGGGTCTGGGTGGGGGAGGGGCTGCAACCGAAGTCCGTGCCCTTGACTGGAATGGAACCCGGGACCCTTCGGCCGGCAGGCCAACGCCCTATCCACTGAGCCAGGCCAGCAAGGGTGCAATTACTGTTTTTATGGTCAGAAGTTCCAGTAAGAGTCTGGAGGGGAAATGCCTTATGTGACCCTGGAGGTTCATTTACTGATCTGCAGCGGTGCATATTGTGTCTCTTTCCCTAAAACTCGTGAACCGGGAGAAAGTTTTGGGACAGCCTCACAATGGGTTTGGCAGGGAGCCCGGCTCGCCGTCCAGTTAACACACTCAGGGCCACGGGAGCAGGAACGGATCCAGGCAGCCAGGTAACGCCCTTCCCACCGCGGCCTCGGGACCCCCATTCCCTGGCCAGGCAGGTGCCTCGCGCTTTCTCACCAAAGGGTCTGGA
>NW_005370085.1:146006-170583 GCF_000412655.1 Myotis brandtii | reverse complement strand
TATTTTTAATTATAAATCTGTGTTTTCTATCAAAATTACTTCTTGCGTGAATTTTGGGACACCCTTTATAAGCTTTTTCCTTTATGGAAACCTTTAAGAAACACCTCAGAAATGATCAGGTAGATGCTCAGCCTCACATTTCTGCATTTTGGAGAAATGCTTTGTGGAAGCTTTATGGGTTTTGACAGTCACGAGACCAGGACTGTAGAACGTTTATTGAACTCTCACAATGCGACCGGTGCCACACGGAACATGAGACACAGTACCTGCCCGGCGGGCTTGCACTCTAACCTAAGGACATGACTGTTTCCTGCTGCCGCTGGGAGTGTGCTGTTGGGGACAGTGAGGTATTAACCGCACTGTTGGTGCAGGAGAGGAGCCTACGGCCTCACCGCCTGCGGGTTTCCCTCCGCAGGTGGGCATGACCCCTCGTATTACCCATTCTCTCCACGATGGTTGGCACGTCCCCACATTTGGTGATTTTTGTGGCGCGTACAGTGCAAGCGTCTATAAAGACAGAGACACCAAACCCACGTTTCAGAAAATCCGGGTATGAATCTGGCCTCAGGTACAGAAGACAAAGTTTGGTTATGTATTCAGACAGTTACTGAAAATAGGCTCTAGGGAAACACAGTGCCGGGGGCCGAGCTCCGGTTCCGGGTCCCAGAATGTCCACAGCAGCGGCCCCGCGCATGCCCTGGGCTCTCAGGGTCTCCTGGCTTCAGAGCCCAGAGATGAAACCCAGCTGACCACTTGCTGGGTTCGGCCTGGAGTCTGCCGCTGGGGAGGTGTGTGTGGGGCAGAGTCCTCTCAGGGCCTCATGGGTCACAATGCAGGGGTGTCCTTGACAGAACAAAAGTTGAACCAGAGGCCCCCAGAATGTAGCGGGAATTCGTGAAGACGTCCCTGATACAGACCCATACACATGCTGCTTAAGGAAGCTGGTCCTTTTCTTAAGCATAAGGTTCAGGGCTCAGTAACACCTTTATCTGTTAGCCACTCAGCAGAAGAAACAGATTTCATAGGGAAGGAAAGAGAAGACAACATATGTGTATTTAAAGCAGGTTAGTTTTTCATTGTTGCTTCCGTGCCTTCTTTCGAGTGTAACGTCTTTTGTCTCTTCACTTTGATCCTGATGAATAATCCACCACTTACTACATTCAGATTCCCAGTTCTTTATCCACGTGCACCTTGAATTTCAGTGAGATATGAAACTGAAATGCAGACTCCACGACTGCCTTTTGTAATGATACAAGGATCCTGAGGAAATCTCACAGAAGCCTTTTTCTAACAGTTTTCCCCTGTTCTTATGAAAAGCATCAAAAAAAGATGGCCCGGCACATTCTGCTGTGTGTTCTGAACAAGCCCAGGGGTACAAGTGGGAAGTGCTGGCCTTTCCATTCTGCACAGTTGGATTTGAAAAGGTCGCCTGTGCGTACCCTGGCCATTTTACAGAGCGCACCCCTACCCCTACCCCACCCCATGCTGGTAACAACCCCAGCTCGCAGAACAAACCTTGGCGTTTTTAAGAAACAAATACACGAATAAATAAACCAGCAAAAAATACATAATCAAGGGCTTTGAGCTTTTGCTCCAGGGAGTAGGTAAAAGACTGATACATGAAACCGAGGTCCCCAGTGCTGCTTTTTAAATAGTTATGTTAAAAATCTTTTAGCCTTCTCAATTCTGTACTTTCTTCATTTTTTTTTTTGGTAAATCCTCACTTGAGGATATTTTCCCATTGAGTTTTAGAGAGAGGGAGAGAAAGAGAGAAACATCAATATGAGAGAGACACATCGATTGGTTGCCTCCTGCACGCACCCCGACCAGGGCGGGGGAACCTGCAACCGAGGTAGGTGCCCTTGACCGGAATCGAACCCAGGACTCTTCAGTCTGTGGGCCGACGCTCTAACCACTGAGCAAAACCAGCCAGGGCTGTACTTTCATTTTTATGGGAACACATTTTGTCAGCCACGACCGAGTCTCATGATAGGATCCTCAGAATGCAAATCAGAAAACAAAAACAAGTCACCTGAGATTTTATTCAGATTTTTCTGTTACACTGACCTACTGATGTTTGTTTGCTGTGGGGCCCTGGATGGTTCATAAAACAGCTGGTATGCTAAAGCCACGCTCAAGAAGGTACACTTTATTTGAACAGTTCCGTCCAGACCGGCCCTATATTCAGTGACATATTCAAGACTATGGATTGGTCAAAAGCACTAGTCCTTTAGGGCATAGAGACATGGTCTGAAGGAATGAGCCAGAACGTGTCGCGCACCCAGCTGGTCACAAAATTCATGCTTACCCCTTTTCTTTAACGCTACAGGCTCAGTTTTCTCACATCGGTGCTTCTCTTCATGCGAGAACTGCTTACATCCACAGAGTCCCCGAGGAAGCGAAAATCCTCTTTCTAGCGTTCAACATAGCCTACGGAGCCCTTCCTCAGCTCCTGGCCTATCGCTGCATCTACAAGCCAGAGTTCTTCCTCAAAGCAAAGGCGGAGGAAAAGGTTGAATGAAAACAGGACTTCCTGTGGCTCTTGTCGAGATGGCGGGATTTTGATTCCCTGGTCCTGGGGTTTCGTCTCATTCCACTCCCTTCCCCTACACCAACACTGTTCTGCACTGAGTATGTGAGCTATCTATGGGACCGCGTGGGTCAATTTTTCTTTTTTTTTTTTTTGAAGGAAAGCTGAAGTTGTTGAGAGAAACAGTTTGTTTAAAGAAATTTATTCAAAAATTTATTGTGAGGAAACTTGACCATCTCAATGTTCTGTTTGCGCATACTAAGTATATGTGTGAAAAATGACTATTTAGCTCCTACAACAGTGAGCATGGAAACAAAACTATTCAAAAGTGAATATGCTTTCTGCGTATTACAGATTCAAAAAAGCAAATTGAGATTGGAGAAATATTTTTGCATATAAGATGTCTATGCTTCATTATCAACATCAATATAAGAGGCAAATTACCAGCGTATTTTACAATGTTATTTGAAAAATGTTTTCCCAGGGGAAGTATATTATTTACTGTTTTAAAAACTGCTTTTGCTAAAATGTTTTTGTGAGTTTAAACAGCTAAGGAGGGATCGATAACTTTATGATTATCCTTAATGGAATACTTGTTTTACTGGTGAAAGGAGAGATTTCTATTGTATTTCTGTGTATATTTTTAATAAAATGATTTTTGACCTTTTATGATGACAAACCTTATTTAATGTGAAACATTTTTTTCATACGGTTTTGTAGTTTATTTTAAAAATCTGTCATTTATATGTTCCAATTTAAAATGCCACCTACATTCTCCTTATGCTTTAGTGTCAGCAATGAAGAGGTCGTGTGATGAATCAAACTTCATTAATTTTAAATTCAATTAAAACACTCAAAATTAAAAAGACCTTTAAAGAAAAAGAACTGGATTGTCATTTCTACTCTCTTTTCTTTTTTTTTAATCCTCACCGGAGGATATTTTTCCTTTGATTTTTAGAGAGAGAAACATTGAAATGAGAGAGACATTGGTTGCCTTCTGCATGCTCTGACCATGATTTTTAGAGAGAGAAACATTGAAATGAGAGAGACACATTGGTTGGTTGCCTCCTGCATGCCCTGACCAGGGCTGGGGAGGAGCCTGCAACCAAGGTACGTGCCCTTAACGGGAATCGAACCCGGGACCCTTCAAACTGCAGGCCAATGCTCTACCCACTGAGCCAAACCAGTGAGGGCATTTCCTACTATCTTTTAATGAACGTTCACATGTGGAACTGTGAGTGAGAACAGTATGAGAAAGAAAAGTATTTGCTGAATGAGAGAACCCACAGCACAGCTGCCTCCTCAGAGCCCGAGGTGGGCAGGCGGGGATTTCCGAGCCTCGGCTGCCATGGCCACCATCACCATCACCATCACCATCACCATCACCATCATGAATAGCCCTGGGCCAGTGGTCGGCAAACTCATTAGTCAACAGAGCCAAGTATCAACAGTACAACGATTGAAATTTCTTTTGAGATCCAAATTTTTTAAACTGAAACTATATAGGTAGGTACATTGTTATTAACTTAATTAGGGTACTCCTAAGCTGGCCTTTCTAAAAACGTCCCCAATCTGAGGGCCGACCTCAGCGAACGTACCCCCACTTCTTCTAACGCCACTTCTTCAAAATAGACTCGCCCAGGCTGAAAACTGACTTCTGCGCGTGGGCCATGAAGTTTCACTCGCACTGTACGTGCGCGCCCGCACGTGGTATTTTGTGGAAGAGCCCCACTCAAGGGGCCAAAGAGCCGCATGTGGCTCGAGAGCCGCGGTTTGCCGACCACTGCCCTGGGCCTTTACAGCTTCTCACATTCTGTCTTCATGTCATTTTTTTAGCTCTTCGCCAAAATAAGAAAAGTAGAAGAAAACAGGGTCCAGATAAAAACCCGGATGAGGTCAAGTGTCTGAGCTTAGGGTCCAGTGAGCTGGTAAATATCTTAGATGTATAAGCAACCACAGGCCATTCCTTCCCCTCCCCCCAGTGTTTACAAAAAACCCTTACAGCCCGGAGAGAGTATGAAAATAAGACCTCACCTGCACTGGTTCTATTGCCAACTTGCTGTCAACAAACTTCGCTTTAATATGTGAATCACATCAATACCTCACATTACATTTATGAAGCCAAGTTACACCAACGTAGTGGTTTACAACCTCAAACCTTACTCCCAGGACACATTCCAATAAATTTATTCTGTAAAAACAATACATTTTTTTTTCTTCTTTTTTTTTTTTTTTTTACAGTAAACTTTTCAACTACAAACCTCGAGTACGCGAAATATGTTTCAAAGACAAGCATAACAGGATTGAGGAAACCCAAACTGACTAAATGTGTCCTCACAATATAGGCTGGCATAAAAATAAATAAAACTCTCTATGATCACAATAGCAACGAGAATGTACACATAATAATGGCGTGTGGATGGAGAGTAGCTATTCTAATTCTAGTCCTGAAAGAAAACAAGTTCTTTTAAAAAGTCTGTATTTAAAAGTCGATGCTCTGTCTGGTTTCCCATAGGGCTGGCTGCTGCGGATGTCCAGCTTCAAGCTCCCACCTCGAGTGACCCGCTCGAATGGTCTTGGCAGTGGGGGGAAGAAAGTGTTGCCTCTATTTTGGGGTTAACACAAAAAGACGCACTGACCTCACATACAGAAACTGGGTTTGTGTACCTAACAGCGTGAGTCTGGAGAAGTAGAAGTTGTCAATGGGCTATTTCTAATACGGAATAGATATCTTACAATATGGTTAACCTTTACACCTGGCCTCGAAGATGAAGAACCATTTTCATTTCATCTTCAATATGCCAGCGTTACGTATCTAGGAACTGGCTCCCGGGTCCTGTCACCCAGAGGAGATACGTATCAGGTTGAGTGGTCATTTTAAAGAAATGCAAATTTGTATTGAACTGAGTGTGCGGTGGAGGCGGAGTGAGGCAGGAGGCTTCAGAACGTCACTGCCTTGATAAAAGGATCCTAGACGTGTGTAAGTCTGTGCAAACATCTTGATAACCCTCAGTGGTTAAGGGCAGCTTCATGCAACCAAGTAACAAGAAATTATATCAGTAACTTTAAAAAAGGCTAAAATGTCTTTTTTTTTTCTTTCTCTAAACACAAACAGAGAGGAATGTGAATCAAGGACATACAAACTGGGTTCAGTCAATGACAACAAGGACCGTGTGGGTTCGTAGCAAATCCGAGAACATGAGACAACCAAGCGCGCAACCTTCCTGTGGTTTCTCAAATACGCAGCGTTCACCACGGTGGTTAGGTCTGTAAGAGAAGAGAGGAGACGAGCCTTTAGGAGACGGAGGACATCAGCAACAGAAGCTTCTGCACCGACAGAGCGTACAGCTGGGCCTGCGGAGGCTCCCACCGGCACCGCGGCACAGACCACACTTAGCAAGCACAGCCTGGGGCTCTGCTTCATACCCGTCAGTGCAAAAAGCCAAAGGAACGACTAGGGTTTTTGTTTTTGTTTTGTAAAAATATATTTGCATTGATTTCAGAGAGGAAGGGAGAGGGAGAGACAGGAACATCAATGATGAGAGAGAATCACTGATCGGCTGCCTCCTGCACGCCCCCTACTGGGGATCAAGCCCACAGCCCAGGCACGTGCCCTGACGGGCATCGAACCGTGACCTCCTGGTTCATAAGTCGATGCTCAATCACTGAGCCACAAAACATTTTTTAAAAAGGCAAACTGCTTTAAAATTTAAAAAGCATTTGGAGTGTATGCAAATTATTCTGTATAATATTTACAACTTAATTACTTTGACATCGGGCTTGTCAAAAAACTAGAGTTGGCAAAATCAAGGTGGACAGAAAGAAAGGAAGCCCACTTTCTTTCAGAATTCAGGTGACGTGTGTGACAAAGAGGAAAGTCTCCGTGTGGGGCCCACTTTAAACTGTGCCAGGCCCCACTACCCCACAGGGATCCTGTCTTTGTTCTCTTCATCATTGACCCCAAAGTACCAAAGCCCCGAGTACGCTCTCATGGGACGAGTGAAAGAGGGAACCCAGGCCCCAAATATTTCTTCTAAAACAGCCTGCTTCAGGCCTCACTTCACCGAGCAGAGGGATGTGTTTGGAAGCACGCATGGCTCACGCGTGGGAGTGTTTTCACGCACAGACCCAGCATCTACACTGAACTGTACATGACGCCGTACGTGAGTCATGCCAGAGCCTTCAGAGAGGAAGCTGCTAAACCCGGCATCCCCTCGAGCGGCAGGAATACATTTCTCAGCCTCTGTTTCTACCAAATTGGGAAAGCCAATCTTAAAACCAACCAACAAACAAACTCCATTTAAAATCTGTGATCCAACCTGGCTGGCGTGGCTAGTGTTTGAGCATCGACCTATGAACCAGGAGGTCATGGGTCAATTCCCGGTCAGGGCACATGCCCAGGTTGCGGGCTCCATCCCCAGTGGGGCGTGCAGGAGGCAGCCAATCAATGACTTTCTCATCATTGATGTTTCTATCTTTCTCTCCCTCTCCCTTCCTCTTTCTGAAATCAATAAAAATATATTTTCAAAAATAAAATAAATAAAATCTGTGGCCTGCCCTCGCTGGTTTGGCTCAGTGGACGGAAGGGTCCCGGGTTCAATTCCGGTCAAGGGCACCTACCTAGGTTGCAGGCTCCTTCCCGGCCTGGGCCCTGGTCAGGGCACCAGCAGGAGGCAACTAATCGATGTGTTTCTCTCCCATCGATATATCTGTCTGTCTTTCCCTCTCTCTAAAATCAACAGAAAAATATCCTCAGGTGAGGATTAAAAAAAGTAAATAAAATGCAATGCCTGATGACTCCTAACTATTCACAAATAAAAGCGCGAGATACAAGATTATACTCACAGCCTTTGAAGGATTTCCCTCCCTTGTGAAGGAGGAAGACATCCATTTAAACAATAAAAAAAACACCCTTTTAACCAACCACAGAAACTTCTGTAGTAATGTCTTTTTAAAACATTAACATGAAAGGCAGTAGTTTCTATGCCCACATTGGTAGAAAATTCACAGCAACAACTAAGCAATCCATATTGAAGCATCGTTCAGAACAGATGGTCCCACAGCCGCCTCAATAAATCATTACTGCCCCACACACAGTGAAGGCGGCTCCAAAATGTGACCATCACTTTAATGACATGCTTTTCTTTTTGGGGGGGGGGGGGTGTGTCTTTAAACAAGGTAGCAGGTGGGACACAAGGAAATTGAATGTGTCAGGTACTCAAGCCTTCATTCAGTGAGGCTACAGGCAAAGGGAACAAGAGAGGACTATGTAGTGGAGGGAGGTGTGGAGAATAAAGACAGGCAGGGGCGGAGCGGAGCTGAGGTGGACGAGAGAAAACAAGGAACAACTAGAACCCTAACCACGGGGAATTATGGGAAGTGGATGGAGGAGGGACAGAGCTGAGAGGTAAACAGTACAAACAAGGACAGGCAAGAGCTAAGCTGGCACCAGAATTTAACAGACGAGTAACAGTCAGATATTTCAGGGGTTGGTGTTTTTAAACCATTTGCCACTGTTCAGTCTTCACAGAGAACAGACTCATGGAAAATGGCCAGGGGCAAAGTTGGCCTTCACTAACACTTTGGCAAAGGTGTTTTTGCTTGTGACTTTGAAGTTAACAGAAGTTAACAAAAGTAAACAAGACTCAAAGTGGACAAGTTTTCCTGTTGGGTCCTTTAAAAAATCAGCATTCATATACTGTTTGAATACTTAAATATGTAAAGCCCCCACGGGCACAAAAATGGACAGAAGCAGCAGTAGGAACCCCCCTATTTTGAACATGCCGTTTATTTTATAACTAAAGAAATGCAACTGTCAGATGTGGAGGTGGCATTTCATAATTTCAATATTTCACGCCTGACTTTAAAAGGCTTTCAAGTTGCTTAAGTTAGTTTAGAAAAGAATAAACTGTTGGTAGAGTTCCAAGCTGACAGGCAGGTGCAATTCCCACCTGGCCGGCCTGTTTGCAGTCGAGCAGCTGCTCTTACCCAGGAGCTGTCAGTGGAGGGGTATACGGACCGACCGACCGACCGACCGGGCTGAGAGTACTTCCTCATTTACTAAGACAACGTCTAATGCTGAGATACGAGTCCTGACTCTGCAGCCAAGTGTCTTCTAAGTGAATATGAGCTGAGAGAACCGCGTGCGCCTCCTTACCCCTTCGCTGGTTTTCTGCAAGTCTGAAGCTGTGTTTCTCGTGTCATTGCCGGCGTCTCCACCCTCCGAGCTGCTTTTGTTTTCCTCTTCTTTGCAGTCCTTGTCGTCGTCATCCCCCGGAGACTTCCGGGACTGTTTAGAGGATTTCTAAATGTTTAGAGAAGTTAAAAATTATAGCCAAGTAGAAACCCAAACGCACAAGTGTAAGAGATGCAGAAGGAGCCGACCTACACCTGCCCTTTCTGGCCTGACACAGGACGTAAGTCCACAACACGCAGGGTGCCAGGGCCGGGCTAGTGACCTTGGGTCAGTCACTTCACCTCTCTGGGCCTCAGTTGAACCAGCTGCAAAAGAAGCAGAGGTAGCCCCACTGGTGTGGCTCGGTGGTAGAGTGTCGACTTATAAACCCAGAGGTCACGGTTCTATTCTGGTCAAGGCATATGCCTGGGTTGGGGGCTCGAACCCCAGAAGGGGGCGTGCAGGAGGCAGCTGATCAATGATTCTCTCTCATCATTGATGTTTCTATCTTTCCATCTCCTTTCCTCTCTGAAATAATAAAAATATATATTTTTTAAAAAGAAGTACAAGTGGACTAGTGCTTCTTTTAGTCCTGTCCAGAAGCAAGATGTTAAAAGCAGAAAACAGAGATTCACCCACCCAGAACACTGTCAATGAAAAAGTACAGCTGGGCAGACACCACGTGGGGAAGGCTACAGAGCTAGAAGGCACCCTGGAGGATGGGGAAAATTCTGATTATTTTGTTATTTGCAAACTTTATCCCCATCAAAGCAAATATCATGGTTTTCGTTAATTGCATGGGAAATAATATGCATTTATTCAATTTTACCTGTATGCAAGTTGGGTGGATTTTATAGGCCATAAAATACAATGTTTATAGTCTGATAAACTCTTGATACTTGATTTTGAGGCGTTTCCTAAGTATTTCCAGTCACTAAACACCAGAATCTCTGGGAAGTAATTTATCCAAATATTCAATCATGTGACAGACCAACTGGACCAATCTTTGTTCTTCAAAGGTCTGTTTGTCTTGGTTTCAGTTTCTAAAAGGTGATCAGTTTTCACAATCTCATGGTTTTTCTTTCCCTTTTTTTTTAAAAAAAAGTTTTTATTTATTTCAGAGAGGAAGAGAGAAGGAGAGAAATATCGATGTGAGAGAGGCACATCGATTGGTTGCCTCCCACATGAGCCTTGACCAGGGCTGGGGACCTAACCTGCAACTGAGGTAACATGCCCTTGACCGGAACTGAACTCGGGACCCTTCATTCCGAGGGCAATGCTCTATCTACTAAGCTGATCCATGATTAAAAAAAAAGAAAGAAAGAAAAAGAAAAAGAATATTGTATCGTTAGCACACTGAGATGGTCCTGCATTGTTCCGATCCTCCTATGTCCCTAAATTCTCCAGCTCTCACCTGGAGGCTATTGTAGGACACACACCTATCCTACGTCTGTGACTGAAGAAAATCCTCCTCTCGCTGAGAAGGTGGTATTTTCGGGGTCCAACCAGCCCCCTGAGTCTACAGCCAGTTGCCCTCCCCTGAGGTTACCTGTCTGATTCCCTTCTGCTCTACTGTCTCTAAGGCAGAGGCCCACAGAGCGAGCACACAGCCGTGTGCCCGAAGAAGGAAGTAAAAAGAACCTAAAACTTTCAGTGACTATGCATAGAACATAACAACGGGAGCAGCCTCTTAGTAACCTTTGAAGTGTAGGACTTTTTCCGTTTCGAGCCAGCTTTTTCATTCTTCCTTTTGCCTTTTCCATCTTCTTCGACTCTATCCCCTTCTTCCTCGCTGCTCGCATCGGCGGTGTTGCCGCCTTCCCCCTCAGTTTCTGAAGAGCTCTGCTGTTGAATTGCCTGACAAATAAAATATTAGCCAGTTACACTTCTGAAAAACGAGCCAAGAACACAGACGGTGAAAAGAATCGCTCCATTTTAATTTGAAAGGGTTCAGCTTACTCTTAAAGATTTTCAAAATAAAGGGCTGTCAGCCTCGATTTCCCTGACTTGAACCCTCTTGGGTAACAGAATTATATTTAACCCCAAATGCTACCGAAACCAAAAAAGAATTCTGGCTTCAAATGGAGGGAGGGTAACTTTTAGTACAAAGGCCATATAAGAAAGATCCAAAAGGGAGCGAAAACCAAAGAGATGAGCTACAGCAAGTGACAAGGAAGCACACCCTACCTGGTACCCAGTGAACTTTACTCCGGGGTTATTCTCTATTTCCCACAATCCTTCATTGAATCCTTTCCGTTTGTTGGACTTTCCGAACTTGTCTTTGTATTCTTTATATGGAAAAAGATCTTTTGGACCAAGAAATGCACTGTAGAGACACATTAGAAATGGAATTGATACTCTGACCTTCAAATGTAAGGCATCTTAAAAAAGATATGTATATATATTTATTGATATCAGAGAGGAATGGAGAGGGAGTGAGGGAGGGGGGGGGGGGGGAGAGAGAGAGAGAGAGAGAGAGAGAGAGAGAGAGAGAGAGAGAGAGAGAGAGAGAGAGAGAGAGAGAGAGAGAGAGAGAGAGAGAGGGAGAGAAACATCAATTATAACAGAGAATCTTTGATCGGCTGCCTCCCATACACCCCACACTGGGGATGAAGCCCATAACCCAAGCATGTGCCCTGATCGGGAATTGAACCTTGACCTCCTAGTTCATAGGTTGATGCTCAACCACTGAGCTACACCGGCAGGGCCAAATGTAAAGTATTTTTAATATCAATATCTACTAAGGTGCCAGAGTATATTTTAGTAAACAAATTAAAAATAGCTCAATCCTTAGAGCATCGTCTTGATATAACAAGGTTGTGGATTTGATCCCTGGTCAGGACATATACAAGAATCAGCCAACGAATGTATAAAATAACTGAACAACAAATTGATATTTCTCTCTCTCTCAAATCAATACATAAAAATTTTAAAAAGTATATGAATAAATAAATCCTCTGAGTTAGGCACCTATCACAGATGTTTTATAGACATGCTTCAAGGCAGAAAAAAACAGATAGCTGGGTATACAAACCAGCAATCCTGGATTGTGCTACTTTCTTCTTCTTTTTTTAAAATAAAATATATTTGTATTGATTTCAGAGAGGAAGGGAGAGGGAGAGAGAGATAGAAACATCAATGATGAGAGAGAATCATTGATCGGCTGCCTCCTGCACGCCCCCTACTGGGGATGGAGCCCACAACCTGGGCATGTGCCCTTGACCGGAATCGAACCTGGGACCTTTCAGTCTGCAGGCCGATAGATGCTCTATCCACTGAGCCAAACCAGCCAGGGCTGGATTGTGCTACTTCCCAGCAATCTCTCTATGAAAGAAAACATAAGTTGCATAGGCCACAGTGTCTATTAGATAAAAGCAAAACAAAAGAAAATAACACTAACTTCCTGAATGAAACCCAACTATTTCTCACGTGAAGACAAGAAAGACGTTTGTCTCCAGGGCCCTCTCCTGGGGAGCTCCCTTTCCAGGCCCGTATGCGGACGAAGCCAGAGTGGCAGGCAGCAGGCAGCAGGCAGCAGGCTAAGGCACAGCTCCTGCCTGCCTCTACTAACACCCAAGTGAACATAAGGGTGACCCTGAATTTGAAGACGTGTAAGATTTCCCAATAGTTTTCAGCTTCCCCCCACATTTGCAATTTCTACTCCCTGTGTGCGTAATTAACCATACACATTCTTAGTGTGTCAAGGCTGCCAACTGTCCCCACATATCCATTATCGTCTTTCTTTTATTTATTTTTTTAAATTTATTTTTTATTTTTTAAATATATTTTACTGATTTTTTACAGAGAGAAAGGGAGAGAGATAGAGAGTTAGAAACATCGATGAGAGAGAAACATCGATCAGCTGCCTCCTGCACATCTCCCACTGGGGATGTGCCTGCAACCCAGGTACATGCCCTTGACCGGAATCGAACCTGGGACCTTTCAGTCCGCAGGCCGACGCTCTATCCACTGAGCCAAACCGGTTTCGGCCGTCTTTCCTTTATTAATGGGTTGATTCCTCCTCCCGATTTTCCCCTCCCTAGAGCCTATGTTTTCCAGCTGCCCTAACAGCTGGGTGTGGCCACACGACCAACTTCTTGCCACTGGAATGAATGCAAGCGGAAGCGACACCTGCAACTCCCCTGTCATTTCCTTACGAGAAGTTACTTGTTCTCTTTCTTCCCCCTTCCCTCGACCTGGAAGATGCACAGGTGCTGTTTAGCCAATTTGTTTGTTTTCTAATGAAAACTTTTTTATTTTTAAAGAAATAAGCAGCCCTAGCAGGTTTGGCTCAGAGCTTCAGCCTGCAGACGGAAGGGTCCCAGGTTCAATTCTGGTCAAGGGCACATGCCCAGGTTGTGGGCTCCATCCCCAGTAGGGGGCGTGCAGGAGGCAGCGATCAATGATTCTCTCATAACTGATGTTTCTATCTCTCTCCCTCCCTCTCTGAAATCAATAAAAATATATGGAAAAAGAAATATGCAGACAAGGACAACACACCACAGGGAATGGCAGGACAGAGGAACCTGGGTTCCTAGAACACAGCATTCTACCCACCTCGTTCTATCTGCCTATCTCTGGATTGTTTCAAAAGAAATAAACTTCTGTATCATTTAAAATACCTGTCTTTCAGGTTTTTTTATTCAATAGGTTAGCCTGTACTCTAACCAATACAATTAGAAAACCTTAAAAAATTTGTGGTATGTGTGCTCTGGGGTCCCACAAATTGAGAGAGCCGTAGAGAACACAATTTTGCTCTGTGATAACTTACATTTATCACAGAGTGTAATATTACAGGAAGTATGAATGGGAAGTCTGTGAAGTATGAATGGTAAACATTTCTCTGGACAGAAACATGTAAGAGCTACAGAAGCAATGACTGGTGGCAAGAGGATCACCGTAGGACTTCGAAGTGTCCCAAAGGGGAATTCTGGGTGATGCTCACATTTGAACAGAAACAAAGATGACATTTAAAAGGAAACTGTTTGAAAATCTTTACCTTAAGAAAAACACATTAAGGTTTGCAATTTTATATAACTGATTATAATGATTTGCACAACATGTGAAATGTTATAGATCCTCTATGAACAATGCAGTCTAGCAGTGTCAAATTGGAGCTTTGAAACTTTAGGTTGGTTTGCTGACTTACGTTTCATGGGTGCCAAAAAAGAAGATAGGATACTTGTTTGCTGGAGGTTTCACCGCTCCCTCTGGGAGTTCATCAATCTATTAGAGATAAATGTAAGTTATTAAATAGGCAGTTAAATCATGTAAGATACTATAAACATGATGCAAACATTGAGAATTTATTAGCTTCAAAATAAAATTACTCTAACCAAAATCCCAATAGTTTTTCTTTTCTTGAACCTTACAAAATGCTTCTATTTTTTCTTAAAAATTTTTTAAAATTTATTTATTTTTGTTTGTTATAAAATGATTCTAAAGGCCAATGCAGCCCAACGCATAGATGAGTGTAACACTGTAAACTGATTATAACCATCATGGACATACATCATCAGGAACCGCAACTACTCACTTCCTTCCATTCAAGAGAATTACTCCTGGGAACCGATCCTAGTGAGGTAATTAAAACAACAACAACAAAACCTCAAAAGATGCACTTTGGGGGGATAATAGCGAATTTACACACACACACACACACACACACACACAAACACACACACACCCTAGAAATGGAGCATTGCCAAACAGAAGATGAAAAATTAACTCTGATTATGCCACCTCCTTGCTTCAAATCCTTCCACAGCAGCTACTGAGCACAGCATTCCTAGCTGTGCCTCTGAAACCCGTGGCGCTAGTAAAAACTAAAAATACTGCAGCCTTTCCCCAGACCTACCAATTCTTACGTACAGCTGAGGCGGAGAAGCTGGAGGGGATTACGTCCAAACTCCTCAGAATGTTCTATAGTTAGAATGTTCCAGGAAACGTTCCTTGACTCTGAAATCTGCATCCGTGGCCCCAACCTTTCCTCTGTTTCTAGGCATGAAACCACAAACACCTACCAACCACCCGGAGGTCCTACAAGCAGCTTAACCTGGACAAGAGGCTGCAAACAGGAGGCGAAGCAGGCACGTGAGTGTGGAGAGCAAGGAAAGGCCTGGCGTTGTCTCTGGAAGGAATCTGCAGCCTCGGGAACTAACACAAGACACCGGCCCGAGGCCTCCTCACCACAGTGCACCTCTGAGCTGATGGGCCATGTGCGAGGCGCAGACGCTCTGGTGAACTGAGCAAAAATGGACGCTGAGTCCACAAATCTGTAGTCAGGTCCTGCTTCTGATCTGAATTGTGGCATCGCAGGCATCACTTCATCTCTTAGGACCCTGACTTTTCCGTCTGTAAAATGCGATGGCTCCACTAGGTAACCTCTAGGTTTCCTGGAATTCTATGGCTTGCCTAAAAGGGAACTAATTTCCTTGGACTGTTTTTGTTTCCTATCTTAATTATGGGGAGAGATCTCACTGATTTACTCAGCTCTTCCAACCCTCCCCCAAAAGTATTTAAAGACAGAGAATCATGGAAAACTAAATTCAGATGTTTGTGAAACCAATTAATAAGACTGTGCCAATTTGGGCATCACTCTTTTTTTATTTTTTATTGATTTCAGAGGGAAAGGGAGAGGGAGAAAGAGAAAGAGAGAGAGAGAGAGAGAGAGAGAGAAACATCAATGATGAGAAAGAATCATTGATCGACTGCCTCCTGCACATCCTCCCAGGATCGAGCCCACAACCTGGGCATGTGCCCTGACTGGGAATCGAACCATGACCTCCTGGTTCATGGGTTGATGCTCAACCACTGAGCCACACTGGCTGGGCATCGCTCTTAATTTTTGGCATCAATTTCTTTGGGTTTTATGTTATCAACGTAAAATGATATGCAATATCTGCTTTTTTCACCTTAAATTCTATTTTGTCTGATATAAAGTATTGCCATTTCTCTTTTTACTCAACTTTGACAAAGGGGTATTTCCAATTTGGGGGTAATTCTTGCTTTCTATTTTCTGTTAGGTTGGTCTCTTATAAACATTATATTGTTGGTTTTTATTTATCAATCCAAATGGAGACCATTTATACTTGAATATCATGTCTGGCTTTTTATGCCTGCATTTTTCTCTTTGTGTTTACCTTTATTCTATGAATTATAACTCAAATACCTCACTTTTAATTCTACAAGTTCTTCAAATACTCCAAGAACACTATTTAAACAGTAATATTTACCTAATAATATAAAGACAATATTTATGTATTCTAATCTGAAGCAAAAAGGTACTTAGTCCTTTCCCCTCTCTTCCTTTCTTATTCATTAATCTTTCCTTCATCTCTCCTCTATTTTGTGTTACTGTTTCGTTTAATAAATTAGTAATCACTTCTCTTGTTATAGTGACTGTAGGCAACGACCCAGGGCAGATGTCTTCAAAGGAACAGGAAGAAGGCAAAGAGCAGATGGAACAGGATGTCAACAAGGAACTTCCTGAGAATCAGTTTCAGCTGAAGACCCAAGACAGCAAAGAACACACTCCTAAATGAGGTGGTAACCACGTCAGCCTTGCGAAGAATGCGGTGAAAAACCCTTGTAGACTTAGCTCTACCACCACTACCACCAAATAGGGTGGGAGAGGGCAGGAAGAGTTGGACATTAGGAGAGGATTTGGGGGAAAAGCCCCCTTCCCCAAGTCTGTTGGGAGAGCTTAGATAGGTCTTCCGGGCTTGGGAGTCACAGAAGACGGGGGTTTGACTCAAGTCTGAGAAACCTTGAGAAAGAGTCCAGGACTTTCTGGTTAGTTGCTCTGATGGCAGCGTGAAAGGGGAGCGACTTGCACTCCCAGAGTTTCCATGGTAAAGATGTGAGTCTTCCATGAACCATTCGCTAGCGATAGCGTGGGGTTGTCTTAACACCTGTCCAATAGGCCACCTGGAGGTTAAGGGGACCACAGCAGGAAGAAGGGAGAAATGTACCATGAGATAGTCAGGGAGGGAGGGGGCAGTTTTAAGTGACTATTCCCAAAAGAGGCTCATTAACCTGTATAGAGAAGTGAAAATGAGATAAAGCCAGGAATACTGGTGGTAGGCTGCTTCTAAAGTGGCACCAATGATTCTCATTTCCTGGCATTCTTGGCCTTGTACAATCCCCTCTTCTTGAGTGTGGGCTTGATTTGCTTACTTCTAATGAATGGACTATAGCAAATGTCCTATCCATCTTGCTGACTTTTGCCCTTTTGCTTGCTTGCTGAGGAAGCCAGCTGCTGTGTGAGTTGCTCAATGGAGAAGACCATGTGGCTTGGAACCCAGGAAGGGCTCTGACCAACAACCCATGAACAAACAAGGCCTTTACGCCAATAACTCAGGAGGAACCAAACCCTGCCAACAATTGGAGTGAGCTTGGAAGCTAATCCATCCCCTTATGATGATCTTGTGAGAGACACAGAGGCAGAAGGTCCAGGTAAGCTATTCCCGGGTTCCTAACCCACAGAAACTGTGTGAAGTGTATACCCCAACTGAGCATTTTACTTAAAAAATTATACTTTTGGCCCTAACTGGTTTGGCTCAGTGGATAGAGTGTCGGCCAGAGGACTGAAGAAGGGTCCTGGGTTTGATTCTGATCATGGGCATGTACCTTGTTGTGGGTTCAATCCCCAATAGGGGGCGTATAGGAGGCAGCTGATCAATGTTTCTCTCTCATTGATGTTTCTAACTCTCTATCCCTCTCCCCTCCTCTCTGTAAAAATCAATAAAATTTATTTTAAAAATTATACTTTTGCATTATCATTTTGATGACTACCTTTCATATCATATCTACATCTATATATGTATATGGGATATATCACAGGCACTTTTATCATGGAGATCCTTTTTCTTTTAAATTGAGGTGTGTGTGTGTTTATCAAGGGAGTGGCTGAGTGGAGGCTTACCTCCACAACTTCCCTCAGACGTACTTTTATCCCCAGTTAATCATTATTAATAACAAAGTATGTTTTTCTCCATATTTATATACATACAAATGTTTTATACACAGGGAGAAGTGTTTTGAGGGGAGACTACTGTGTTTTATGCGTACACACACACAAAATGAATCACATTTTATTACATTCTCTGCATTATGAAGAGTCCTTAAAATCAAATGGCATAGATCTAACTCATTTGTTTACTTTTAAAAAATATATTTTTATTGATTTCAGAGAGGGATAGGGAGAGAGAGAGAGACAGAGAGACAGAGAGAGACAGAAACATCAATGATGAGAGAGAATCATTGACTGGCTGCCTCCAGCACACCCCCTACTGGGAATCGACCCTGCAAGCAACCAAGGCCGCCCTGACCAGGAATCAAACTGTGACCTCCTAGTTCAAAGGTCAATGCTCAACCACTGAGTCATGCCGGTCAGGCTAAATCATTTATTTTTAATGGATGCACAATAATCCAGTGATTAGATAACCTATAATTTATTTAAGTTTTCTCTACTGGGTGGGTGTTTATCTTATTTTTAGTGTTTTTACCCTTTAAAAAGGGCTACTGTAAACATATTTAGATTTTTATGTACTGCAGCTTCTATTTCCACAAGATAGATTTACAGGAGTGAGATTGCTGGATCACAGATTAGAGGTATTTTTCATTTTAATAGGTATTGCCAGATTGCTTTCAAAAAAGGCTGTAAAAATTTACATTTCCACCAAGGTATGAAAATGACCTCCCTTCCAATCTCTGACAGCATGAGGTGTTCATGCTCTTTTAGATTTGCATTTCCCTGATTAATGGTGAGATTAAACATCTTTTCATAGGTTTATTGGCCATTAGGATTTGCCCTTCAGGGAACTGACTATTCCTATCATTTTTGCATTTCTGTACAGGGTTCTATCTTTTTACTATTCATTTGTAATATATTAACCTGATATCTATAATTTCCATAGCAAATATCTTTCTCCATTATATATTATGCCCATTGAAACGTTCTTTCTTTCTTTCTTTTTTTTTTCATTGAAACATTTTCTTTTCTTGAGTTCCAGAACACTGATACTTTTCCCCCTTCCTCACATAGCTCCACTTACTCCCTTGGTGATTTCATCCAATTTCAAGGTTTTGAATGGCATCTATGTGTCTCATTTTTCTACCCCCGAACTCCAGACACAGTCTGAGCTTCAGTCTCACTAGCTGGGTGTCTCTAGGCATTTCAAATAAAAGAGTTCTAAAAACAAACTCTTAGTCTTATGGCCTAACCTGCCTGCCATTTAGTATTCCTGATGTGAGTAATTGGCATCACTGCCCAACGAGATGCTCCCATTAGAAATCTGTAAGTCCTTTATATATATTTATTAGAGGCCCAGTGCACGAATTCGTGTGCGGGTGGAGTCCGGCTGGCCCCGCCCCTGATTGGGATGGGGGGGCTAATCGGGGGTGGGGCTGTGGGTGGTTGGCTGCCCCACCCCCTGGTTGAACTCCCGGTCGAGGGGACAATTTGCATATTAGCCTTTTATTATAGGATATCGGTTGATTTCAGAGAGGAAGGGAGAGGAAGAGATAGAAACATCAATGATGAGAGAGAATCATTGATGGGCTGCCTCCTGCACGCCTCTTCCTGGGGAATCAAGCCCGCAACCCAGGCATATGCCCTTGACCCTTCAGTCCACAGGCTGATGTTCTATCCACTGAGCCAAACCAGCTAGGGCGAAATACGTAAGTTCTTATTCATTTATTTCCCATAAAGACATATCTATCACTAAGTCCTTCAATTACACCCCCAATACCAACCTAACCAGTTCTTTCTACACCCACTATGCTCCCCTATGGTCTACTCCACCATCACCTAATGCCTCTAATTTTTTTAAAAAATATATTTTATTGATTTTTTACAGAGAGGAAGGGAGAGAGATAGAGAGCCAGAAACATCGATGAGAGAGAAACATCGATCAGCTGCCTCCTGCATGCCCCGAACTGGGATCAAGCCCGCAACCTGAGCATGTGCCCTTGACCAGAATCGAACCTGGGACCTTTCAGTCCGCAGGCCTATGCTCTATCCACTGAGCCAAACTGGCTAGGACACGCCTCAACTTCTACAAAAGCCTCCTAACTGGGCCCTTTGCATCCACCTCCCTTCCCTCCACCCACACCCCCAACAATCAATTCTTCAGACCCTCAACACAAGTCAGACCATATCATCTGCCCAAAACTCTCCAAGGGCTTTCCATCGTAGGACACGCCTCAACTTCTACAAAAGCCTCCTAACTGGGCCCTTTGCATCCACCTCCCTGCCCTCCACCCACATCCCCAACAATCAATTCTTCAGACCCTCAACACAAGTCAGATCATATCTGCCCAAAACTCTCCAAGGACTTTCCATCATTTTAAAAATCCTAAACTCATTAATGTAACTGTGAGACCCGACGTGATAGGCGTTTTGTCTACTTCCTCTCCTCTCCCCAGTGCTAGCTCGGTCTGATTTAGCCTGTGGGAGAGGAAAAACGCAGCAGGAAGACAGGAGGAGGGAGGAAATGCTCACATTTAGGATTGCAGCAATGACCCGGAATGCCTCTGCGAAGAGGGACCTCTGCCCTAGACTACTGGGAACAGACAAAAGGCAAACCACCACCCACACCCCCAACAATCAATTCTTCAGACCCTCAACACAAGTCAGACCATATCATCTGCCCAAAACTCTCCAAGGGCTTTCCATCGTTTTAAAAATCCTAAACTCATTAATGTAACTGTGAGACCCGACGTGATAGGCGTTTTGTCTACTTCCTCTCCTCTCCCCAGTGCTAGCTCGGTCTGATTTAGCCTGTGGGAGAGGAAAAAACGCAGCAGAAAGACAGGAGGAGGGAGGAAATGCTCACATTTAGGACTGCAGCAATGACCCAGAATGCGTCTGCGAAGAGGGACCTCTGCCCTAGACTACTGGGCACAGACAAAAGGCAAACCGACCGAATCAAGCACAAGTCTGAGAATGCCTCAACATTTAACTTACAGCAGCATGAATAACATGCTAAGGCTTTCGCCAGGCCATCTGCTAAATGCATCCTATTGTACTTTATCTCTTTTTAAGGAGAAAGATGTGAAGATAGCTTTGTCTCTCTGCCAAAAGCAACAATCTGAAAATAAGAAAGCAAAGAACAAAACCAAAAAACTTGGATGCATATGGGTTTCTGACAGGAATGAAGGGAGAGAGATAGAAACATCAATGATGAGAGAGAATCATTTATTGGCTGCCTCCTGCATGTCTCCTACTGGGGATCAAGTCCGCAACCTGGGCATATGCCCTTGACCGGAATTGAACCTGGGACCCTTCAGTCCGCAGGCTGATGCTCTATCCACTGAGCCAAACCAGCTAGGGCAATACAGTGCTTTTTGGATAATTTTCTCAGATTGCTTCCTTCAGCTCGTCTCAGTAGACCATTTGCTGGGGCAGAGAAGACAATAAAAGAATGACCCAGGAAGAGGTTTGTGGGGTGAATGTATCAAAGAGGAAAGGAGATTAGGGTGAGAGTACTGCAAGTGATCACATGGGTCTCTTTTTGGGTAAGGAAGGAATGAAGCCAGGAGGGGCTGGTATAACAAGAGAAAATGAGGAGGCAAGAGTTTAGTGTGGCCCTAGCGTCTCAGTAGACCATTTGCTGGGGCAGAGAAGACAATAAAAGAATGACCCAGGAAGAGGTTTGTGGGGTGAATGTATCAAAGAGGAAAGGAGATTAGGGTGAGAGTACTGCAAGTGATCACATGGGTCTCTTTTTGGGTAAGGAAGGAGTGAAGCCAGGAGGGGCTGGTATACCAAGAGAAAATGAGGAGGCAAGAGTTTAGTGGGTGGCCCTAGCCGGTTTGGCTCCGTGGATAGAGCGTCGGCCTCCGGACTGAAGGGTCCCGGGTTCGATTCTGGTCAAGGGCACATGCCTGGGTTGTGGCCTCGATCCCCAGTAGGGGGCGTGCAGGAGGCAGCCAATCCATGATTTTCTCTCATCATTGATGTTCCTATCTCCCTCTCCCTTCCTCTTTGAAATCAATAAAAAATATACTTAAGGAAAAAAAAAGAGTTTACTGGGTGTTTCCAATGATAGCGAATGAGAAGCAATTTAGTGGAGCAAAGGAGGGGTGTTCAATCACCGTCATCTCCATTTCACTTCAACCAGCTTCTCCAACTGTCCGCTCTTGTTGAACTGCTGTTTCTGTAGTTTGCTTTTACAGCAATGTCAAAACAAGGGACACATTTGTTCTTGGTTACCTGATCCCTTGTCATTAAATACATCTTTGCCCCAAACAAGGAGCTTATTAAAAATGAGCAATGGAGCCGAAACCGGTTTAGCTCAGTGGATAGAGCGTCAGCCTGCGGACTGAGAGGTCCCGGGTTCGATTCCGGTCAAGGGCATGTACCTGGGTTGCGGGCACATCCCCGGTGGGGGATGTGCAGGAGGCAGCTGATCGATGTTTCTAACTCTCTCTATCTCTCTCCCTTCCTCTCTGTGAAAAATCAATAAAATATATTTTAAAAAAAATGAGCAATGGAGGCCATCATATTTCATAACTCTATCAAAGGCTTTGTCCGTTCCCTGCCACCTGCATAACACAAGACAGGGCCGGGGAAAACAAAAGGCTGAGCTAAACAACCAGAGGTCTTGAATACCTGGCATTACACTCAGATTAATGTGGTATTACCCCTTATGTTCCCCTATATTTCAGTTTAGTATAATGGGGTTATGTGCTAGGAGAAGTGTACTTATTTTGTGTGAGTCAATCAGCCAGATGTGAGATATAAAACTGTGCTGATTATAACGTTTCAGAAATGTATATATATATTTTTTAGAAATCGAAGAATCCCTTACTATCATCATCAATATTAGGTTCTCTCTACTCAGACTGCTGGATCTAATAATAACAAGGAAATCCCTTTTTGGTTGGATAAAAGTGATTGAAAAGGAAACAGAACCATTAGAAATGTGCTAGGCCCATGACTTCACACCCACCTCAGAGGGTACCACAAGCCCACTCCACCTGCATGTCTTCTGGTTTAAGAGGCCCTCATCCTCGCCCAGCTGCTGTGGCTCAGTGGTTGAGCATCGACCTACGAACCAGGTCACGGTTCGATTCCCGGTCAGAGCACATGCCTGGGTTGCAGGCTCGATCCCCAGTAGGGGGCGTGCATGAGGTAGCTGGTCAATGATTCTCATCATTGATGTCTCTATCTTTTTCTCCCTCTCCCTTCCTCTCTAAAGTCAATAACATATATATATATACACATATATATATACATATATATACACACACACACATATATATATATATTTAAAACATGGACTTTTAAAAAAATATATTTCATTGATTTTTTACAGAGAGGAAGGGAGAGGGATAGAGAGTTAGAAACATCGATGGGAGAGAAACATCGATCAGCTGCCTCCTGCACACCCCCTACTGGGGATGTGCCCGCAACCAAGGTACATGCCCTTGACTGGAGTCGAACCTGGGACCCTTCAGTCCACAGGCTGACGCTCTATCCACTGAGCCAAACCGGTTACGGCAATAACATATATTTAAAAAAATAAATAACGGGCCCTCATCCTCAATCACACACAGCTTCACAAACCCAGGGAAACCCCAGGGCCTCAGTCCTACCAGCCAGCTCTATCCACTGAGCCAAACCGGTTAGGGCAATAACATATATTTAAAAAAATAAATAAGGGCCCTCATCCTCAATCATACGCAGCTTCACAACCCAAGGAAACCCCAGAGCCTCAGCGCCACCAGCCCGGGAACACCAGGTGCTCCGACAGTGCAGTAGTTAGCAAATGTACGGAGCTCATTACCCTTCAGAAGGCACGTACATGAAACTACAATTACCTTCAAGAGAGCTGTAGATACATTTGCAGTTCCAAGATTAAAAGGAAGAGGAGAGTAGAAAGATTTGCTCTGCATACCCAGCCTTTTGAGACCAAGGGAAATACTGGCCTGGATGGTTAAACGACCTAACATAATATAACTTTCACTTTTTAAGTTCATATGATCTTCAGATAAGGCTGTGACTACAGAAGATTTAGCTCAGGACTATCAATTCACCCCCCAAATCCAACTGCTGTTCTACATAGAGATGCATCTCATATAGTAATTTCTCTTTGGCCTAATAGACCAGATCAGTACTTTTCTTTTTCTTTAAAAAGAGAGTGAAACATCGATCTGTTGTTCCACTTACTTATGCACTCACTGGTTGCTTCTTGTAATGTGTCCTGCCCAGGGATCAAACCCACAACCCTGGCATATTGGGATGACACTCTAACCCTCTCAGTTACCGGCCAGTGCCAGACCAGTGCTTTTCACACTGTAGGTAGTGAAACTGATTTTATACAAAATGCAATATCTCATATAATAAAAGGCTAATATGCAAATTGTCCCCTCAACTGGGAGTTTGACCAGGCGGTGGGGCCAGCTGGCCCCACCCCACCCTGATTGGGGGCAGGGCCGGCCCACTAACCTCAGGTGTGCCTCCCCCTGCTAGCCTGATTGGCCCCGATTGGTGCAGGCCGGCAGGACCCCGCCTGTGTACGAATTCATGCACTGGGCCTCTAGTAAATATATAAGATTATGTCATTTATGATTTGATGATAAGATTTTTCTGGTTGTGTGTATGAGATTAATATTTATTTCATACTGTGGATTTAAGTAAAAAAAAAAAATCTGAAAGCCACTAAACTAGATTTAACCCCTAGAGTGCCGGGGAGTGCAATCACGCTCCTCCTGTCTTTCGCCAAAAGTGCCGGAAGCGCTATCGCACTCCTCCTGCAGTGTCACTATTAGATGCTAGTAGTTCACTCTTTATTGACAGATGGCACCTAAGTGCAGATTACTTATGATGCCGAATGTTTGTAGTTCTAAAATTGACCACTGGC
>NW_005370085.1:136908-145947 GCF_000412655.1 Myotis brandtii | reverse complement strand
AAAGCTTCAAAATGGCGTCCAGTTCTAAGTCTGCTTTTATTAGTGATGATGATATTGCTAAATATGTCAATTCTTGCTGTGAAGATGACGATTTTGTGGAAGATATTGGAGAAGGGTGTCCCTCTATTTTAACATTATATGTTTTGTTCAATTTTTTTTCTACTAGTATTTTATAATACAATCAGCAAACAATATATGTCAAAGATGAAAACAAATGTAGTAAAGGTTTCCTTAAGTTTTTGAATATGTAACTTCATTTACTTGCGATTCATAATTTTTTTCCTAAACTGCTGTACAATCAGCAAAAATGCCTTGGCAATTTTAGCATAGTTCCTAGGATATTGGTTGGCACTCAAAGGGTTAATCAGAATCCATCAGCAGCAGTGACTCATTTCCAAGGCCTGAATCCTTCTGCACAATTACTGACTTCATCCTCAGGGAGCAGTGCAGTGTTCAAGGTGAGCGGAGGTCTAGAGGGAATCACTTTTCAATCCCTTCAGCACATGCTAACTGGAGGAAAAAAAACTGAGAATTTATAATACTGTTCCTCTGAATATGCATTTCCTCCTAAATTAAAGGTGCCATTAGTACAAAAGCTCTGCTTCAGTGACAAAGGAAAAGGGATCGAGGGCCACAAGTTTCTGACGTTCCTCCCTATAAAAACATTTTGAATCATGCGAAACCTATCTTTATATTTGCTAACCTTTAGTGAACCTATGACTCATTACTACCCTCATCTTAAACATACAGGGTGAGGCAAAGTAGGTTTATGTTGTTGGGTGGAAAATATTACAATTATTAATACATAATAGCCCTGGCCGGTTTGGTTCAGTGGATAGAGCGTCGGCCTTCGAACTGATGGGTCCTGGGTTTGATTCTGGTCAAGGGCACATTCCTTGGTTGCAGGCTCAATCCCTGACCTGGTTGGGGCACGTGCTGGAGGGAACCAATCGATGTGTGTGTCTCTCTGTCTCTTCCCCTCCCTTCCACTCTCTCTAAAAATCAATGGAAAAATATCCCTGGGTGAGGATTAACAAAAATAAACAAACAAACAAGAATAAACTGTTTTATGCACTCACAACTGTAAACCTACTTTTGCCAACCCTGCATTCTGCCATAGAAACTGAGAAGTTCCTACTGTGCTATCGAGAATTTTCCAGTCCCCATGGAGGGAACCGTGCTGTCAGCACTGGCGCCTAAACTTTGGAAACTGGATCTCTGTACTTGTGGGTGGCCCGAGAGACTCCAGAATCACTTACTAGTACTCGTAGGTAATCCAGGGTCAGAGCCTGGCCTCAGTGATCAGGAGCCAGAGTTCATTCACAGCCCCTCCTGTATGGCCCCACGGTCCAGTTTAGTTTGCCGGCAAATCCTGCAGCTATGTGGAAACTCGAGGAATGCCCCGTCACACGCAGGAATCGCAGGGAGGGTAACAGTGGGAAGTCCCCACAATCCCCGGAGTTAAAGCCAGCTCACTATCATAAAGCCACTAGGAAGCGGCTGAAGGACACCAGCCAGACCGCAAATGCAGTCACCACGACTTTACAAGGTCCTGAGCATTTATAATGAGTCTGGTGTTCCTGGGAGGTAATTATTAGGTACTCAATTAGCAAACACCTCTTTCATGTACATCTTAGAGAAAAAGAAAGAAAAGAAAGGAATGATCACCCTCCCTATTTTACAGAAGTTATAAACCTAACAATCAAGACTGCAGTAGAGCCCTAGCCGGTTTGGCTCAGTGGATGGAACGTCCACCTGCGGACTGAAGGGTTCAATTCCGGTCAAGGGCACATGCCCGGGTTGTGGGCTTGATCCCCAGTAGGGGCCTGCAGGAGGCAGCCAATCCATGATTCTCTCTCATCACTGGGGTTTCCATCTCTCTCTCCCTCTCCCTTCCTCTCAGAAAGAAAGGGAAAAAAAAAAAAGATAGCAATGGAAGGGGCTGCTTGTTGTTTTTTTTTAAATTGATTTCTGAGAGGAAGGGATAAAGAGAGACAGAAACATCAATGATGAGAGAGAATCATTGATCGGCTGCCTCCTGCATGCCTCCCACTGGGGATGGAGCCGCAACCCAGGCATGTGCCCTGACTGGGAATTGAACCATGACCTCCTGGTTTGTAGGTCGACGCTCAACCACTGAGCCACGCCGGCCGGGTGTGTGTGCGGGCGCGCGCTTGTTTTTAACTCCTGGTCTAGCCGCCTTTCCCTGCACCTTGGGAAGTCTTGCTTGGAAATCTGGAGAATGTCATTCTGAAGGCTTGAGCTCACCAGCCATCAGATAACTTCATTCTTTTTACCTCTGTGGCTCTCTGTGATGACATATCTGATCATCTACCTGACTCACTGCAGCAAGTTCTTACCTAAGTAAGAATAAGATACAACAAAAATTCCATCACTTCTTCTATTTTAATCAACTAGAAGGAGATTATGTATATGAATGGCAGTGAAATAACACAGGAAAATGCTGCTATAGAATGAGGTGAACTGGCAAAAAGCTATCACAGGCTAGTAGGAGTTCTTATGATTTAGCTTCTAGGCCAGTGATGGCGAACCTTTTGAGCTCGGCGTGTCAGCATTTTGAAAAACCCTAACTTAACTCTGGTGCTGTGTCACATATAGAAATTTTTTGATATTTGCAATGATAATAAAAACAAAGATTTATATTTTTGATATTTATTTTATATATTTAAATGCCATTTAACAAAGAAAAATCAACCAAAAAAATGAGTTCGCGTGTCACCTCTGACATGCGTGTCATAGGTTCGCCATCACTGTTCTAGGCTCTACTGAACTAGCAAATCTCATAACTATCTACTGGACGTTCAAAGTATATGTTCTCTCACCATAAAGGTTTTGGAACCTATACCTAAACAGACACCATGCTGTTCATTCAGAAAGATCCCCGCTTTCTCTATATGCATAACATTTATTTTTAAACTGCCTGTGTCCAAGGGTGCTCAAAGAGATAGAGACTATAGAAATAAAATGTCACAATTAAGATGGCGAGATTCACAGTAACTTGTAATGTACACACACACACGCACGCACACTACATACACACCACTGCCAAATGCTTTTTCAGCCCTTTCACTTAATCCAATATCACATTTCTTATGTTTCTGTGGCATTCTTAACCTTATAGGTGAATTTTTCTTAAACTAAATCTTGGTTTTCTTACAGGGATAGCTATACCTCACAGAAATGTTATCTTAAATATCCATTCTAACTTGTAATCGAGACATATAGTAATTCGATATATGTCCTATATCATATATATATATTCAGCCTAACTTGTAAGCAAAAAATTTAAATATTTATGTTTATTAAAATGACGTTTTTAAAAAAAATTTGAATCATCTACTTTTAATGAATATGTGAGAAAACAGATATTCTCTTATTCTGCTAGCAGTGGGTAAAGACAGTCACAAGCTTTCTGAAGGGCACAGTGACAATATAAATCCAAAGCTTCAAACATGCATGCCTCCTGACTCAAATAGAATTTCCAAAGACTTTTCCTAAGGACATAATTAATGATTTGGCTAAAAGAAATGTTTTTCAGAGTATTATTTTATAGTAAAAACAAATAAACCTGGAAATAACCCACACGTCCTATAACAGGAAGTGGTTACTATTTATAATAGGTCTGTATCATAAACTACCAGATGGCTATTACAAATAATGTAGAAATATATTCATTGCCATTGAAAGTCATCTAAGATATAATGTTTAATTTTGGGGGGAAAGGATGCAAAATTGTATATTATTACAGAATTATGTGCCTACATATACAGATCATATTCATGATGCTAATAACTAGGTATAGGGATATTAATCTTTCAACAATGACCATTATTATTTGTATAATAAATTTTTTTACAAAGGTGAAATTAATATTTACAACATGAAGGTCATTCCATTCTTGCTTTTAAATAAAGATAGTTTAAGTACTTTACAGTAGGAGCAAATTGTTTTATTTTTATTTATTTATTTAAATATATTTTATTGATTTCAGAGAGGGAGGGAGAGAGAGAAACATCAATGATAAGAGAGAATCATTGATCAGCGGCCTCCTGCATGCCCCCTACTGGGGATCGAGCCTGCAACCCGGGCATGTGCCCTTGACCAGAATCGAACCCTGGACCCTTCATTCCGCAGGCTGACGCTCTGTCCACTGAGCCAAACCAGCGAGGGCAGCAAATTGTTTTAGATGCAAGGACAACTACTGACCTTTAAGGATCCTTTATAGTCAGTACTTCTCTATCTGTGGTAAAGGACTAGTTTTTATTTTTTTTAAATTTCTAATTTGTTACAGGCTGACATTTCTATAAAATATACTGAAGATGAATTAGTAGAAAAATAAAAAGACATACAAAATGTAAGCCTCATTTTTTAAATTACTAGATTTGCAAACACAGAGTTACGTTGCTAAAAAACCATCTAAACTCTTACTCTCAATTTCTGTGTCTATTTAGGTAACAGCCCACAAACCATGCTTTTGGTGGCATTGCAAGAAACGATGAGGAAGCCTTTTTGCAGTGGCCTAATCACTGTGTCAAATGGACGAGATTCTAATCTAACCTCTGGAGACTTTTCAACAACAGAAGACAACTTTCTCCAACCAACAGTAATATTTGGGTTCTTCCTCTATTATAGTTACTGGATTTACTAGTTTATCATGTTTTCTAATGCATATGGACATGTTCAATAATGTCTTATGTAATTTTTTTAAACCACCAGTCATTTCCCCAAAAGAATCAAAACACAATCTCATATGGTAGGAACCTGACATCAGAGAATTAATATTTTCCAAATCATGGGGAAACGGTAGTCATTCAGGCATTCCAAGGGGGACGTGCCAGAAATCCAGATTCACCTGGTTGAAACGGGAGCAGTGGGAAAGGTACATATTGGTAGTAAGTGCTTAAGTTGCCTATTTGTTCCGGGATTAAAGCAGAAGACAGCCAGACACATTGCCAGTTCCTTGGCAACAGGGATATAGTCCCTGGGGCAAAGGCTGAGCGACCTGTCACTCTACCTGAGGAATGAACCAATGATGGACTTCTCTGGAATCAGGCCAAAGTAATGAAGATTATAAACATCTTACTTTACATTAATATTAAAAATAATTTAAGTCCCAAGTGATGCCCTGAAAATATGTAGCCTGATCTCTAGGAATAAAGTCTCGTAGTCCAGGAATTTGTTATTGAAAGAAAAAAAAAATCAAAGTGCTATGGATCATGAATGGAGGATTTCCAATCAGTATTTATATCAATAAAGGATATGGAAACACTTTGTTTAATTTTAATCATGTCACAGTAGCTGCTCAAGAAAAGTTCAGCTCTTCACCCTGGCAAGTTGGCTCAGTGGATAGAGCGTCGGCCTGCGGAGTGAAGGGTCCTGGGTTTGATTCCGGCCAAGGGCACGTGTCCAGGTTGCGGGCTCGATCCCCAATGGGGGGCATTCAGGAGGCAGCCAATCAATGATTCTCTCTCATCACTGATGTTTCTCTCTCTCCCTCTCCCTTCCTCTCTGAAATCAATAAAAATATATTTTAAAAAAATTATTTAAAAAAGTCCAGCTCTTCAAGCTGTCAGAGAATGGTAAGTTTAATGCTTTATTGTTTTATCGAGTGAGAGGTTGTGAAGCTAGATCAAAAATATGATGAGCAGCAACCTGGCAAGGACTGAAGCCTTAAAGAAAACGGTTTTCTCATGAAAGCTAAGAATGGTAAAATTCGATACATGCAGCAGCTTGGAGTATTAGAGTCTTCTTTTTCCCCACCTCATAGATAGTGTGTGCTTTTAAATTGAGTACATACAGGACAGCAGACAAGTCTTAAATGTGCAGCTGGATACATTTTTACATATGTGCACACCCATGTAACTACCACCCAGAGCAAGATCCAGAACATCCCCAGGGCCTCCTCCCAGTCAGTACCCCATCCCACCCCTGCCTACCACAACCCGATCACCACTGATCAGTTTGGCCTGTTTTTGAATGTTATGGAATTATACAGAACGTACTGTTTTGTGTCTGGCTTTTTTCCTTCAACCTTCTATTTCTGGGACTCAGCCATATTTTTGTGGGCATCACTAGTCATACCATTCATGACTGAGTGATATGCCAATGCATGAATATACTTCATATTTGTGTATCCGTTCTTGTGTTGATGGACATCTGGGTTGCTGTCAGTCATCTATTATGGATAAAGCTGCCATGTATGAGCATTTTGTACAAGTCTTTGAGTGGGCATAAATACTCATTTCTAGTGGATAAATGACTAGAATAGACTGCTAAGTCTAGACATGGGTTTAACTATAGTAGATCCGGCCAGTTATCTAAAGCGACTGTATCATTGGAGAGTTCTCATATAAAGTTTTTAAATTTATAAAAGCTCTTCAGCCCTAGCCCGTTTGGCTCAGAGGATAGAGCATCGGCCTGCGTACTGAAGGGTCCCAGGTTTGATTCCGGTCCAGGGCAAATGCCCGGGTTGCAGGCTCCATCCTCAGTAGGGGGCATGCAGGAGGCAGCCAATTAATGATTCTCTCTCATCATTGATGTTTCTATCTCTCTCTCCCTTCCTCTCTGAAATCAATAAAAATATATTTGAAAAAATTTCTTCAGTTGAAACACAAGAGCTTTAAGACTGATTTTTCATCTTTTAAAGCAGAGGTAACATAAGCAGAGTGCTCACATCTCAGGGATAACCTGAGAGTTTGGAGGGTTGTTATTCTTTTACCTAGAAAGTAAATGTTACTACTATTTAATACATAAATTGACACGACACTAGAGTCCTTATTCAGATGGTTATATTTATTCATTTTGGGCGTACCGTGATTTACTGCCATTTGTGTGTGGCTGGTAGACCAGAATTATGAAATATCTACTTCTACTGAACCCTCACCAAATGAATGAGTGGCTAAAAGGAGTCCTACAAATATAATACTAATAAAGTAAGCACAAGCAACCCAGGAAGGCCAAGCCGACAGTTCTATTACAGAAAATCTCTTTAGAAAAGAAAAACTGTGACCATGTAGACAGATCTCACAAGCAGCAAACCAAACATTCCAAAAAATTAATACTTTTAAAAATATGGACTATTATATTAATATTTTGCCAATAAGAATTTTAAAACATAAAATACTGTATCATGTCATCCCTTTTAGCTTCTTCTTTAAAATTAAATATATTTTTTATTGATTTCAGAGAGGAAAGACGAGGGAGAGAGTAATAGAAACATCAATAAGAGAGAATCATTGATCGGCTGCCTCCTGCACGCCCCCTACTGGGGATTGAGCCCGCAACCGGGCATGTGCCCTGGACCAGAATCAAACCTGCGACCCTTCAATTCCCAGGCAGACGCTCTATCCACTGAGCCAACCCAGAGAGGTCCCTTTTAGTTTCTTTTGGGATTTTATAATGCACATAACAGTACCAAATTCAAGTGTATATAATTGTAAAGTAAATTTACACATATTTGGGATGCATGCTTGATTTTTTTTTTTTAATCAACAGTGTACACAATCAAGAGGGTTCAGACCCTTCCCTTGTTTTAGCAAAAGTATTTAGCTAGGTAATCCTTATGTATAAATGAACTTCTAATATTAAAAGTCATATACAATAAAATATACTCTATTCAAAACAGCCAGCTGCTACTGAATGTTAAAGTAAGAATATGTGGCCCTAACTGGTTTGGCTCAGTGGATAGGGTCGGCCTACGGACTGAAGAGACCCAGGTTCGATTCTGGTCAAGGGCACGTACCTCTGTTGCGGGCACATCCCAGTGGGAGGTGTGCAGGAGGCAGCTGATCGATGTTTCTAACTCTCTATCCCTCTCCCTTCCTCTCTGTTAAAAAATCAATAAAAACTATGTATTTAAAAAATGATGAGAGAGAATCATTGATCGGCTGCCTCCTGCACGCCCCCTACTGGGGATTGAGCCCGCAACCGGGCATGTGCCCTGGACCAGAATCAAACCTGGGACCCTTCAGTTCCCAGGCCGACGCTCTATTCACTGAACCAACCCAGCTAGGGCCCTTTTAGTTTCTTTTTGGATTTTATAATGCACATAACAGTACCAAATACAAGTGGATATAATTGTAAATTTACACATATTTGGGTTGCATGCTTGATTTTTTTTAAAATCAACAGTGTACACAATCAAGAGGGTTCACACCCTTCCCTTGTTTTAGCATAAGTATTTAGCTAGGTAATCCTTATGTATAAATGAACTTCTAATTTTAAAAGTCATATACAATAAAATATACTCTATTCAAAACAGCCAGCTGCTACTGAATGTTAAAGTAAGAATATGTGGCCCTAACTGGTTTGGCTCAGTGGATAGGGTCGGCCTACGGACTGAAGAGACCCAGGTTCGATTCTGGTCAAGGGCACGTACCTCTGTTGCGGGCACATCCCAGTGGGAGGTGTGCAGGAGGCAGCTGATCGATGTTTCTAACTATCTATCCCTCTCCCTTCCTCTCTGTTAAAAAATCAATAAAAACTATGTATTTAAAAAAATAAAATAAAATAAGAATATGTGAACAGAGAGGAGCGCGGGAATCAACTGGGAAGCAGCATGAGGGAACTCCCATGGGCGTTGGTACTGTTCTATATCCTGGTAGGGGCTTGTTCTTATACCTGTGTATACATCTGTCAAGCTCAATGAATGGTACGTACACTAAGGTGTGTTTCAGCCTATGTAAATCTTACCTTAAAAATATTGACCTCTAGCTAATGATATGCATACTAAAGTGTCTGGGAGTAAATTCTAGTGATGTCTGCAACTTACTTTGAAATGCATTAAAATAGGATGGACTGATGCATGTATAGAGGAACAGATATGTGATAGACAAGTACAGCAAGTGTTAATTATAGAACCTAGGTGGTAGGTATATGAGTGTTCACTGTACAATTCTTTTAACTTTTTTGTTTAAAATTTTTCATGATAAGATGTCAGAAAAGATAAATCTACTCAGCCGAACCGGTTTGGCTCAGTGGATAGAGCGTCGGCCTGCGGACTCAGGGGTCCCGGGTTCG
>NW_005370085.1:135105-136618 GCF_000412655.1 Myotis brandtii | reverse complement strand
CCCTTCAGTCCGCAGGCCGATGCTCTATCCACTGAGCCACACCAGCTAGGGCTAATGGTCTCTATTTTAGACTAGTAAACGCAAACTAAGGAAGATTACAAACCAGGCCCGAGGTCTGAGTCTGAAACGCAGTACAAGCTGAATTCAACTTAAGTTTAACAGAATTCTGAATCCTCTTGGCACACATTCCTCACAAGGGGCTGCCCAGGACCGAATGTCTTCCCTCTAGCAGGGAAGTCACTTCTCCATTCCTGCTGTGAGAAAGCTGAAATCTGCCTCCCCCAGGGGTTTCCTCCTAGATTTGATTTCTTGGGGCCATATGGAACCCCCCATGACTGGCCTTCATAAGATGTGACAGTATTTGCCTTAGCTGGTTTGGCTCAGTGGATTGAGCACCAGCCTGTGGAGTGAAGGATCCTGGGTTCGATTCCTGTCAAGGGCACATGCCTGGGTTGCAGGCTCCATCCCCAGTAGGGGGCATGCAGGAGGCAGCCAATCCATGATTCTCTTTCATCATTGCTGTTTCTCTCCCTCCTTCTCCTTCTTTCTCTGAAATCAATAAAAATTTACTTTAAAAAACCCAGAAAGCCATTGTGTTACATGGAAATGACTAACTGCGGATGGCAATCTTTAGTTCACTTTTGACTATGTGTACACTCATGTGCCCTATAGCTGTTTACTTCTTACAGGGCAAATACATTCAGGAATCCCCTGAACAACCCCTGACGTCACAAATCTCGCCCCTTGAAGCAGCATGGCACTATACCATGCACATCACCAGCTGTCCTACCAGGAAAACCGCGCCTTATTTAAGGACCACCCACAGTGCAGAGGTGGGGAAACGCTACTGGCACAGCCCAATGCAACCCCAATAGGAACCCTTTTCCCACTTGAAATCTGAGGTTGTAAGTGGTGGGAGGAATCCTAGAGATGGTAATTCTCTCTTTCAGAAACGGATAGTCAGACCGTTGAAATGAGGCGCCCAGATCAGATACCAGCGTCTTCCCTTTTTTTTTTTTTTTAACAATCATTAAGTCCAAAAAAACCCCTTAAAAAAACCCAAAACCAACAAAACCCCAACCCCAAACCCAAACAACTTGATTATGTCCACCCACTACTTCAACTTTACTAAACCGCTGTCTGGTCACCCATGATGTCACTTCCTTTTTTGAATGGGTGTATTTTCCCTCTTTCTTTCTTTCTTTTTTTTTTTTTTTTCCTTCTATCATCACTTGACCACAAGACAACATTTTGGAGCTCACACTCGCATTGATCCCAATGTCCCCCAGGTCCGGTTCTCTCACTCAAGGACACTAACACGGGTCCCCAAGTTGCCCTGACCCTTCCTCTTCCCTCTTATTTCTTATTTCAAGCAAGAAACCGACAACGATCACAAAAAATGGAAATAAAAGGGGTTTAAGCTGAAAACACAAAGCACCCACGGCCCTCCCGCAAAGGGCCTCCTAAAAAAACGGCGAATGCCACGCATGTAGGAGAGGCCGATGCTTTCTAG
>NW_005370085.1:121933-133473 GCF_000412655.1 Myotis brandtii | reverse complement strand
CCGGGTCCCCGCCCCGGGTCTGCCCTTGACCGGGCAGTGAGACCCGCCCCGGAGGGCACAGGCGGGATTCGAACTTGGCTCTGCGGGACCCCAGAGCCCACTCGTGGCTGTGTGTCCTCAGGCCCGGGATGCAGAGCCGGTAGTTTTGCGGAAGGGACTGAACTCTGGCGGGCCACTCGTTGCCAACCCTGGCAGCCTTTTGCACGAGGTGCTTTTGCGTGTGGATGAAGGGCGCCTCTTGCACCCGAGGCCCACCTCTCAGAGGGGTAACCGACACTGTGGCTTTCGCCTGGTCCTAGGGACAGTGCTCCTTGTTCGGGTCGGTCCTCTCTTCTAGGTTTGCCTGCCCTCCCTCCTTTTTATCGAAGTTTCTTCCATCGTCTGCCTTCTCACTGGCCCTGGAGGGGGGAGAGAGAGAGAGAGAGAGAGAGAGAGAGAGAGAGAGAGAGTGTGTGTGTGTGTGTGTGTGTATACACACCCCTGCTCGTGTGCCTTCATGCCGGACTCCCAGCGATGGGGCTTAAAAGTCCCTAGACTTCCTGTGGATTGTTTGTGTCCTTAGTAATGCTTGGCATTGCCCATTAATGCGTCTCCTTACGACTCGATTGGGTGATTTTCTTTTTTTAAATATATCTTTTATAGATTTTTTACAGAGAGGAAGGGAGAGGGATACATCGATGAGAGAGAAACATCGATCAGCTGCCTCCTGCACACTCCCTACTGGGGATGTGCCCACAGCTAAGGTGCATGACTAAGGTACATGCCCTTGACCAGAATCGAACCTGGGACTTTTCAGTCCCTAGGCGGATGTTCTATCCACTGAGCCAAACCGGCTAGTTGGCTAGGACTAGCTGGTCTTTCAAGATTGGAGAAATATGAACTTGTAATGAGGAGAAGGAACCAGCAGAGTGGTTGAAGACAGAGACCAAAAGCCGATAACTGCTGGGGTTTGGTTATTTTGAGAATATGGACATTTCTCGCAGCCTAGGTTTTGGCGTGAGGTTTTCCGTTGAGCCTGGTCTGACTGCTCAGTACACGTCATTTGCCTGCCTCTCCTGCCCTATCCAGTGACACTTAAGAACACCAGCACAGCCCTAGCCGGGTTGGCTCAGTGGATAGAGCATCGGCCTCTTGGACTGTAGGGTCCCGGGTTCAATTCCAGTCAAAGTCAAGTACCTTGGTTGCGGGCTCGATCCCCAGTAGCGGGTGTGCAGGAGGCAGCTGATCGCTGTTTCTCTCTCATGGATGTTTCTATCTCTCTTCCCCACTTCCTTCCTCTCTGTAAAATCAATAAAAACATATTAAAAAAAAAAGAACGCTCAGACATAGGGTCCCCTTATTGGGCTCCCTCTGACTGGTCATTGATCCCTGCAGCCTGATTGGATGCAGACCGCCTTGTCCACACAGTTTTGCTGGGAATGGAGTTGTGCCCTGTGGCCCTTGGGGCAGAAGGAACTTTCAGACTGGTTCCTCCGCTTTTATGCAAAGGGCGTTCCTGGGGCTATTCCAGAACAATGCTCTATTCAAATATTTAACAAATAATAAGGAACCCTTTAGAGCAGTGGTTCCCAACCTTTCTTTGGCCAAGCCCCACCTAAGCATCTTGAAAATCCTGATGTGTCCCCTCCCCCCCCCCCCCTCTAAGCATCTCTAAAATCCTGATGTCCCCCTGTGACATATAATTCTTATTCTTCAAAAAGTGAACTCCTATTCACGAGGAAGCCTAAAAGGCCATTGACTTGGTTTAAACAAGCTTCCAAAGAACATGGCATCCATGAGAGAAAAATGAAAGAATGAAAGGACAGCGGAAGTACTGAGGAAGAAATCATTAAAAAATATGAAGTGACATGAAAAAATGGCAAATAAAGTTTCAAAACATAGAATAGAGAACTGAAATGCATAAATATGTCACCATATATATTTATAGACTGTATATGAGGCCCCTGGAACCATAAGAAATGCAAAAAATTCACTGTTAAGAATTCATTCTCGCCGAAACTGGTTTGGCTCAATGGATAGAGCGTCGGCTTGCGGACTGAAAGGTCCCAGGTTCGATTCCAGTCAAGGGCATGTACCTGGGTTGCAGGCACATCTCCAGTAGGAGATGTGCAGGAGGCAGCTGATCGATGTTTCTCTCTCATCGATGTTTCTAGCTCTCTATCTCTCTCCCTTCCTCTCTGTAAAAAATCAATAAAATATATTTTAAAAAAAAAGAATTCATTCTCAAATTGCCCCCCTTAAAAATCAAGTTGCCCCCCTGTGGGGTGTGTGGCTCACATTGGGAACCACTGCTTTAGAGATACCACTGAGACTACTAAAAGAGCCTGATGTATTTCGTTTTAGTCAATGTGGCCCCAAAAGCTAATCTATTTGTTGCATCAAAATAGCACACGTTAATTTTACTTCTGAAACTTGGAAAGAACTCCATTCACCAATAACGATAATTACAACTTCTTTGGATCACATTTGCTTTCCACATCCTCAAATCCCTTTAGGTTATTACTTCTTTTTCCCTTGACTCTGGTCTATTTTTTTTTTTTTTTGCCAGTCTTCTTCTCATGGACACCCACACATTTTTGTTGACTGTCCTGTTTTCACCTTACCCTTTCATATCTTGACTCAGCTTCTTAATAAAACTCCCACAGTTCCTTCAAATCTTTTTTCACCAATTCACCCATTCCATGATGCTTCAAGTGCCCAAAATCTATTCCTCCACCCAAAATTATGTATGACACATATAAAGCACCTAGAGCCCAACCAGCATAACTCAGTGGTTGAGTGTCGACCTATGAACCACAAGGTCACGGTTTGATTCCCGGTCGGGGCATATGCCTGGATTACAGGCTCGATCCTAGGTATGGGGCGTGCAGGAGGCAGCTGATCAATGATTCTCTCTCATCATTGATGTTTCTATCTCTCTCTCCCTTTCCCTTCCTCTCTGAAATCAATAAAAATATATTTTAAAAAACACAAAAAGCACTTAGAAACAGTGCCTGGCACATAGTAAGTGCTCATTAAATGTCAGTTGATACTGTTATCTTTGTTGGTTTACTGATGTAATGAAAAGAGTTGTGGAATGGGAGTCAGAAAAATTTGGTGTTAAACACACACACACACACACACACACACACACACACACACATGTCAAACCCCAACATATCAATGATCACATTAAAGGTAAAAGGAACAGATACTCCAGTTCCAATTAAAAGACTCTGTCTGGATTAAAAAGATAGTCAACCTTATGTTTACAAGCGGCGTATCTCGAGTAAGGGTATTGAAAGGTTGAAAGTAAAACGATTTTTAAAAACTTGCAATGACTGATAGAAAGTGCCTTTACTAATATCAAACAAAAGAGAATTTTTTAAAAACTATGGTAGATGAAAGGCATCATTGTGTGTGTGTGTATATATGTGTGTGTTTAAATCCTCACCCGAGGATATTTTTTTAAAATTGATTTTTAAAGAGAGTGGAAGGGCGCAGCCACTGTGGCTCAGTGATTGAGCATCCACCTATGAATCAGGAGGTCACATTTCGGTTCCTGGTCAAGGCACATGCCCAGGTTGTGAGCTCGATTCCCAGTGGGGGCAGTGCAGGAGGAAGAAGCAGCTGATCAATGATTCTCTCTCATCATGGATGTTTTTATCTCTCTTCCTTCCTCTCTGAAATCAATAATAATAATAAAAGAGTGGAAGGGAGAAACACTGGTGTTAGAGAAATACATCGATTGGTTGCTTCCTGCGTGTCCCCCAACCAGGGTCGGGAGCCAGCAACCGAGGTAAATGCCCTTGACTGGGATTGAACCCAGGACCTTTCAGTCCGCAGGCTGACGCTCTAGCCAAACCTGCTAGGGCAAACAAAAGAGAATTTAAGGCACAAAGCATTATTATAGAGGAGTGGCTCTCAACCAGGCAGGCTTTTGCCCCCCTGTGGACATTTGGCACTATCTAGAGATACTTTTTCTTTTAAAGTATATTTTTATTGATTTTAGAGAGGAAGGGAGAGGGAGAGAGAGATTGAAACATCAATGAGAGAGAATCATTGATCGGCTGCCTCCTGCACGCCCCCTACTGTGGATCAAGCCTGCAACCTGGGCATGTGCCCTTGACTGGAATCGAACCTGGGACCCTTCGGTCCGCAGGCCGACACTCTATCCACTGAGCCAAACCGGCTAGGGCTCTAGAGATACTTTAGAGCAGGGGTCCTCAAACTTTTTAAACAGGGGGCCAGTTCACTGTCCCTCAGACCGTTGGAGGGCCGGACTATAGTCCTGGGACCCTTCAGTCCCCAGGCTGACACTCTATCCACTGAGCCAAACCGGCTAGGGCTCTAGAGATACTTTAGAGCAGGGGTCCTCAAACTTTTTAAACAGGGGGCCAGTTCACTGTCCCTCAGACCGTTGGAGGGCCGGACTATAGTTTAAAAAAAACTATGAACAAATTCCTATGCACACTGCACATATCTTATTTTGAAGTAAAAAAACAAAACGGGAACAAATACAATATTTGTATTTGCATGTGGCCCGCGGGTCGTAGTTTGAGGACCCCTGCTTTAGAGGGTCATGATTGGGGGTGGGGATGCTATTGCATCTAGTGGGCAGAGAACAAGGATACTGCCAAACATCCTACCGCGCACAGGACAGCACTCCGCAATGCCCAACCCAATAAAAGAATGATTCCTCCCAGCATGTCAACAGTGCTGCAGTGGAGAAGTTCTGCTATCAAGAGGCATTACATAAAAATAAAGGGGTCACCTAGCCCGTGTGGCTCAGTGGTTGAGCATTGTCTCATGCTCCAGGAGGACACCTGTTCGATTCCCGGTCAAGGGCACATGCCTGGGTTGTAGGCTCGATCCCCAGTGGGAGGCGTACAGGAAGCAGCCCATCGATGTTCCTCTCTCTCTCCCCTCTCCCTCTCGCTGAAATCAATAAAAACATTAAGAACAAAATAAAAGAGGCAATTCACCAGAAAGAAATAAAATACTTAACTTGTATACATTAATCACCTTGCCTCAAAATACATAAAGCAAAACATTGACAGGAATAAAAGAGAAGAGACAAATTTACAATTACAGCAGGAGATTTCAACATAGTTCTCTTAGGAACTGCTAGAACAAATGGACAAAAACACCCCAAAAATGAAATCCTGGTTTGGGGACGGCTCTGTTGCTAGCGTGGATATCCTGAGGGCTGGGAATGTGGAGATCTGAGTGGGAGACAGGGTTAGCGAAGAGAAATGAACAATTAGCTCGTCAAATCCTCTGACAGCTTGCATACAACACATTTTTGCGTAACAAAATATCTTTTCCAGGTAGGACTAATCTTCACATTACAATTCTTGAGTCTGGCATGACTTAGCACAGGGTGGCTGAAGAACATGTCACAATACTAAACATTAAAACGAATCTTATTGTGTAAATGTCTATATTTGTCTAGATCAGTGGTTCCCAACCTGGTGCACATGCCCCATCGGGGCGGCAATTTGATTTTTAAGGGGGGCAATTCGAGAATGAATTATTAAGTGATTTTTTGCATTTTTTATGGTTCTAGGGGCCTCATATACAGTATATAAATGTATATTGTGACATTTATGCATTTGAGTTCTCTATTCTATGTTTTAAAACTTTATTTGATATTTTTTTATATCACTTCATATTATTATTATTTTAACAATTTCTTAGTGATTTCTTCCTCAGTCCTTCAACTATTCTTTCGTTCTTTTATTTTTCTTTCATGGATGCCATGTTCTTTAGAAGTTTGTTTAGACCAAGTTAATGGCCTTTTAGGCTTCCTCCATGTGAATAGGAGCTCACTTTTTGAAGAATAAGAATGATAAGTCCCGGGGGTGGGGGTGGGCATCAGAATTTTAGAGATCCTTAGCTGGGGCATGGCCAACACAAGGTTGGGAACCACTGTCTAGATGTACCATGTACTATATAGTACTAATTATTTCCCTTCGCCTAAAATGGACATTTTATGTTTGAATGGCAAATATATTTTTTTTCATGAAAATGTCTTATAAAGTTTAAAGTTAAAAGTAAAGCATTTTTGTTTTATATAAATAAGGTGTTATATAAGTAAAGGAAAAAATTGTCAAGGGCTATTTTTCCCAAGAAGATATGCAAATAGCCAATAGGTATATGAGAAGGTGCTTAATATCACTAATTATCAGGGAATGCAAATAAAAACTACAATGAGATATCATACCTCCAGGAAGCAGGCTTAAGAACACTCAGAGAGCTCAGCCGGCATGGCTCAGTGGTTGAGCATTGACCTATGAACCAGGAGGTCAAGGTTCGATTCCCAGTAGGGGGCGTGCAGGAGGCAGCCGATCAATGATTCTCTCTCATCATTGCTGTTTCTCTCTCTCTCCCTTCCTCTTTGAAATCAATAAAAATATATTAAAAGAAAGAACACTCAAGAAACGTTTTTTTTCCAGCTAGCCTTGGAGCTGGAAGACATGGATGGTACACAAGGGGAATTTCCACACACATTTCCTAGGTCTGACATGAGTCGAGAGAAATGTACAAGGGCAATCGCAATAACCAAGAAATTCCAGCAGAGGGCACCGTTCACCAGCAATCTGAAATGCCAATCTGCAAATATGTTTGTGAATCAGTGATTAAGAAAACAGGCGGTTCTTCAAAAAGTCGAACACTACAGTTACCCCACCACCCAGCAATTCCACTCCTAGGTATGTACCCAAGTGAAGTGAAAACATGTCCAAACAATAACTTGTACACAAATGTTCATAGCAGCAGCATTATTATTATTTAAAGCTAGAGGCCCGGTGCAATCACGCACCCATGGGGTCCCTCGGCCTGGCCTGCGGGGATCAGGCCGAAACTGGCCTGGTGCACGGATTCATCCATTTTTTCCTTTACTTATATAATACCTTATTTATATAAAACAAAAATGCTTTACTTTTAATCCATGAGCACGAATTCATCCGGCTCATCTCACCCAGTTCTGATCATGGCCCATCGGGTCCGGCCGGTGGCAGGGGGAGGGACCGCGGGAGGGCTCCAGGGCGTGTCCAGCCAGTCTTGCCCAGTCCTGATCAGCTGGACCCCAGAAGCAAGCTAACCTACCAGTTGGAGCGTGTGCCCCTGGTGGTCTGTGCGTGTCATAGCGATTGGTTGAATGGTCGAATGAATGGTCGGACACTTAGCATATTAGGTTTTTATTATATAGTATTTAAAAATATATATTTTTTATTGATTTCAGAGAGGAAGGGAGAGGGAGAGAGAGAAAGAAACATCAATGATGAGAGAGAATCATTGATCGGTTGACTCCTGCATGCCCCCTACTGGGGATTGAGCCTGCAACCTGGGCATGTGCCCTTAAACTGGAATTGAACCCAGGACCCTTCAGTCCACAGGCCAATGCTCTATCCACTGAGCCAAACCGGCTAGGGCAGCATTGTTATTCGTAACAGCCAAAGAGTGGAAACCACTCAAATGTCCATCAGCTGATGAGTCAAAAAACAAATTAAAAGGGATATGGCATATCCATACAACACAATATTATTTAGCCATAAGAAGAAATGATATATGTTACAGTATGGATGAAACTTGAAAACATTATGCTAAGTAAAGGAAACCAGATGCAAAAGGCCACATATTGTATAATTACATTTATATGACGACTAGAGGCCCAGTGCACAAAATCCATGCATGGGTCAGGTCCCTAGGCCTGGCCAGCGACCACCCATGTGCTGCCAACGGGCGGTTCCCCCTGCCTCCCCACCTCCCCGCCTCCTCCTTCCCTTGCTCCCTCAGCGCCCCACCTCTGCTGGTCGCCTGCCATGTTCTGCGCTGCCCCCTGGTGGTCAGTGCATGTCATAGTGAGCAATTGAACTCCCGTTCTCCCAGTCGAACTCCCGAGGGGACACTTTGCATATTAGCCTTTTATAATATAGACTAGAGGCCTGGTGCACAAAATTCATGCACTGGGAGGGGGGGGTGTCCCTCAGCCCAGCCTGCACCCTCTCCAATCTGCGACCCCTCGGGCCTAAACCGACAGTCAGACATCCCTCTCACAATCCGGGATTGCTGGCTCCCAACTGCTTGCCTGCCTGCCTGCCTGATTGCCTCTAACCTCTTCTGCCTGCCAGCCTGATCACCCCCTAACCACTTCCCTGCCAGCCTGATCGATGCCTAACTGCTCCCCTGCCAGCCTGTTCACCCACAACTGCCCTCCCCTGCCAGCCCGGTCGCCCCCAACTGCCGTCCCCTGCTGGCCTGGTCACCCCCAACTGCCCTCCCTTACCAGCCTGATGGCCCACAACTGCCCTCCCCTGCCAGCCCTCTTGTGGTGGTCATCTTTGACCACATGGGGGTGGCCATCTTGTGCAAGGGTGTGACAGTCAATTTGCATATTACCTCTTTCTTATATAGGATAAGCAAATCCATGGAGGCAGGAAGTAGATTAGTGGTTGTCCGGGACCCTTCAGTCTACAGGCTGACGCTCTATTCACTGAGCCAAACTGGCTAGGGCTAAAGTAAATAGTTTTTGAGAGCTTGATTAGAGGAGTAGATATTGTCTGATCCTTATGTTTAAGGACAAAAAGCTAGTTCTCACCTGTCAGTTGAAGGTCTGCAGATTGGAAAGGATGCTCTCAGAATCTGGGAGGCCCATGCTTTCCTGATGTTCTGAGGCTGATGGGGAAAGTGATTGCTGAGATCCGTTTTCTCAAAGTGTGCGGTGGAGGCTCAGGTTAATTTGAATATAAATGAAGATGCCAGCCCTAGCCGGTTTGGCTCAGTGGATAGAGCGTCGGCCTGAGGACTGAAGGGTCCCAGGTTCGATTCCGGTCAAGGGCACATGCCTGGGTTGCAGGCTTGATCCCCAGTAGGGGGTGTGCAGGAGGCAGCCGTTCCATGATTCTGATCATTGATGTTTCTGTCTCTCTCTCCCTCTCCTTTCTTCTCTGAAATCAATAAAAATATAATTAAAATAAATGGAGATGCCGCCTCAAGGCTGGAGGCTTAGAGCTGCGTTGATAATTGACAGTTGCCTTTCTGTAGCCACACACCTGGGAGGGGAGACTCAGAGTGGCCAACCTTGAGGGGGAGAGGTCATGACCCCATGCTCTCAATCAGATGGGCCTGGTCAGGAGAGATGCTGGCAAGTGGATGATAGAGACCTCTCTTCTGGAAATTCCGCATGTATAATTTGTTTATTTGTTTGCTTTTACTATATCTTTATTGACTTCAGAGAGGAAGGGAGAGGGAGAGAGAGATAGAAACATCACGCCCCACACTGGGGATTGAGCCCACAACCCGGGCATGTGCCCTGACCGGGAATTGAACCGTGACCTCCTGGTTCATAGGTCGACGCTCAACCACTGAGCCAACGCAGCCGGCCCGCGCGTATAATTTATTTTTATTTTTTGGTTTCATATCTGTCTCCTTGGTTGGCCTCTAACTTCCACCAGAGCAGGGACCCTGTATGTTGACCTCACCACTGTACACTCAGCAGTGCTTGGCACACAGTAGGTGGGTTCTCAATTCGTGCCTGTGGATTGCGTTAACATAAAAACATTCAAACCTGTAAAGAATTTTTGTGAGTTTATTTGAGTCAAACTGTCGACAATTGCTGGAAGCAGAATCTCAAGGGATTGGGATAATGCTCCGGAGAATGGTGGTTTTTCACCTTGTTTATTGATCACCACAACATGAGGAACTGTATTAAAGGGTCTCGGCATTAGGAAGGTTGAGAACCACTGCTCTACATGGTCAGGGAAATAGAACAAAAATCGCTTTGAATTACTCTGCTTAAGAGTTTTACAAATGGGAAAAGAAGGGCTAAATAGAGGATTTGGAGTGGGAGGTGGATGACTGAAAGTACAGGGATACCTATTTTTAAAGGCTTTTGTTTATTTATTGATTGATTTATTTTTTTTTTTTTTGGTCTAAAGTTTTACATATGTCTCCTCCCCCTGCCCCCATTAACCCTTCCCGCCACCACTCCTACCCCCGAGGGCAAGCCCCCACCGCCCCAGTGTCTGTGTCCATTGGTTATGCTAATATGCATGCAGACAAACCCTTTGGCTGATCTCTAACCCCCCTCCCACCTTGTCCAGTGGTTCTCAACCTTCCTAATGCCGAGACCCTTTAATACAGTTCCTCATGTTGTGGTGACCCCCAACCATAAAATTATTTTCGTTGCTACTTCATAACTGTAATGTTGCTACTGTTATGGACATTACAATCAAGAGAGGAGACGTAAGTGTGTTACATGAAATCCATTGGTGATAGATTAGGGAGGTAGGAGAAAGCAAGGCTGGGAAAACTCTGGGAGTGGATAAAAAATAAAACGATAGACACATACTTCTTTTACTCAGGTGGTGCAGGATAGTTAACATCAATAATTAACGTGATAACAATAACAGTGAAGGAATTTATGGTCTCTGTCCTGGTGCCCAGGCGCATTTGGTTGTGGAGGGGAAAGGGAAGTTACAAGTTACTCAGACATTTCATAGGTGTGTTATCTTAGATGCAAAAAGACAATAGGCTCAGTTAAGTAAAAATTGACCTTGTCAGGGAAAATACCGGCCTAGGACATGACTACCCACCATAACTGCTTTTAGTTAAAGTTGTTGTTGTTGTTTTTTGTAAACATATTTTTTTCATTGATTTCAGAGAGGAAGGGAGAGGGAAAGAGAGATAGAAACATCAATGATGAGAGAGAATCATGGATCGGCTGCCTCCTGCACACCTCACACTGGGGATCCCGGGCATATGCCCTGACCAGACTCGAACCCTGACCTCCTGGGTTCATAGGTCGATGCTCAACTACTGAGCCACGCCGGCCAGGCTAATTCAAGTTTTAATTTCAGACCATCCTTTGTGGTTATTTTGCAAGACTGCCACGCAGGCCTTCCCTGAGCTTGTCAGGTTAGCATGTGGCCCCTTTCGTCCACAAGGAAAGCCCCAGATGAGGGGCGAATGCGGAGGAGGGGAGACCCAGAGAAGCTGTTACTTGGCCGAAGCCACCCAGTTAGTAGGCGGAGTAGCTAAGAACAGTGGGACACGAAGAGCCGGCTCTTAACCAGACCCGGGACGGCCCCGGGTGTTTAGCGTGAGTTGGCCAGGTGGTGGCGCCATCCCTCAATTCGAGGAAGCAGAAGGAGGGAAAGGTTGATTGTCAGGGAAATGACACAGTGAGCTGGGACAAGTTGAGCTGGAGAAGCTGTTGGTTATTATGTGATATGCAAGAACAGTCCAGAAGGCAGCTCCAAGGACCCTGCTGGGGCAGATAGTCAAGGTCGTGGGGGTGAAGGAGACACCCTAGAGCAGTGATGGCGAACCTTTTGAGCTCGGCGTGTCAGCATTTTGAAAAACCCTAACTTAACTCTGGTGCCGTGTCACATATAGAAATTTTTTGATATCTGCAACCATAGTAAAACAAAGACTTATATTTTTGATATTTATTTTATATATTTAAATGCCATATAACAAAGAAAAATCAACCAAAAAAAATGAGTTCGCGTGTCACCTCTGACAAGCGTGTCATAGGTTCGCCATCACTGCCCTAG
>NW_005370085.1:116993-121861 GCF_000412655.1 Myotis brandtii | reverse complement strand
TTCACTCAATATTTTTCCATTGATTTTTTAAAAAAATGTTTTTTTATTTATTTCAGAGAGAAAGGGAGAGGGAGAGATAGAAACATCAATGATGGGAGAGAATCATGGATCGGCTGCCTCCTGCACGCCCCACACAGGATCGAGCCTGCAACCTGGGCATGTGCCCTGACTGGGAATCGAACCGTGACCTCCTGGTTCATAGGTCGATGCTCAACCACTGAGCCATGCCAGCTGGGCTCCATTGATTTTCAGAGAGAGTGGAAGAGAGAGGGAAAGACAGAGAGAAATATCGATGTGAGAGAAACACATCGACTGGTTGCCTCCTGCACGAGCCCCAACCAGGGCCTGGGCTGGGGAGGATCCTGCAACTGAGGTACGTGCCCTTAACCGGAATCAAACTGGGACCCTTCAGTCCGCAGGCCAGCGCTCTATCCACTGAGCCAAACCGACCCAGGGCACCACTTCCTTTCTTTGGACCTCAGGAATTGCTGCCGTTCCTGACTTGAGGTGGCAGAAGTTACTGATCTGAGGGCCGGCCCTCCAGCCGGGTTTTCAGCTCTGTAAGATTCATGGTGTGTGTGTGAGTGTGTGAGAGTGTGAGAGTGAGTGTGTGTGTGTGTGTGTGTGTGAGTGAGTGTGTGTGTGTGACCACCAGCACCTGCACAACAAGCAGCCCATATAAAACAAAACTGGCTTTACAAAATGTTCGTCTTCTTAAACAAAAAGTATGCCATATATTTTTATTAAATCATAGAAAACTCATTTCTATACACTTTTTTTTCCCACTTTGGGAAACCTGGAATATTGAACAGCTGGGTAACAAAACCGATGAACAATACATCTCCCTTTAAGCACAGACAAGTTTGAAGTTGTCACATTTATTTATTTTTAAACGTTGACATAAATCAGTAACAGCCTGTTGGCTTCTTTCACCTTTAGGCCACGGGAATACTCTCTCTCACCACCCCCAATTCTCTCTAAGGATGTTTTTCATTACTTAAAGCAACCGTAACTTTCAAAGACGGTGAACTTGAAGTCTTCATATGAAATTGACTTCTTTTTCCCTACCTCGGGCTTTTAGAGAGCTGTAAACGCCGAATTTCACGAGATGGGACCGATCATGCTTCCTTTCTACAACAGCAAAGGTGTACAACAGCGTGGACTATAGTTCAGAATAAGTTAAATATTAAGACACATAGTATGGCAGTAACATCCTACTTTTCTTTCTACCATGTAACTCCGGAAGTTCCCCCTAATCTTACAGGTCTATAAAGGATGGAGACGGAGGGATCCGGGGATACTGACAATGCACACCCACCCTCTGAACCACACTCTCTAAACGCTTGGGTCAAAAATATATACACAAACGGTCCTGCCGGGTTGCGCCTGCGGCCATTCCGCAGGGCAGCGCCGGTAGTAGACTCTGAACTTCCCCCCAGTGAAGACGGGCAGTGGGTTTGACGTTTAGGGTCATCACTCCTTCTGCTTTCGATCGAGACGCCCCCTTCCCCTCCCCACCCAGATCACACTGTGACATGTCTGCACTCACCCCTTATACTCACATATATAAACACAAATTAAATATCATCAAAATTATCTTAAATTAAATCGAAGACTGCTATTTTTAAGTGCATGGTCTCCCCCGTCCCCAGCTTCTCGAACGCATGTTACAGAGCGAGAACTAACATCCTCAGTAACATTCCCGCTCCTGGGCGTTGGGGGCCAACCGGCCTCCTCTGAGAGCCCCCCGGAGTAACACGTGAGACCTTTGTGGGGGCGGGGGGAGGCGATTTTCCACTCCAAATGGAGGGACTGTCTCCGAAAGTCCCGCTCCCAAACTGAAATCTGGGTTTCAGACTCATGAAAGCAGGAACTGAAAAAAAAAATGGAATCTCTAGGGGGCTGGTTCCTCACCCATGGTGACAGCCAGCTTCCCCCGGGACACTCAATCCCCCCGAAATCCAGCCAGCCTCCCTCCAAGCCGCCTCCAGGTCCGGGGGCCCCTGAAGGCAATCTGCAGGCCCAGAGATCTCCCAGGGAACGTGTAAACAGAGCTGGGAAAAACTGCATTTCTGCACGTTTTCGTCGTTGTCAGTGAAAAACACCCGGGGCTGAGAACAAATGATAGGAAAGGCTGCCCCACGCCAACACCCCGCTCATCCAACGCCCCAACGCCCCGCTCATCCTGCAGCCGAAGACGAGAAAGTCAACGCCAATGCTTTTTGGCCTGGCTTGTCCCGAATGGTGGTAAAGCCCGAAACAGACCCTTGTGTCCTACCTTCTCCCCCAGAAACAATGCCCTTGCGTTTCCCATCTTGCTACTGGAGGTGACCGGGGGAGGAGACCAGGCTTTTGTGCAGGTTGGGATTCTGGCTGTGTCTGTTGCGACTGCGCACAGACGAGAACATGGTGTTGCAGCCGGGCACCTTGCACTTGTGCAGCTGGCGCAGGTGCACGGTTTTGTAGTGGGCCCGGAAGGTCCCTTTGTTGCTGTACGTCTTTTGGCAGAGGTGACACGTGATGGGCAACCCGGAAGGCAGGCTGGCGAGGCTCTGGTCGGCCTTCTCCATCAGCACGCAGATGGGGTACTCATCCTCCCCGGGGACGAGGCCGGCGCCTTCGCAGTTCCCGTCGCTGTCCTCCATGAGCCCGGCGCCCTCCTCGCTCGCCGCCCCGTCGGAGTCCCAGGAGGAATGGCTGCTGCTCTCTGACTTCATGCTCGAGGTAGTGCTCAGGTCCAGGATGGTGCCTTCGCCCGGCGGGCCGGAGCTGTAGCTCTCCAGGGCGGCGCTGTGCACCTGGGCTATCGGGTAGACCAGGCTGCCCATGCGGCTGGTGCCCTTGAAGATGACAGACGTCTGGGACGCTTGCTGCGTGAAAGCCACGTCCGGATAGGCCTCCTTAGCCACGTCTTTCAGAAGGTACGCTGCGCGGATATGGTCTTCGCCGCTCTCCAGTGCTTCCTGGGCCAATGCTTTCTGGTGGAGGTTTAGGTTTGAACTGTGTCTGCCAGAGTGAAAGGATGGTTAGAAACGAATCGAGCTGTTGTTTGTTTATTTATTAACTAGAGGCCTGTTGCACAAAATTCGTGCAAGGGTCTCAGCCCTCGCAGCTGCCCTCGGCCCTTGCAGCCCTGGCTTCATCCAGGAGGTTGTCCAGAAGGACATCTGGAAAGTCTTTCAGCTGTCCAGTCTAATTAGCATATTATGCTTTTATTATTATAGATTATTTATTTCGCTAATCCTCACCTGAGGATAGTTTTCCATTGATCTTTTAGAGAGAGTGGAAGAGAGAGGGGAAGACAGAGAGAAACATCGATGTGAGAGAAACACATCGATTGGTTGCCTCCTGCACACACTCTGACCAGGGCCCGGGCCGGGGAGGAGCCGGCAACCAAGGTACGTGCCCTTGACCGGAATCAAACCCGGGACCCTTTGCTCCACGGGCCGACGCTCTATCCACTGAGCCAAACTGGCTAGGGCTTGAGCTGTTGTTTTAAAAACAGTCCTCATTCTGAGTGGAGACACTAGGCCAGGGGTGGGCAAACTTTTTGACTCGAGGGCCACAATGGGTTCTTAAACTGGACCGGAGGGCCGGAACAAAAGCATGGATGGAGTGTTTGTGTGAACTAATATAAATTCAAAGTAAACATCATTACATAAAAGGGTACGGTCTTTTTTTTTTTTTAGTTTTATTCATTTCAAACAGGCCGGATCCGGCCCGCGGGCCGTAGTTTGCCCACGGCTGCTCTAGGCAGATGCCAGAAAAAACCTGCGGCACGTGAGAAGTGATGACAGGGGCGTGGGATGAAACGGGAGTCGAGTGGACACCGGCCCACTGCTGTTCGCCGCTTGTCAGAAGTCAGCATTCGTGGGAAAGTCAGGGGCCTGGGAACATGTGGTTCCCTTCAGTTTCCGCCGTCTGATTGACAGGTAACTTCCTGGACCTGATCTAAAGAGATGGCTAGCCCAGAGGATTTGGCTCAGTGGATAGAGCGTCAGCCTGCGGACTGAAGGGTCCCGGGTTCGATTCTGGTCAAGGGCACATGTCCGGGTTGTGGGCTCGATCCCCAGCAGGGGGCATGAAGGAGGCAGTCAATCAAGATTCTCATCATTTCTCTCTCTCTCCCTCCCTCCCTCTCCTTTCCTCCCTGAAATCAGTAAAAATATATTAAAAAAGAAAGAAAGAATGGCTACACTATTTCAATTAGGCCTATTCGACTGGGACACTGGGAATAACTGGTCACAAATATGTGGCTACTCACTCACTCATATGTGGCTACGGAGTGCCGGTGTGGCTGCAAAAATATATTAAAAAAAGAAAGAAAGAATGGCTACACTATTTCAATTAGGCCCATTTGACTGGGACACTGGGAATAACTGGTCACAAATATGTGGCTACGGAGTGCCGGTGTGGCTGTATCATATAATAAAACCAGAATACTTTGAATGGACTGACGGAAATAAAACACACGATTAAAACTTCACCTGTTTCTTTTTACTTTTTTTTGGTTAATCTTCACCCAAGAATATTCTTCACCCAAGAATATTTTTTCCATTGATTTTTAGGGAGAGTGGAGAGAGAGAGAAAGACCAGAATACTTTGAATGGACTGACGGAAATAAAACACACAATTAAAACTTCACCTGTTTCTTTTTACTTTTTTTGTTGTTGTTAATCTTCACCCAAGAATATTTTTTTCTATTGATTTTTAGGGAGAGTGAAGAGAGAGAGAAAGACAGAGAGAAACATGGATATGGGAGAGACACATCGATTGGTTGCCTCCTGCACATGCCCCGACCAGGACCAGGGCCCAGGCCGGGGAGGAACCTGCAACCAAAGTACATGCCCTTGACTGGAATTGAACCC
>NW_005370085.1:114367-116644 GCF_000412655.1 Myotis brandtii | reverse complement strand
ACGCCAGCCAGGCAAACAAGGGCTACAATCTTAAAGGAGATAGGAGAATGACGCTAAACGGGGAAAATACTCCCCCAGTACAGCTCAGAATGCATGCCGGGGGAAAAAAAACAAAATAAATAAGGATTGAATTTTCTAGCCTAAATCTCCAAAGACATATGAGGAGGGGAGGAGGTTTAATCCGACCTCAGATTTACTATTTGACTTCTCACCTCCTGCATGCCCCACACTGGCGACCCACAGGTTGAGAACCGCTGGTCTAGAGCATTGGCAAGCATATCATCCCAGAAGTTCTACAGGTATGAAAATCTGACTGGCTAGAAATAGTAGGGTGTGTGAGTGAGAGAGAGAGAGAGAGAGAGAGAGAGAGAGAAAGAACCTAGTTCAGTTCATATTTGCAACGTTTCACTGTTACCAGACAGGGGTTTTGCAAATGCAGCACTGAGCACACCACCAATCACCAATCTGCTACCTGGTGGTTATCCTGCAGGGCAGATAATGATACCCATTATGGCACAGGCCTTGGACTCATATGATATCATTTGGATGTAACTTGTCAATCAGTGTTGGCCTTGCTCAGAGATTCCGTGCTAACCTGACGAGCAAACACAGCCCTTTCCAAGGGCTTTTTTAAATATATTTTTATTGATTTCAGAGAGGAAGGGAGAGGGAGAGAGAGCTGGAAACATCCATGATGAGAGAGAATCAGTGATCGGCCGCCTCCTGCACGCCCCACACTGGGGATAGAGCACGCAACCCAGGCATATGGCCTTACTGGGAACCGAACCCGTGACCTCTGGCTCCTGAACCACTGAGCCACGCCAGCCAGGCAAACAAGGGCTACAGTCTTAAAGGAGATAGGAGAATGACGCTAAACGGGGAAAATACTCCCCCAGTACAGCTCAGAATGCATGCCGGGGGAAAAAAAAACACAAAATAAATAAGGATTGAATTTTCTAGCCTAAATCTCCAAAGACATATGAGGAGGGGAGGAGGTTTAATCCTACCTCAGATTTACTATTTGGCTTCTCTCCCCTCTCCCCTTACACATCCTTTTTTCCTGGCCGCCATCAGAATTATATTCCCAGATCACCCACTTTGCAGGCAGCTCTTAACTACAACTCTGACCTGTGATTATGTCAGCATTCTGGGTTGAAGGGGCAGGAACGTGTCAGCAGAAAACCAGACACGGGGTTGACATGCAGGTTCCAGTACATACAAGGGTTGAAGGGGAAAAAAAAAGCAGCCAGACAAACACATTCAATTGGAACCTTGTATGGCAAGATCCCTGCTGCAATGGGACAAGGCTCTGGGCCCCACACTCAACGGCCAAGTGTCCCACAAATGCCAGGAGCTGACCTGTGGCTCCTCTAACCTTCTTCTTCTTTTTTGTTTTTAAATATATTTTTATTGATTTCAGAGAGGACAGGAAAGGGAGAGATAGAAACATCAATGATGAGAGAGAATCATGGATCGGCTGCCTCCTGCATGCCTCCTACTGGGGGTCGAGCCCATAACCCGGGCATGTGCCCCGACTGCGAATCAAACCCGGGACCTTTCAGTCCACAGGCTGACGCTCTATCCACTGAGCCAAACCGGCTAGGGCTCCTCTAACCTTCTTAAGCCTCAAGGGTTAGAAGCATTTCCCGGGGTGCCATGTCCCCTAAAACCAGTGACAACCACAACTGCAAGGACCCTCTGCACCTCGTGGCAGGCTTTCGGCTCCCGGGACTTTGCTGGTGCTGTGCCCGCTGCCCGGGTCTGTACTTCTCCTCTGCATCCTCGATCTCCCCTGCAACTCTTCCCCACTGGCTGCTGGATTAGTTGAGACCCATGGTTCTCAAAGTGTGGTCTGGGCACCCCTAGCGGTTCCCTGACGTGGGAACTCGTTTCATCATGATTCTAAGACATCGTTTGCCGTTCTGACTCTCATTCTCTCAGGTGTGTACAGTGGAGTTTTCCAGAGGCTTCATGACACGTGACATGGCGACGTGTTGAAGGCAGAAGCTGCTATGAGAATCCAGCTGCCTTTTACTAAAGCCGGACACTAAAGAGATTTTTGAAAGCCTCAAACAAAGCCACTCTTCTAAGTGTTTGTTTTGGAAAATGTGTTATGTTTCATGAAAATGTTATTTATGCTAATGTATAACAGGTTTATTATTATTAATTTTTAAAATATATTTTTATTGAGTTCAGAGAGGAAGGGAGAGGGAGAGATAGAAACATCAATGATGAGAGAGAATCATTGATCGGCTGCCTCCTGCATGCCCCCCATTG
>NW_005370085.1:108504-114300 GCF_000412655.1 Myotis brandtii | reverse complement strand
GGCCAACGCTCTATCCACTGAGCCAAACCGGGCAGGTTTAGTATTTTAAGCGATATAAAATATATAGTTTTTTCCAGTTTTAAAGAGTCTTGAGGTTTGAAGAATTTATAAAGGGCTCTGGCCAGGTAGCTCAGTTGGCTAGAGCATCGTCCTGATACACCAACATTGTGGGGTCGGTCCCCGGTCAGGGCACATACAAGCAACAACCAGTGAGTGCAGAAATAAGTGGAACAACAAATTGATGTTTCTCTTTCTATCTCCCTGCCCCCTTCTCTCTCTAAAAGGAAAAGAACTTGTAAAGGGATTGTGCGGCCAAAACTTTTGAGAGCAGCTGCTTCCCTCCGACCGCTTCTTCCAGGCAGCCTTCCCTAACTCCTCAGTCTGGTCAGGTGCCCTCCCCTGTGCCCACAGCAGCCTATGCATCTCCCACAAGAGCAGCCACCACATTCAGTGTAAGCACCTGTTGAACGGGTCTGTCCCCACCCAGGCCTTCGTGGGCAGAGATGTGTCCACAGCACCTAACGTAGACAGTTATTAAATATCTGTTGATGAGTCCTAGCTGGTTAGACTCAGTGTACAGAGCATCGGCCTGCAGACTGAAGGGTCCCAGATTCGATTCTGGTCAAGGGCACATATCTCGGTTGCAGGCTCCTCCCCGGCCCAGGCCCTGGTTGGGGAGCGTGCAGGAGGCAACCAATTGATGTGTTTCTCTGACATTGATGTTTCTCTCTGTCTTTCCCTCTCTCTTCCACTCTATCTAAAAATAAATAAAAACAATCAAAAGCCTGGCTGGCGTGGCTCAGTGGTTGAGTGTCAACCTGTGAACCAGGAGGTCATGGTTTGATTCCCGTTCAGGGCACATGCCCGGGTTGCGGGCTCAATTCCTAGTGTAGGATGTGCAGGAGGCAGCTGATGGATGATTCTCTCTCATCACTGATGTTTCTATCTCTCCCTCTCCCTCTCCCTTCCTCTCTGAAATCAATGAAAATATATTTAAAAAAATAAAAAAGTGAAAAAAAGTGAATGGAAGAATATCCTCGGTGAGGATTAACAAAACAAAAAGTCTGTTGGCTACATAAGCACCGAGGGTGCGGCCCCAGCCCCTTCCGGCCGGGTCTTGGTCACTGCTGCTGGCGGGAGCAGAGTGGCTGGAAGAGGGGAAGACAGCCCTGACCGGTTTGGCTCAGTGGATAGAGCGTCGGCCTGCGGACTGAAGGGTCCCAGGTTTGATTCCAGTCAAGGGCATGTACCTTGGTTGCGGGCACAGCCCCAGTGGGGAGTATACGGGAGGCAGCTGATCGATGTTTCTCTCTCATCAATGTTTCTAGCTCTCTATCCCTCTCCCTTCCTCTCTGTAAAAAATCAATAAAATATATTTGGAAAAAAAAAAAAAAGAGGGGAAGACAGTTATCGCCACAGCGACAGGGTCTGGCCTCTGACTCAGAAAAACGGCGGTGGAGCCAGTGGAGCCGGGGCTGCCCAGAGTCTTAGCTCACCTGGTGCCATTGTAACCCCAGATTCTATGCCAAAGCCCAGGCTACTAGAACTAGTACTTTAACTTCAGAAAGCAAGATGTTTTCCTGTGCTGGGGGAGGAGGCGTGTATGTACAAGTAGGACAGAAAGTAAGAAAATGTTAAATAATTAAAAAAAGAAATAGCCCTTAGCCAGTTTGGCTCAGTGGATAGAGCGCCGGCCTGCGGACGGAAGGGTCCCGGGTTCGATTCTGGGCGAGGGCACATGCCCAGGGTTGTGGGCTCCATCCCCGGGGCGGGGGAGGGGGGGTGGAGTGTAGAAGGCAGCTGATCAATGATTCTCTCTCATCATGGATATTTTTCTCTCTCTCCCCCTTCCTCTCAGAAATCAATAAAAATATATTTTTTTTTAAAAAAAAGAAACAGAAAATGAAATCCTATGTGAATTCAGCATAACTTCTAGTTTAGTAGACGCGGTAGGCCGAACAGTATTGTCAACATGAAGGACAACCTGACTGACACGCCGCTCTCTTCTTCACAATAACAGCTTGTTCGCCAACAGACCTTCCTCCTGGACGATGGATGGGGAAGGCGGGGCCGCTCAGCAGGGTGTCCTGGTGGTTTGGTTCAACATCGAAGCCGCGGAGACAGGCATTTTAACCACTATCACCTGTGCTCTCTCCTCTGTGTGTGTGCTTCTGAGTGGTTCTCAACCTTGGCTGCACATTAGAATCACCTGGGAATCTTTTTAAAATCCTGATTTCTGGGCCTCATCCTCCGGAAATTCTGTTTCTTTGTTACTCATGTTGTGGCCCCACCCCATAACAAAGAAACAGAATTTCTTCTGGTCTACATTTTCTCCCTGTTTATAAAGTGCCGGGACTGACCAGCAGACCCCGAGTGATGGATAAATGATTATTTTGACATATGTTTTTGTGAAAGAGAGGGCTAAGGGACTGCCTGGCTAAAGGAACCAGACAGTCCCGTTTGTCTGTCTTTTTAGGCTTTTATTGTAGTAATAGCTTGAATTAAAATTAATTTTTAGATATTATTAGCAGGGTAAGTATTTTTGAGAAAATATATGTATTGGTAGTGTTTTTTAAACAAGGTCGTGTCTAAAGACTAAATATAGAGATTCTAGTAAAACACCTGGGGGCTCAGACTTGTTTGGAAAAGTCAAGGCAGGGGCTGCCGCCCTCGGCCAGGTCCCCCTCGAGGCCTTCGACCTTTTGGAGAACTTTTTTCATCAACTTTCCAACCAAGTCTCGCATTTTCCCCATAATAAAGCAGGCCTTCCAGTTTGGACTAAGACAGTGGTGGCATGGAGCTGTCTCAGGTCACGCTCGTTTGAGCAAAATGTGTAACATGTTAATACTCTCAGAACCATGTGTAGCATGAATCATACTGCGTTTCGTCAGAGAGCTGGTCCTTCCCTGAAAGCCTGGGGAGCAAGGTGACCTGAAGCGGGGTGATGGGACTCAAGTTCATGAAGAAAAGCACACGCGGGACGGTAATGCCAGTGCCGGGCCCCGAGTGATGAGACGCCCGGGAAACTCTGCAAACAGTTCGACTCCTGAGGGTCAGGCAAACCCAGCACCGACAGACGTCTCGTCTTCCATCCCAACCTCCTGAAGTAACCTGTGAAGTGCCTTTCCTCTTTGAAATCTTCATATTTAAAAAAATCTCCCATTAGGCCGTCACCCCTCCTTTCCATTAGAGCTTGGCTAACTAGGGATCAGAGGAAATATTGGAGGAAATGTTTCATTTGGTGGACTTCACGTTAGACAGTGAAAACCAGACAAGTTTTGGGAAGCCAAAGGGATCATTTTAAAACAGCGGTTCTCAACCTGTGGGTCGCGACCCCTTTGGCGGTCGAACGACCCTTTCACAGGGCTCGCCTAAGACCATCCTGCATATCAGATATTTACATGATGATTCATCACAGTAGCAACATTACAGTTATGAAGTAGCAACGAAAATAATTTTATGGTTGGGTCACAACATGAGGAACTGTGTTTAAAGGGCCAGAAGGTTGAGAACCACTGTTTTAAAAGCACCCTCCAGCCCTAGCTGGCTTGGCTCAGTGGACAGAGCGTCGGCCCACAGACTGAAGGGTCCCAGGTTCGATTTTGGTCAAGGGCACGAACCTCAGTTGCAGGCACAATCCCCGGCCCAGGTCGGGGTGTGTGAGGCAGGCAACCAATCGAGGTGTCTCTCTCACATCAATGTTTCTCTCTGTCTCATCCCCTCCCTTCTGCTCGCTCTAAAAATCAACGGAAAAATACCCTCAGGTGAGGATTAACAATAAAATCGCCCTCCTCCAGCGGCCTGTCTGACCCAGGGCTGCAGGCCTCCCTGGGAGAGCTAGCTCACAAATTCCTCGTGCCAAAGCCTGGGGGTGGAACGTGTCTCTGAATTCAGAATTTCTCAGACTTCGGAAAAAGCAGAATGATGCACAGACTGTAATATCGTTTTAGTGCCTCCCTAACAAACCCATTACTATTTCTGCGCGAATAGATAAAAAAAAATTCCACACAAAAGGTGATTTTAAAAACATTGCAAATAGCCTCACATCATTTCAGGTCACGTCTTGGGGCCAAATGAGTCAAGGTTTTGGAAGCAAAAATTCAGAAGAGTGGATCTATAGCAGGGGTCCTCAAACGTTTTAAACAGGGGGCCAGTTCACTGTCCCTCAGACCGTTGGAGGGCCGGACTATAGTTTAAAAAAAAAAACTATGAACAAATTCCTATGCACACTGCACATATCTTATTTTGAAGTAAAAAAATAAAACGGGAACCAATACAATATCTGTATTTGCATGTGGCCCGCGGGCCGTAGTTTGAGGACCCCTGATCTATAGGATAGTGTTTTTCAAACTGTGGTCCCCGGCCCGGCAATCTTTGTATCACCTGGGCACGTAGAAATGCAAAGTCTTAGGCTCCGCCCAGAGCCCCTGCAGTGGAAGTTCTAGGAGCCAGGTGATTCTGATGCAGGTTAGAGTTTAAGAACCACCACCTTGCCCTGGCCGGTATGGCTCAGTGGATAGAGCGTCAGCCTGCGGACTGAAGGGTCCCAGGTTCGATTCTGGTCAAGGGCACATGCCTGGGTTGTGGGCTCCATCCCCAGTGGGGGGCGTGCAGGAGGCAGCTGATCCATGATTCTCTCTCATCATTGATGTTTCTCCCTCTCCCTTCCTCTCTGAAATCAATTAAAAAAATATCTCTCTATATAAAAGCCTAAGCGACCGAACAACCGGTTGACCGGCTGCTATGACGTGCACTATCCACCAGGGGACAGACGCTCAACACACAGGATTGGGCTCCCTCCTGTCTAGACTGGGCCTGCGGGGACTGGGCCGAAACCAGCTCTCTGACATCCGCTGAAGGGTCCCTGATTGTGAGAGGGCGCAGGCCAGGCCGAGGGACCCCACCGGTGCACGAATCCGGGCCTCTAGTATATATATATATAAAGAACTGCCACGTTAGGACAAACAGTTGCCAACAGGCACCTCACCTGTCCCTGCTCCTGCGGGAAGGGAAGGTGGCCTGGCAGCCCTCCACCGTGCACACGTGCGTCTCCTTGGAGTGCGTGTTCTTGTGGTGCATCTTCACGCCGCAAGCGTTCTTGAAGGTCTTCTGACAGATGTCACACTGGTGGCGACTCTCTTCCTTCTGCCTCGCCAACGCGTGCGGACCCGCGGGCTCCAGGTCCTTGGAATCTTCGAAACAAGGGAAAGCCATTCCTCGGGTGGACAAGGCGCCCAGGAGGCCCCCGGCCAGCAGGTGCTGCTGCAGCCTGACGTAGTCCGGGAAAGGGATGCAGGGCTCCAGCCCAGGAGGGAGGCGGAGCTCCCGGCCGCCTTCCTCCGCCTCCCCGGGCACCAGGGTCAGCGCTGGCTTCTGCTCCAGCTCCGTCTCCCTCTCCGAGTTGCGCGTGGCCTGCTCGGGGGTCCTGCTGATGACCCCCCTGGGCTCGATCACCGACGAGAGGTGGCAGGCCGGCTGCCCTTCGGGAGGAGGCCTCCCTGGGCATCCTCCCTGCTGCTCCTCCAGCGCCCCGTCCGACCCGGGGCTGCAGGCCTCCAGCTCGTCTTCGCTGACCACCTGCAGGGGCCGATCTTCATCGGAGCTGAGCGCCCGCCTCTTCTCATCAGCCGTTCCCACGGCCTCCTTCTCGATCTTGATGGGCATGCTGGACTTGCGGGATTTCTTCTTGGGGAGGGCATCGGACGGCACGTCGGCGGAAACCAGCTGTTCCGAGATGGAGGACGACAGCAGGGGGAGAGACGGCAGCATCCCGGGCGTGGTGGCCAGCACCGCGGG
>NW_005370085.1:107881-108400 GCF_000412655.1 Myotis brandtii | reverse complement strand
GGGAGGTCACCTGGAGCCCCGGGCGCCTGTAGCCGTCCGAGGCGGCCAGGCTCAGGCTGCTCCTGAGGTCCTTGTCCCTGTTGTTCCTGTTCATGGGCATGTGCAGCCGGGGGTTGGGGTTGGCGCTGTGGCGGTTGCGGCTCCGCAGGGAGCTGAACACCATGTTGCACCCCTCGATGGTGCACTTGTGCTTGATCTTCAGGTGCACGGCGTTGTAGTGGATCTTGAGGGTGCCTTTGTCGTAGAAGGTCTTCTCGCAGGCCGTGCAGAACACCCGGCCCTTCTTGGCGCCCAGGCCTTGCCGCTCGGGCTTCCCCCGGGCCTCGGGGGACAGCTGCGTCCCTTCCAGCTTCGTGACGAGGCTGTAGGCGCTGGAGTCGCTCACGTGGGCGCCGTCTTCCTGGTGAGGGGCGGTGTCGGGGCAGCTCGGACACGGCTCCTTTTCCAGCTGAAACGGGGTGGAGCTGGAGGCCAGGAAGCTGCTGTCGGGGAAGGGCCCGTGGAGGTCCTGCAGAGGGT
>NW_005370085.1:90736-107637 GCF_000412655.1 Myotis brandtii | reverse complement strand
GAAAGCCCTGATGTCCACGTTGGCCGCCGAGGGCGGGGCGGCGGCGGCCGGCTCGTCCTTCTCCTGCACGGCCATGAGCTCCACGATGGACTTGGTCTCCCCGAAACGCAGGAACTGCTGCAAGGTGGCCACCTCCTCCTCGCTGGTCATGATGCTCCAGTGGTCCAGCACCTTCCCCGACGCGTCCTACACCCCGACCGGAAACGAAAAGGGCGGTCAGTTTCCGCTAAGAAAGGAGCAGGGTGGTCAGGGCCTCCTCTGGCACCCAGACCAGAGGGCACCTCTGTGCACATTTGAAAATGACACCCTCTCAGGGTGAGCCCGGGGCTGGTTCAGCCCCCACTCACGCCACTCTCTTAGGCCAGAAACTGTGCAGAAAATATACTGTAGCCCTAGCCGGTTTGGCTCAGTGGATAGAGTCTCGGCCTGCGGACTGAAGGTTCCCGGGTTCGATTCCGGTCAAGGGCACATGCCTGGGTTGCGGGCTCGGGCCCCAGTAGGGGGGCGTGCAGGAAGCAGCCGATCAATGATTCTCTCTCATCATTGATTCTATCTCTCCTCCTCTCTTCCTCTCTCAAATCAATAAAAATGTATTTTTTTTAAAAGAAAGAAAATATACTGTACAAATGTAAGTGGCAGTCCCAAAGAGACATAAAATAATTGTGCTCAAGCCTCAGGGAAATTTGGTGATTAGTTTCCATCTTATTGGTCATCTTGCATTAGGCATAATAATCTTCGCCACAAAAATTAAAATACATATATTTTGCCCTGCCCGGGTGGCTCAGGTGGCTGGAGGGTCGCTCTATACATCAAAGGTTGTGGGTTCCATCCCCAGTTGGGGTGTGTATAGAATGTTTCTCTCTCATACCCATGCTTCTCTTTCTCCCTCCCTCCCTCTTGCTTTAAAATCAATAAACATATCCTTACTCGAGGATAAAAACCAACAATGTATCTTTTGAAAAATAGTAACTCCTTTTTGTTTTTTGTTTGTTCTCAGCAGAGGATATTTTTTCCATTGATTTTAAGAGCGAGTGGAAGGGAAGGGGGCGGGAAGGGAGAGAGAGAAAGAGAGGAGGGAGATCAATGTGAGAGAGACACATCGATTGGTTGCCTCCCACATGTACCCCGACGGAGGCCGGGGATCAAACCTGCAACCCAAGTAGGTGCCCTTGACCGGGAATTGAACTGGCAACCCTCTGGTCTGGGGGGCCAACGCTCTAACTCAGTGATGGCGAACCTTTTGAGCTCGGCGTGTCAGCATTTTGAAAAACCCTAACTTAACTCTGGAGCCGTGTCACATATAGAAATTTTTTGATCTTTGCAACCATAGTAAAACAAAGACATATATATATATATAAAGAGAGGAAGGGAGAGGGATAGAAAGTTAGAAACATCGATGAGAGAGAAACACCGATCAGCCGCCTCCTGCACGCCCCCCACTGGGGATGTGCCCGCAACCAAGGTACATGCCCTTGACCAGAATCGAACCTGGGACCCTTCAGTCCGCAGGCCGACGCTCTATCCACTGAGCCAAACCGGTTTCAGCAATACTTATATTTTTGATATTTATTTTATATATTTAAATGCCATTTAACAAAGAAAAATCAACCCCAAAAATGAGTTCGCGTGTCACCTCTGACACGCGTGTCATAGATTCGCCATCACTGCTCTAACTGCTAAGCCACACTGGCCAGGGCAACAATAGTAACTTCTTTATCTCAAGACTCTAGATGGAGCAACCAGACCTCCATATCGCTCGGGTATTTATTCACTGCATTTTAATAATCTGCCCAAGCAACTACCATCAGAAAACAAATGAACCCGTATTGATCTACGGCCCGTGTTCACAAAGCGCAGCTGTAATTACACCGGCGTGTTGGAGATCGTTCAAACTCTAGCAAGGCCTAACTTTTCCCAAAACTGCAATAAATATTTTATCACAGAACATGTACTTGATGGCCTACTGAGATTTTTTCACAGTGCATGGGAGCGTTCCGAAGATGGCGAGGAATGTAACATCATACATTTTTCATGCACTAGAGGTTCAAGGTAATTGATTCCATATTTTTAATCCCAACACGAGGGAAAGCAAGATTATTAGGATCATTAAATATTGATCTCTGTCATAATGTAAGATGGTAATGCTACTCTGCATAAAAGGTGGTTTCCGACCTGCGGGGGCCTGCTCTCGAGGTGAACACGTGTGCTTCCAGAGGAAGATCATGGCCTTTAGACTCAGAAAAATGGGGGTTCGAATCCGGGGTCTGCTGCATAGGAGTTGAGTGACTCCCGCAAGATTTAGAAGCCACTCGGAGCCTCTGGTTTTTCGACGGAAAAAGGGGATATTCTACATACTTCATAAGATCCCTGGAAAAGGGTCTTGGTCAGTGATGGCGAACCTATGACACGCGTGTCAGAGGTGACACGCGAACTCATTTTTTTGGTTGATTTTTCTTTGTTAAATGGCATTTAAATATATAAAATAGATATCAAAAATATAAGTCTTTGTTTTACTATGGTTGCAAATATCAAAAAATTTCTATATGTGACACGGCACCAGAGTTAAGTTAGGGTTTTTCAAAATGCTGACACGCCGAGCTCAAAAGGTTCGCCATCACTGGTCTAGGTCGTAAGATTACTGGGAGAGGGTCTAGGTCAGGGGTTCCCAACCTTTTGTTGGCCACGCCCCACCTAAGCATCTCTAACATCCTGGTGCCCGCCCTAGCTGGTTTGGCTCAGTGGATAGAGCATCGGCCTGTGGACTGAAGGGTCCCAGGTTCGATTCCGGTCAAGGGCACATGCCTGGGTTGCAGTCTCAATCCCTGGTAGGGGGCCTGCAGGAGGCAGCCGATGGATGATTCTCTCTCATCATTGATGTTTCTATCTCTCTCCCTCTACCTTTCTCTCTGAAATCAATAAAAATATATTTAAAAAATAAATAAAATCCTAATGACCCTCCCCCCCGGGACATATAATTCTTATTATTCAAAAAGTGAGCTCCCTATTCACATGGAGGAAGCCTCAAAGGCCATGAACTTGGTCTAAACAAGCTTCCAAAGAACATGGCATCCATGAGAGAGAGAAATAAAAGAACAAAAGGACAGGGGAAGGACTGAGGAAGAAATCACTAGGAAATTGTTAAAAAGAATAGTAATAACATAAAATGATATGAAAAAATAGCAAATACAGTTTCAAAACGTAACAGAGAACTGAAATGCATAAACATGTCACAACGTACATTTATAGACTGTCTATGAGGGCCCTAGGACCGTAAGAAATGCAAAAAGTTCACTGTTAAGAACTCATTCTCGAATTGCCTCCCTGTGGGGTGTGTGCCCACATTGGGAACCACTGGTCTAGTAACTGGTTATTAGTGTTCATTTTAGTGACACAGTTTTCTCTGAGTAAGACCAACAAGGACGCGTGTCTTGGAAATAAATTCATACCTCCATTTCACTGAAATTTTTACCAAAGTTGGCTGATACTATTTCCCAGTATAGTGGCAAGAAAAAAAATCAGAAAGCTGCATCTGTTTCATAGAAATGATCTCATTTATATGAGGAAATACATCCTTCGCCTCTAGATGTGAAACAGGAAACCTGCCCCCATAGCTTGTTACAGAAAGGGAGGTAAAACCACTTTGCGGAGCCCTGGCTGGGTGATTCGGTTGGTTGGAGCACCAGTCCACACACCAGAAGGTTGAAGGTTCAATTCCCGGTTCAGTTCCAGGTTGCGGGGTTTGATTCCGGGTGGGGGTGAGTACGGGAGGCAACTGATCAATGTTTCTCTCTCTCTCTCTCTCTCTCTCTCTCTCTCTCTCTCTCTCTCTCTCCTTTCCTCTCTCTCTCTGAAATCACATATCCTCAGGTGAGGATTAAAACAAACAAAAACTACTCTGCCACATAAAGAGAAGAGAGAAGGCATGAAAGGCACAGAGAAATATGCCTTCCATCTCTCCTTCATGGAGAGACAGAGACAAAATGTGAGGAGGCAGAAAGAGAATGGGGGGCGGGTGCAGAGAATAAAAACCAGCAAGAACACAGAAACCTCACAAGACGACCCATTCTAGGAGGGAACATCAGCATGGGGTGCAGACGCTTTAGAGAACAGGGACCGGAATTGTTTGCTTGCGGTTCTGCAAGGTAAGTTCGCTTTCTCACCCCCAAAACCTCAGTAAAATTTCACGCGGACAGCATCTATGTCAACAGGTAGTTTGCAGATAATAAAAGAAGTGGAGCCCCAGCCGGTTTGACTCAGTGGATAGAGCATCAGCCTGAGGACCAAAGGGTCCCGCGTTCGGTTCCGATCAAGGGCATGTACCTCGGTTGCAGGATCCTCCCCGACCTGGGCCCTGGTCAGGGCACGTGCAGGAGGCAACCAATCGATGTGTTTCTCTCACATCGATGTTTCTCTCTGTCTTCCCCTCTCTCTTCCACTCTCTCTAAACATCCTGGGAAAATATGGAAAAATATCCTTGGGTGAGGATTAAAAAAGAAAGAAGTGTCCAAGGCGGGGCCAGTGGTTTACTGTGGAAGAGCTGCCCAGTGAAACCCAAGTCAGAGGACCAGGTAACACTCCCACATCTGAGTTTCACAGGTATCTTTTAAAAAATATATATATATATATTTTTAAAAAAAAACATCGATGAGAGAGAAACATCGATCAGCCGCCTCCTGCACATCTCCCACGGGGATGTGCCCGCAACCCAGGTACATGCCCTTGACCGGAACCGAACCCGGGACCCCTCAGTCCGCAGGACGACGCTCTATCCACTGAGCCAAACCGGTTTCGGCTTAATATATATTTTTATTGATTTCAGAGAGGAAGGGAAAGGGAGAGAGAGATAGAAACATCAATGATGAGAGAGAATCATTGACCGGCTGCCTCCTGAACACCCCCTACTGGGGATCAAGCCTACAATCCAGGCATGTGCCCTTGACCGGAATTGAACCTGGGACCCTTCAGTCCCCAGGCTGAAGCTCTATCCACTGAGCCAAACCAGCCAGGGCTCACAAGTCTCTTGAGGAAAGCCCTGGATTCCTCCCAGAAGGTGGGGTAGGGCAATCAGCCGCTAGAAAAAAGACAAAAGGGAAGGATGCCCGCAATGGCTGTAGCGCTCGTGGGCTACTGGGCTGCTTCAGGGACGCGGAAGTGGGTGGGAGAAGACCCTGGCGGGGGAGGGTGGCCGTGCTGGCCGCACCTGCAGCACGTATCCCCGGATGTAGTCCTGAAGGGTCCAGTCCAGGGCGTGCAGGATCCGCAGGACCTCGTCCTGCTTCAGCACACTGAAGAGCCGGTCCAGGAGGATTTTCAGGCGCACGGGGATGGCCTGGGTCCCGTAGAGCATGAGGCTGCTGATGTCAAACACCACGTTGGACTGGACGATCTCCACCTGGCTCGTGGGATACATGGGCGGGATCCTCAGCTTGCTGAGCGCTGGAAAACCCAAGGAAGAAACGATTTTTTAAAAATATATTTTCATTGATTTTAGAGAAGAAGGGAGAGGGAGAGAGAGAGAGAGAAACATCAGTGATGAGAGAGAATCATGGATCGGCTGCCTCCTGCACGCCCCCCACTGGGGATTGAGCCCGCCACCCGGGCATGTGCCGTTGACCGGATTCGAACCCGGGACCCTTCCGTCTGCAGGTCGCCGCTCTATCCCCTGAGCCAAACCAGCCAGGGCAGAAATGACGTTTTTAAGGATCCTACTCCCAAGAGAAACACTGCATAGGAAATAAGCTGGTGCCAACTCTCGGCGATCTGTTCCAACAGTGAAAAAAAAAAAGACTATACAAATAATTAATTATCTTAATAGCTTTCACAGGCACTTATAACGTGGACTGGCCTGAGACTCTCCTTTTCTCCCTTTCCTGTGGCATCCCTGAGGAGGAAAAGAGCCGCAAGTAGGGGGAGTGCAGAAAAAGGGGGTGGTGGTGGTAAAAAACAAAGGCCCAGGTGCCTAACCCAGAGGATGGAAATCGGGAAGCACCAGGTGAGAACCTGGGTTTGGGAGTCCAGCAGACCCGGGCCTGACACCCCCTAGCTGACAGACTTGGCAAGTAAAACCACCGAAACCCAGCTCTCACTGGTTGGGCTCAGTGGATAGAGCGTCGGCCTGCTGACTGAAGGGTCCCGGGTTCGATTCCGGTCAAGGGCACATGCCTGGGTTGCGGGCTCGATCCCCAGTGGGGGGCGTACAGGAGGCAGCCGATCCATGAATCTCTCTCATCATTGATGTTTCTATCTCTCTCTCCCTCTCCCTTCCTCTCTGAAATCAATAAAAATATATTTTAAAAAATAATTAAAAAGAAACCACCGAAACCTATGTTGTCCAATGTGATAGACATCAGCCCCATATGGCTACTTAAATTTAGATTTACATTCATTAACGTTGGGCTAGCCGGTCTGGCTCAGTGGATAGAATGTCAGCCCACAGACTGAAGGGTCCGAGGTTTGATTCTGGTCAAGGGCACATACGTTGGTTGCAGGCTTGACCCTGGCCCTGGCCAGGGCATGGGGAAGGCAACCAATCGATGTGTCTCTCTCACATCGATGTTTCTCTCTGTCTCTCCCTCCCCTTCCACTCTCTCTAAAAATCAATGGAAAAACATCCTCGGGTGAGGATGAACAAAAACAAAACAAAACAAAAAAGAAATTCATTAACATTTAAGAAAACTGGAAATTCAATTCTGCAGTCACACTTGTCACATTTCAAGAATTTGGTAGCCACCCATGGCTAGTGTAGGGTCAGGTTCAGCAAATATAAATACAGGATGCCCAGTTAAATCTGAATATAAACACCAAATAAGTGGATATGCCTAGACTAAGAAAAATATTGATTGATTAACCTCAGAGAGGAAAGGAGAGGGAGAGAGAGATAGAAACATCCATGATGAGAGAGAATCATGGATCAGCTGCCTCCTGCATGCCCCCAACTGGGGATGGAGCCTGCAACCCAGGCATGTGCCCTGACTGGGAATCCAACCCTGACCTCCTGGTTTATGGGGTCGACGCTCAACCACTCAGCCACACCAGCTGGGCTAGGAAATTATTTTTTGTTTATCTGAAATTCAAATTTAAAGGAACAGTCTGTATTTTATCTGGGCTAGGGCTACTGCATTAGATGGCACAGACCAGTTCTATCATCTCAAAATGATGGCAGTGAGGCACCAGTGTGCCCGCCTTTAGAATGGGGCTAACAAAACACGTATCATGTGGAGTTGTTATCAAAGAGGTGACACATCTAGAGCTCTTAGGCCAGCGGTTCTCAGCCTGTGGGTCGCAACCCCTTTGGCGGTCGAACGACCCTTTCACAGGGGTCGCCTAAGACCATCCTGCAGATCAGATATTTACATGACGATTCATCACAGTAGCGACATTACAGTTATGAAGTAGCCACGAAAGTAATTTTATGGTTGGGTCACAACATGAGGAACTGTATTTAAAGGGCCAGAAGGTTGAGAACCACTGTGACTGAGGCGGTTGCCCGGCACACAGCAGTAACTTACGCGTGCTCGCTGCCGCTCTGTTCTTAGATATCCCATCCATTCCTGAAAAACTGTTAAGAGTTATTTAGAGGGAAATAAAGTTACCGTGGGCCACCCATCCGTGTCGGCACTGCTCACACTGCCGGTGGTTGATTTTGCCTGGTTTGAAACTTTGGCAACTGCAGTTCAGAGTACAGCCAATAGCCTGCAAAAGAGAACACAGGTGCGCTTAGCATGTTCGGGGCGTGTGGGACACACACGGCATGTACAGAGCAAAACCTCCATCGGGCGGCATTCCTTGAGCACTGCATGCCCACGCCGTGCCAGGCCCAGGCGTGTATACTGGGCCCTGGAAAGAGGACTTGGAGACGGCGCACACCTCACGCAGACATTCTGCAGGAGAGAACAGGCCACAGACATCGGGACTTGTTACAAGATGAGGGGTTGGAGGAAACATCTGGGTTGTTATTATGAAGGACATGGAAAGGGCGAAGAGTCACATTTTTAAAAAAAATATGTTTTTTTTTATTGATTTCAGAGAGGAAGGGATTGGGAGGGAGACATAGAAACATCAGTGACGCCCTAGCCAGTTTTGCTCAGTGGCTAGAGCTTTGGCCTGTGGACTGAAGGGTCCCGGGTTCAATTCTGGTCAAGGGCACATGCCCGGGTTGCGGGCCCAATCCCCAGTCGAGGGCATGCAGGAGGCAGCCGATCAATGATTCTCTCATCACTGATGTTTCTATCTCTCTCCCTCTCCCTTCCTCTCTGAAATCAATAAAAATATATATATAAATATATTTTAAAAGTAACATCAGTGATTGATGAGAGAGAATCATCACTTGGCTGCCTCCTGCACGCCTCCTACTGGAGATCGAGCCCACAACCTGGGCATGTGCCCTTGACTGGAATCAAAGCTGGGACCCTTCAGTCTGCAGGCTGACACTCTAGCCACTGAGACAAACCAGCTAGTGCTCATTTTTTTTTTCTTCTTAATCCTCACCTGAGGCCATTGATTTTTAGAGGGAGGAGAGAGGGAAAGACAGAGAGAAATAACAATGTGAGAGAAACACATCGATTGGTTGCCTCCTGCATGTGCCCCAACCAGGGCCCGGGTTGGGGAGGAGCCTGCAACCGAGGTACGTGCCCTTGACTGGAATCGAACCCGGGACCCTTCAGTCCGCAGGCCGATCCTCGATCCACTGAGCCAAGCCGGCTAGGACTAAAGAGTCACATTTTCACTGAATCTCTAAGGTGACGGGAGCAACCATGCTGAAATGTACACGGGGGCTGCCTGGGAACAAGTAAAAGGAATTGATCGGAGTGAAGAGAAACCCACGTGTGGAATTTGTTCCCCATCAACATGTGGCAGAGGCTGAATACCAGGCTAGATAAGAGGACATGTACCGGCTGGACGGCTCCCCAGCCCCATCCCGGGACTGTGTGACTGGCAGAGACAGACCCGGGCTGGACAAGGCCTGCACGGACGCCTGCAGGCTGCATGTTAGAAGTGCCGTGTGTGGTGGGTGGGTGCGGAGTGTGCAAACACATGGCTGACATAAAAAAATAGAGACGTGCGTGCCAACAGAGTCTGGTGTTAGCAACAGAGCTTCCCATACATTTTTAAGATGAATTCCTCAAAGGGGGACGGAGGCCTGCAGAACGTAATCTATTATTAAAGAGAAAACGCTCTCACAGGGGCTCTGACAGCTAGGTTCCTGGGAAGAGCTGCTGGGTAGAATCCATATGATGCAAGAGAGCCTTGAACCTGGGGAGTGTGTGCGTGTTTGGGAGGCCCCGGGGTGTGTGTGTGTGTGAAAGCCCCACATCTGCCCTGGCCGGTTTGGCTCAGTGGACAGAGTGTCGGCCTGTGGACTGAAGGGTCCCAGGTTCGATTCTGGTCAAGGGCACATGCCCGGGTTGCAGGCTCGGTCCCCAGTAGGGGGCGTGCAGGAGGCAGTCGATCAATGATTCTCTCTCATCACCGATGTTTCTATCTCTCTCTCCCTTCCTTTCTCTGAAATCAATAAAAATATTTTTGAAAAATCCAGTTGCTGGAGGGCTGGTAAATGGTGCAGGCAGCTTGGAAAACAGTCTGGCAGAGTTTCACAAACACAGAGTTACCACAGGATCCAGCAACTTCACTCCTGGGTATGCGCCCAAGACAACTGAAAACCTCTCTCCCCACAAACGCTTGCTCCCCAAAGTGGAAACAGCGCCCCCGGGTCCTTCAGTTGATAAATGGATAAACAAAGTGTGGACATCCGTACCATGGATACCATTTATATATATAAAAGCCTCAGCGACCGAATGACCGAACGACCGTTTGACTGGTCACTATGATGTGCACTGACCACCAGGGGGCAGATGCTCAACGCAGGAGCTGCCCCCTGGTGGTCAGTGTGCTCCCACAGCGGGAGTGCCGCTCAGCTGATTGATGAGCTCCAGAGGCTGGGCTCATGGCTGGTGAGCGGAGCTATGGTGGTCCGAGTCTCTCCTGCCTCCATGGCAGTGTGCTACTGAGCAGCAGTGGCGGCAGGCGCAGCGGGGCCTGGAGTGGAGCGGTGTCTGGCCTGGGCTTGGGCTCCTCCCTGACTGCCTGCCGCTTCGTGAACTACTACATCCCTCGGGCAGTCCGACATCCTCCGAGGGGTCCCAGATTATGAGAGGGCACAGGCCAGGACGAGGGACCCCATTGGTGCACGAAATCCATGCACTGGGCCTCTAGTCTATATATGTATGAAAGCCTAAGTGACCGAACGACCGAACAACTGAGTGACCGGTCGCTATGATGTGCACTGATCACCAGGAAGCAGATGCTTAATGCAGGAACTGCCCCCTGGTGGTCAGTCCGCCCCCACAGCCAACCTCCTGCGGCCCCAATTGGTCCCTACCGCCGGCCAGGCCAAGGGACCCCCCACCTGTGCACAAATTTGTGCACCGGGCCTCTAGTTAGGCAATAAGGAAGAATGAAGTACTGAGATATGCTACCACATGGATGGATCTTGGAAACATTAAGCTAAAGAAAGAAGTACACAAAAAATGAAGTATAAAAAGTCGGAGGTTGTACGATTCCATTTACAAGAAATGTCAAGACTAGGCCAATCCAGCCCTAACTGGTTTGGCTCAGTAGATAGGGCATCAGTCTGCAGACTGAAGGGTCCCGGGTTCTATTCTGATCAAGGGCACATGCCAGGGTTGCAGGTTCGATCCCCGTAGGGGGCATGCAGGAGGCAGCTGATCAATGATTCTCTCTCATCATTGATGTTTCTCTCTCCCTCTCCCTTCCTTTCTGAAATCAATAAAGAAATATTAAAAAAGGGAGGGGCAATCCATAGAGGCAGAAAGCAGACGAGTGGCTGCCAGGGATTGTGGGGAGTAGGCGGGATGACGAGTGGGCAGGGAATGCTAATGGGTGGTAGAGAAGGGAGAGTGGTATTCTTTTTGGTTTGTTTTCATCTTTTTTTAAAACCAGCTTTAAATTGAGATGTAATTCACTCATACAACTCACCCATCTAAAGTACACATGCCACTGATTTTTAGTACATTCACAGGGTAGTGCAACCTTCATCACAATCTGATTTTCATCCTTCCCCGAAGAAACCCTGGTACAAGTTTATGGTGGACACGTGACTCCATTTCTTTTGGGCATGTTCTTAGGAGTGGAATTGCTGGAACACCTAGTCACTCTCAGTGTAACTGTTTGAGAAACGGTCCAATGGTTGTCCAAAGGGGTTGAGCCATTTTTACATTCCCACCGGCAATGCATGAGGATTTCGATTTCCCCCCTCCTTGCCAACACGCCATGAATAGGCGGACCGAATGACTTTAATGTCAGTGAAAATACTCCCAAGTATCTGGAGTGGAATTGCTGGAACACCTAGTCACTCTCAGTGTAACTGTTTGAGAAACGGTCCAATGGTTGTCCAAAGGGGTTGAGCCATTTTTACATTCCCACCGGCAATGCATGAGGATTTCGATTTCCCCCCTCCTTGCCAACACGCCATGAATAGGCGGACCGAATGACTTTAATGTCAGTGAAAATACTCCCAAGTATACTACAATGATGGATACACAGCATCATACAGTTATCCAAACCTTCAGGACGGGCACCACCAAGAGAGAGCTCTAAGGTAAACTATAGATGCTGGGTGATTGTGAAGAGTCAATTGGAGGTTCATCGCTGTAACAAATGTGCCCCAGGGTGAGGGATGTTAATCATGGGGGAGGTGCCTGGCTGGTGTGGCTCAGTGGTTGAGCGGTGGCCTATGAACCAGGAGGTCACCGTTCAATTCCCGGTCAGGGCACATGCCCGGGTTGTGGGCTCCATCCCCAATAGGGGGTGTGCAGGAGGCAGCCCATCAATGATTCTCTCTCATCATTGACGTTTCTCTCTCTCTCCTTCTCCCTTCCTCTCTGAAATCAATAAAAATATTTAAAATAATAATAATCATGGGGGAGGCTGTGCATAGTGTGGCTTAGTTGGTTGAGTGTTGTCTCAACCGTTACATGAAGTCTAGTAGCCTCCCCAGCTGCTACCCACCAGGTACCCCAGTACACCTCCCTCCCCCAGCTGGGGAAACCAAATATGTCTCCAGACATTTCCAAATGCTCCTGGGGGCGAAACTGCCCCCAGACGAGACCCACTGACCTAACCTGACTATTCAGTTTTAGCAGTTTCTACTGTGGGGACAGAATTTTTTAAGCAGTTTTACCCACAATTCCGACGCATGGATGCTGCTTTATAAGAAACATTCATGTGGTTTTATATGAACCTATTTGAATGAGGCTTAATAAAGTTCATTAGACACCTATGGAAATCAATTTCAGAGGAATTATTTGTGGACTAAAAAGGCGAATGATGGTGTCTTAGAAAACTTCTAACGTAAGGCCCTGGAGTTTTTCCACCCAGCTCAGAATCCCACAATGTAGTAAAATTGTAGCATTGTTCCCTAAAGACACATGAAAACTTCTACAATGAGATCAAACCACACACACACACACACACACACACACAATTGTAATTACAGGACGAAAAATACTCATGTAAATCAAAATGGAAAACTCTTAAAACTCACATCCTTTCCTTTGGACTCCGGATAGAAGTACCTTTTTTTCGGAAACATACAGCAGATGTTTACAACATTCCGATCTCATCAAGACACGATTATTGCTTTTCCCGCACTCGTTTCAATCAGCCTGTTTCTGAATTGTCATTAGTCGCTTTGATGCGCTACAAACCAACATTCGAAGTTCTGGTTTGTTTGTTTTTTTGGTAACTATCCTCTGCTCATTCATTCACCCAGAAATTACTGACGCCCCTCGTATGTGACGGACGATTCAGTTATTTGTAGTCTTGAGATGGAAAGTTATGCCCTCGTTCTTTAGGTAGGTCTGAGGGTCCCTCTTCCTCTCCCGGGCACCCCTGTCCTACCTTCAGCGTGGGGAGGTGCTGACTTGAATTCCCAGCAGTGGCGGCCAGACACACAGTGGGGTAGATACACAACACCCACTACTGGACAGTGCATGCATTTGATGGGCTCTGTGTTACGGAGCTTGAGGATAAACACTGTCTACTTCAAAGCTGTTTCATCTCTAGCACATGTAAATATTTTCATATCGTGGAAGATAAATTCAGGGGGATATCCTTTTTTATTTTAAAAAATTTTAAACATAGATTTAAAAATATATATTTTATTGATTTTTTTACAGAGAGGAAGGAGGAGGGATAGAGAGTTAGAAACATCGATGAGAGAGAAACATCGATCAGCTGCCTCCTGGACATCCCCTACTGGGGATGTGCCAACCAAGGTAGTACATGCTCTTGACCAGAATTGAACCTGGGACCCCTCAGTCTGCAGGCCGATTCTCTATCCACTGAGACAAACCAGTTAGTGCTAAACATATATTTTTTATTGATTTTAGAGAGAGGAAGAGATAGAAACATCAATGATGAGAGAGAATCATTGATGGGCTGCCTCCTGCACGCCCCCTACTGGGAATTGAGCCCACAACCTGGGCATGTGCCCTTGACTAGAATCGAACCTGGGACCCTTCAGTCCGCAGGCCGACGCACTATCCACTGAGCCAAACCAGCTAGGGCCAGGGGAATATTCTTGGGGGACTAGATGCAAGGGGGAGGAGAAAAATTACAGAGGACCTTTGGGGTTTCCAAATTCATGGCACTGACCCTGTCGGGGGAGTCATTTGTGCTCTGGGTCCGGAACAAAGTCACACTATGCTCAGCCAGGCGGCTCTGTAGGTTCAAGCTACTTCCTCTGCCCTGTCCCACACAGTGGCTGTTAGCCAAGTGTGGCTGTTGACATGAAAATTAATTAAAATCAAATCAAATTTAAAATGCGGTCCTTTGGTCATACTAGCCACATGGCCAGTGCTCGGTAGCCACAGGTGGCCGGCGGCCACTATACTGGACAGTGGCGATGAGAACATGTCTATCATCACAGAGTCCTGCTGGGCAGTTGTGAGACGAGCTACCCTTCCGGCATCGGCCCTCCCACAGGGTGGCCTATTACTTAGGCCAGCGGTTCTCAACCTGTGGGTCGCGACCCCTTTGGGGGTCGAACGACCCTTTCACAGGGGTCGCCTAAGACCATCGGAAAACACATATATAATTACATATTGTTTTGGTGATGAATCACTATGCTTTAATTATGTTCAATTTGTAACAATGAAATTGGGGGTCACCACAACACGAGGAACTGTATTAAAGGGTCGCGGCATTAGGAAGGTTGAGAACCACTGACTTAGGCGCTATCTCATTTAGTCCTCAGGACATCGCCGCGAGGAGGGAACTGTCCTCAGGAAACTTAAATGTAGGGAAGAGTTGTAATTGCCCAAGGTCACATAGTTGGCAAGCTTTATTGATCATTTATCATGTGTGCAGCAATGCAGTAAAGAGCGCCCATGTGTTACCTTATTTCTTCAACCCAGCCAGGAGGTAGGTACTACTATCCCCATTTTTAAAAAATATATTTTTATTGATTTCAGAGAGGAAGGGAGAGGGAGAGAGAGATAGAAACATCAATGATGAGAGAGAATCATTGATGGGCTGCCTGTTGCACGCTCGCCACTGGGGATCAGGCCACAACCCGGGCATGTGCCCTTGACCGGAATGGAACCCGGGACCTTTCAGTCTGCAGGCTGACGCTCTATCCATTGAGCCAAACCGGCTAGGGCACTATCCCCATTTTATAGACAAGGAAACTGAGGACTTAGGGACTCTCAGGGTGGTCTCAAATCTGGATACTGGGGGTAGATGACTTCTTGAACTATGCATATTTGATGCTAACTGCACTTACATTTTTATGAGTTTATTTGATCCCAATGTCAACTGTGAGAGTTAGGCATTACCATCCAAATATTTACTCAGCATTGATGAGCTAGACATTCTAAACTCTGAGGGTTAAAGTGTTAAACAAGACCAATGAGGTCCCCGCCTTCAAGGAACTTATATCTAGAGCGGAACATCATCAGGTAAATAAATAATACCTTTTCGGAATAAGGTAAGTGCTATGAAAGAGCTGAGCAGAAGTCTCGGCTAGCGATTTTACTGGATGGCATGGAGGGGTAGAGGTAGGAGTACACGCCTGTTAGATAGGGTCGTCCTCAAAGGCTTTGAGGAGGTAACAATTAAACTGAGTCCAGCCCTGGCCAGTGTGCTCAGTGGATAGAGCGTTAGCCTGCGGACTGAAGGGTTCTGGGTTCGATTCCTGTGAAGGGCACATGCCCGGGTTGTGGGCTTGATCCCCAGTAGGGGGCCTGCAGGAGGCAGCTGATCAATGATTCTCTTTCATCACTGAGGTTTCTCTCTCTCTCTCCCTCTCCCTTCCTCTCTGAAATCAATAAAGATATACAGTAGGTCTTCGGGTTACGTCGGAGATCTGTTCCTACGGCATGACCTAACGTAATTTTCGCCGCAAGTCGGAACCCACCTACATAAGCACCTACCTCACTCACAGGGAGCACATACACAGCAGTAATGAAGTGAAACAGTAAAAAAAAAAAAAATTACAAGAAAGATAACAATTCCTGTCCTTTACTTGTGGTTAATAATAAAAAACATAAAGCACATATGTACATACGTCGAAATGACGGAACTTTTTTTAATATAAAAATAAATGGGAGATGGCGACGTAACCACGAAACGACGTACGTCGGGTCCGACGTAACCCGAGGACTGTCTGTATTAAAAAATAAAATAAATCGAGTCCCAGAGGGATGGCAAGGAGCCAGTGAAGAACTGGAGGCGGCGGGACTGTGTTAGGTAGCGGGCATAGCAAGTGCAAAGGCCCTGGGGCACAAAGGGGTTGGCGTTTTCATGGCACAGAAAAGGGCGCCAGTGTAGCCGGAGTGGAGTTAGTAACGTTAATGGCAGGAAATGGGGGCCAGAGAGGCGACGAGACCACTCTGCACAGGATTGTGGGGGCAAACCAAGGAGTATGGGTTTGATTCTAAGTCTAAGGGTATAAAATTCATAGGATTTGCCTATTAAAGTGACACCTCCGGATGCGGAGCTGGGGAGCCTGAGCGACCCCCCTCCCCCCTCTGCCCCCAGCATACTGAGCATCCTTCACCGGGAGGCAGTAAAACTTACAACTGGCCTCCGGCGACTTATGTCTTACTTCCTGCTAAGCCCTACAAGCTCCAGCTCCCTGACTGGGAGCCTCTGACCATAAACTGGGCTGCCTCCCTGCGCCTGCCTCCCTCCGAGGCCCATAAGGCACGTTAATGAGAATTTACCGACGGAGAGCTGAAAAGGCCAATTAGCCCAGTAAGACTGCTGTTCCTGCCAGGCCTCTGACAAGTAGGTTCTTAGGTCCGCTGGGCTCAGGGGGTCTGACTGCACAGACGGAGCTACCAACAACACTGACGGTAAGACCTCCGTAAAGGCTGCTTCACCATGAATTATCCCTGCGAGAGGGAACAAAACGAAATTCAAAACCAACACCTAGCCCCGGCTGGTTTGGCTCAGTGGACAGAGCGTCCGCCTGCAGACTGAAGGGTCCCGGGTTCGATTCTAGTCAAGGGCCCAAGCCCGGGTTTCGGTTTCGAGCCCCAGTAGGGGGCGTACAGGAGGCAGCCGATGGATGATTCTCTCTCATCATTGATGTTTCTCTCTCTCTCTCTCTCCCTGTTTCTTCCTCTCTGAAATCAATAAAAATATATTTAAAAACAAACAAACAAAACCCAACACCTAGTCGCTGACCCTGGGCCTGAGACTTTGTAAACCTTTCACTGGTATTATTCTTATTTTTGTTAATCCTGACCCGAGGATATCTTTCCATTGATTTTTTTAAATATTTTATTGATTTTTTACAGAGAAGAAGGGAGAGGGACAAGAGAGTTAGAAACATCGATGAGAGAGATCGATCAGCTGCCTCCTGCACGCCCCCCACT
>NW_005370085.1:89268-89866 GCF_000412655.1 Myotis brandtii | reverse complement strand
AGGGCATGTACCTTGGTTGCGGGCACATCCCCAGTAGGGGGTGTGCAGGAGGCAGCTGATCGATGTTTCTCTCTCATTGACGTTTCTGGCTCTCTATCTCTCTCCCTTCCTCTCTGTAAAAAATCAATAAAATATATTTTTTAAAAAAGCATGTGAAAAATGGCTAACCAGTAAGACCACCAGGGCCACGCTAAGAGTGTGTGGTCCTCTCTTCAGTGTGAGATCCTAAGGCTGTGCCCGATTCTCGGGGGAAAGAACCATAATTTCCCAACCTGAAATCAAAGGACCCAGCCTGCTAACTCACATACGGTATCGCTGTTTATAAGTCATCGAGCTTTAGGATGAAAATGCTTCAGGTTTTCCCAAGTTGTATGTTTAAAATGCTAAATATAGACCAGGGGTGGGCAACCCCTGGCACGAGTGCCAAACACGGCACGCCAGTAACTTTTGCTGGCACGCGAAACCCTCTCTTATAATCTTCCATTTACAATTTTTTCCTTAATATCAACTTTTTAATTTTTCAGATAAATTCAGTGTAGGTGCATCTTAGATAAATAAATAATTTTACATAACAAGTTATCTTAAAGGTCATAAACAT
>NW_005370085.1:83772-89235 GCF_000412655.1 Myotis brandtii | reverse complement strand
ATGAATTTTGTTAAGTCTCGTAATAGGAGTAGCCTGACGGATGAAAGTAGTAGCTCGTGCATATCTCTGAAGGTCACGAAATATAAACCTGATGTAAAATCTCTGTCATCAGTGATGCAGCAGCAAAAGTCCCACTGATAATATCAAACGGAGTCATAAAGTTTTCTGTCGGACTATCAGTGTACATGTATACATTAACAAATAAATGTATTTTTCATCATCATCTACTGTGTTTTTGTCGCTCGAATGAATTTCATTATTTCTTCAAGGTTCTTCACATACGTATACCTTAAGAGATATCAGGTAGGTGTAACATGTTCTCAAAAAATTAGGGTTGGCACGCAGAAGAATTTTGAGTCAGAGATTTTGCTGGTTTTGGCACGCACTCCCAAAAAGGTTGCCCACCCCTGATATAGACAGTTGCTGTTAATATATTTGAGCCCCGGGGGGAAAAACTGCCAATTTATAATACTAGTACAAGGGTAGCTTCCGAAGCAGTTGTCCCACCTTAGCCTGTGGGGAGAGGGCTTGGTTTCTCTTCACCGACACTGAAATGGTCACTCCCGCTCTGTGGCTGCAGACCTAGCCTCTCTGGTTCAGGAAACCCTATCGTTCAAGGGCGGGAGATCTCTGCCCAACGGCTCTTTGCAGCTGCTTTGCCTCTCCCACAGTTTGTACTTCTCACATCTCTTATTAGAACCAGATTTTTTTGGGGGGGGGGGCTTCCTACCTTCTGCCCTCTAATTTTTCTCTAACTTTTTTTTTTATTTTTTAAGTTTTCTACTGTTTTTCTATTAAAAATTTTTTAAAAATATATTTTTATTGATTTCAGAGAGGAAGAGAGAGAGACACACACACATCAATGATGAGAGAGAATCATTGATCGGCTGCCTCCTGCACGCCCCCTACTGGGGATCGAGCCCGCAACCCAGGCATGTGCCCTTGACCAGAATCAAACCCCCAACCCTTCAGTCCACAGGCTTACACTTTATCCACTGAGCCAAGCCAACTAGGGCTTTTCTAAATATATTTTTAAAATTGATTTCAGAGAGGAAGGAAGAGGGAGAGAGACACACACACATCAATGATGAGAGAGAATCATTGATTGGCTGCCTCCTGCATGCCCTCTACTGGGGACCGAGCCTGCAACCAGGCATGTGCCCTTGACCGGAATCGAATCCCCGGCCCTTCAGTCCCCAGGATGACGCTCTATCCACTGAGCAACACCAGCTAGTGCTCTACTGTTTTTCTTACACATGCAAACCCTCAGAGGTACAACGAGGATTTTGGAAACAGCACCATGATTTGCCAGATGTCTCCGGACAACTGGGGTGAAGAGAGAAGAACACCCATGAGGCCCGTCTGTGTGTGAGGCAGCTTTCCTGCTCCTCCCAGCACCGCCCTGAGACCCACCCGGAGAAACACTCAGACCAGATGTCCATCTCATGCCATCATCTTCCATTAGTCGTTGGACAAAGCGATGCCCATTTATTTAACACACTGGGTTTTTGGGTTGTTTGTGTTTGCTTGTGCTTAAGGCATCGACCGTGTACTGGTAACCGGGGGTGCAAAGATGAGGAACTCCCAGTGTCCGCTCTTGGGGAGCAATAGGGGGAAGACACGTCATAGAACCTGATAGGGCAAAGAATAGCTGAGCAGACGATGCGATTTGTCAAAAATTAGTGTGAGTCGTTCACTATCGTAGGATCTAGCAATTCAAAAGATACTGAAAATAAACGCAAAACTCGCCGGTCACCTTTACAGATGCCAGGGAACTAACGGATTATTCCCCAAACTGGTAAACAGCCCCAGCCGGTGTGGCTCAGTGGATAGAGCATCGGCCTATGGACTGAAGGGTCCCGGGTTCGATTTTGGTCAAGGGCACATGCCCAGGTTGTGGGCTCCAGGATCCCCAGTAGGGGGCGTGCAGGAGGCAGCCGATCAACGATTCTCTCTCATCACTGATGTTTCTATCTCTCTCTCCCTTTCCCTTCCCCTCTGAAATCAATAAAAACATATTTAAAAAACACACACCTGGTAAACAAAGGGAAAGACTCAAGAGTGTATTCCTTTTTTTATATACAAACGGTCCTTCAAGGGCAACCAAATCACTGGTGAGACCAAGATCCTCTTTACAGAAGTATTCCAGTGATAAATAAAGAAAGAATTCAAATGTCAGCATTCCTCAACTCCTAATTAAAAAGATGACAACCAGCTCATTTGCCTTTGGATGGAAGGATATATCCATTACACACGGGGTGTTGTTGCCAAATATGTTGAAATCTGAATTAGCCTAAGCCTCTTGGTCAACTCCTGTGCACAGAAAATACAGGGGATAGAGGAATGTTGAAATGATTATCACAAGGAAGTAAACGCAGAGTGGGAGCCATTTGACAGGACAAACAGCCCAGCTTTTTCAACAGATAAATTGCAAGGAAAAAAGTAAAGTGTAAGTCTACAGATTAAGAGAGACAACATACACCCTCGCTGGTTTGGCTCAGTGGATAGAGCGTCGGCCTGCAGACTGAAGGGTCCCGGGTTTGATTCTGGTCAAGGGCACATGCCTGGGTTGTGGGCTTGATCCCCAGTAGGGGGCGTGCAGGAGGCAGCTGATCAATGATTCCCTCTCATCATTGATGTTTCTATCTCCCTCTCCCTCTCCCTTCCTCTCTGAAATCAATAAAAAAATATATATATTTTTAAAAAGAGAGACAACATATGGACCTTATTTGGATCTTGATTTGAACCAACCAACGGCAATATCAAGTTTACAAGCTAATCAAAGAAATCTGAATAGTAGAAATTTAATAACATTAAAGAGTTGTTAATTTTTTAGGTGTTATATGGTGATATTGCTTTTGTCTTTTACAAAAGGCTTTTCTTTTAGAGCTATGTATTAGAACATTAATGAATGAAATTATATGATGTCACCCTACCCGTTTTGGCTCAGTGGATAGAGCACTGGCCTGCGGACTGAAGGGTCCCAGGTTCGATTCCGGTCTAGGGCACATGCCCAGCTTGTGGGCTTGATCCCAGTGGGGGACCTGCAGGAGGCAGCTGATCAATGGTTCTCTCTCTTCATTGATGTTTCTATCACTCTCTACCTCCCCCTTCCTCTCTGAAATCAATAAAAATATATATTTTAAAAAAAGAAATTATATGATGTCCAGGATTTGCCTCAATGTACTCCAGTGTTGGTAATGGCGGGGGAATGGGTAGGGGAGGATGGATGAATGGGATTGGTCCAAAGTTGATCACTGTTGAATCCCCAAGCACATATCACTAAACTCTATTAAACTATTCTCATTTTGCTTTAAATTCTAATAAAAAGTGAAATAAATAAAAATTCCCCCTCTCCAACATTTTTTCTTTCTTCTTTTTTTTTATTAATCCTCACCCAAGGATGTTTTTCCATTGACTTTTAGAGAGAGTCGAAGAGAGAGGGAAAGAGAGAGAGAGAAACATCGATGTGAGAGAAACACCTCGATTGGTTGCCTCCTGCACGAGCCCCGACCAGGACCTGGGCCCAGAAGGTGCCTGCAACTGAGGTACGTGCCCTTGACCAGAATCGAACCCAGGACCCTTTGGTCCGCGGTCTGATGCACTACCCACTGAGCCAAACTGGCTAGAGCTTCTTTTCGAGTGTGATAGCAAACAGAGGGAGAAAGCAATGTCCTGTGGAGAGGCGGGAGGAGGCTCCATCCAGGAGGCAGCAGGCACTCTCCCGGCAGCGTTTGCAGGAAATACCAGTCCGAGGCACAAAGAAGGCTCACCCTGGACATGTGGATCAAGCCCAGGAGGCTGGGCCACAGAGCACAGGTCTGTCCCAGGCGGCGAGAGCCCACCTAGACAGGCTACCTGGGGAGGGGGTGGGAGTGGGCTGTCCAAATGGGCAGCCGGGAGTCTCTGTGTTGGTTCATGAAGCCATCAGGGTTCTGAACGAGGGGGAGACCCTGTCTGCCAGGAGCACGCGTTGCAAGCTTGGACTGGGGAGGCCTCAGAAACCAGGTAGGCGGCACGGGAGGAGAACTGGCAGGTTTGGGGTCCTCACTCCGAGGACGGGAATGAAAAGAGAGAGACAGTCAAAGAAGACGGAAGGCGTGGAAAGGGCAGGTGGGAGGGGGAGCTCGGGACAGATGTCGGGCCAAGTCTACCTGCGAGTAGAAAGTGTGCGTGACACACGCCGTGATGTTCTCTTGCTGCTTAGTTCAAAGGAGGTGATGGGGGAACGCTTGTTCTTTGATCTCTATAAATCAAAGTCTAAACGGGGTGCCCAAATAATTTAACAGCTGTGCCTTTTTTTTTCCTTAAAATTATTAGTTCTAAACACACAAAAAATAGAAAACGTAGAAAAACAGGCAAATATCATCTTAGAAACCCAACCAAGTCTTTGTTTTTGAAAAACGAACTAACAATAACAAGAACAAAAACTATAGAGAAGTAGGGGACACAAATACATTGCTTTCCGCTGTAACCTACGTTTGGGAGACTTCAGGGGGTAATCTTCAGAAACCTTTGATAACAAAAAACAGGACGCTAACTACACATGTAGCGAATGTCTGAACACAACACCCAGCTTGGGAGGCCGGGTGGGTGGGGGGGTGGGGAGAAACAGAAACAAAACAAAAACAAAAAAGACATTTACACTTTAGGATAAATTTTTGTTTTTTACACTTAAGGGTAATTTTAACTGAGGCGGCCAGTTACACAAGCAATGCAACCGCACTATTGCTGCTGCTGCCAAATAACGATGAAATCGTTAACATTTCTAAGTACAATTTTGCAAACGTTTCTTTGAGGCATTTAATGAGAACTAGATTTTAAAAACAAAGTCTAAAAACAAACAAACACCACCCTAGGTTTTCAAAATAAAAAAAGTCTTTAAAAAGGAAAGACCAGACAGTTAATTACACTATCCTGATCACCACCTTCAAAGCCAGTACGGTGTACCATGAAGTATCAGCATTGCCCGTATAAAAATTCTACCTTCACAAATGAGTACGACAAGAAACAATCAGAGGGTTAGAGAAGAAGGCCAATGCTTCTGGAAGCTGGTGGAGAGCTGGAAAACAACTTCGATGTTTGTTAGAGTGCAAGGCAAGACCACAGAAATCATCTGTAAGAGGAGACAATTTAATGTAACTGTACGAGGGCGGGATGGGGGGGGGCAGGGGGTGTTAGCAGCCTGAACTACAATTTACCTGAGACAACCATTTCCTTCGACAGACGCTGCGTGGACCTGGCCTTCGCAACGTCTTATTTCTCCATCTCTCCTTTCTCTCACAGGAGCTCAGTGGAATGATCATCCCCCCAGGCAGAGCCCTCCTGCGATACATCATTAGGGCTGGTTTATAGCAATGAGTCCATGTGTGGACGGCAACAGCAACAGCCCGTGTGCTGCCAACGCTGCCAAGTCTGAAAAGGCACCAAATTGGACTCTGGCGGGACAGGCCTGCTCTGATT
>NW_005370085.1:81395-83676 GCF_000412655.1 Myotis brandtii | reverse complement strand
GCCAGAGCAACCCCTTTTAGGATAAAATAGGCATATGGCTGGGTAGAGGAATGGGGCCACACTGGAATCTTGGAATTTCCAGAATTAGGAAAAAGGGCTTCAAAGCATGACAAGATAAGAGGAAGCCAGGTTTTCAGGTAGAAACCGATTTAAAAGGAAAAAAAAAAAAAGACTAAAATCCTTCCAGATGCCCCATTCTGTGCGGAACCCAGTTATCTTGAAATCTCTTAGGCAAGTCATGAAAAATAGAATATCTCAACCAACCAAATTTAAAACCCGTAGTAAACTACCTGGAATAAGGTAATGTAAAAAAAAAAATGTAGTGACTCCCTAACTGTTGATGTTAGATATAAAAAGGGATGAGAATTCAGTGCTGAGTTCTCACCTTAGCGAGGGGATTTCTAATTCTTTTTCAACAGGGCCGTTTTTTTGTTGTTTTTTTTTGAGGAAAGTAACTCACTCTCAATGACATCTGTGGAGGTGAAAATTCACCCTGCGGTAACGCTTGCTCCTCCTGCAAGTAATTTACCTTGTGGAACCTTCGGGGCAACTCTTTAATGGCCACTGTCAAAATAACTTCTAAAGCACGTACCAAAAGCTGAAAGACACCCGGGCCCCGCACCCCGTACACTGCGGCTTGGTTTTACTGACAAAACCGAACTTTAAAATCGTTTTCCCATTTATATCTATCCCGAAGCATTCATAAACGAGGAGTGCGTACTTAAAGCACAATTACTACTTATCCCACAGGGAGAATCTATACGGCTTTCCTCGCCCAATAGGTTGGATCCCCCTTCTTTCCACGCTGCTGATTCTGAGGTACAGAATATGGGCCTGGGCTGTGTGATGTAAAATAGAAAAATAAAAATAACCGTCTCTGGAAAGCTTACGCTTGCACGACAATTAGCCCACGCTGCCTCGGATGTCTAATGTGAACTCGAACCAGAGCAAACGGGTCATGTTTTCACAGCCAAACTCGCACGTCACACGAACCGCTTTCTCTCTGCCCGAAGGAGCAGCCTGTTGCTGAATCCTTTTCTAGGCTTTGGGTACAGATGATCTTCCAAATTAAACGACACAGGTGTCTGGACGTCATTATGAGTTCCCGGAGCAGGAACAGCGGTGGTGCTAAGTGAAGATTTCACCACCTCTTTCCGGCGTTCCACTATAACAGGAACGTGTTCAACTGATAGCTGAGTGGAAACGGTAATACTTTTTTTTTTTGGGTGAAATTAAAGTTGGCAAACTTATTGGACGAGAAATCAAATGATGACTCACATCTTGTTCTTTGCCCGAAAGGATGAAGTTATTTATCAAAACCCACACGTAGCCAAAGGGGTGGCCGGGTTTTCACACCTATATTTAAAGCAAAAATCAAATCCTGGACAATTAATAACGCCCGAAGGAATGCTCTTTAGTGTGGTGTACAGAAACGCGTCATTTTGACACATCCGATTTTAACGATGTTTTACTAACGTGTATCAACAGATCTGGGAAGGGACCATTGAACAGTCAGCACATTTATCCTTGCACCAAAATTTCAACACCTATTTGCAGGCTAAGGGTCCAAGAAATCTCGTGGAAAGATCCCACGAAATCCAATGGTGACTTAAAACAATAAACAAGGAATAAAACAGCACCAGGGTGGGGGGGTAGGGGGAAGGATCTGCCAAATGCTGTTTTTTGATTCACTTATGGTCAAGCCAGAATCTTGGTCGCTTTGATGAGAAGAAATCAATTTTTTAAAAAAAACCCAAACAACTGTTGCTAGATCTGCTCTGTGGACCCCAAGCTGTAGTAACACATGTTTCCCCTACACACACTCACACCCCCTGACAGCGATTCCCAGGACACCAGTGGGGCCTCTTGCAGGCCCCTTAAGTGTTAACAGCAGAGGCCTGGCTGCGACCAGGCGTCTGGCCTGATTTAAACGCCCGGTCCTTCAGAGGCGCGCGGGGAGCGCGCGGCCATAAAACCGGGGGACATTACTGAACCTTAAGAGGGTCTGATCCTCCCCCCTCCCTCTCCCTCCCACCCCCCCAAACACACAGCATTTCACTCCCACAATTAAGGCTGTTCGCGGGCATTCCATTGCGCTGTCAAAGTCAGGCCGGTGGCAGCCGCGCAGCCACAAAGAGATGCCTTAAATGAGAAGAACATGTTCCTACACCGCGTCGGAGAAAGTTTGGCTCCGAGCTATGCACTGATGAGTATCAGATCTCCTCCTGCCCTCGCCTCTCCGCGATCTTGTCACATCTGGATGACAAATCCCCAGCCTCTC
>NW_005370085.1:75399-80267 GCF_000412655.1 Myotis brandtii | reverse complement strand
CCGCGCTCCCAGGGCGAGGGGCTTGCTCCCTGCACCTCGCGTGCTTGGGCTGTAAACGGGATCAGATTTTCACCCCTCTTATGGGGTGCCGGGGATGAGATGAAATTAAATGTTCAAACGCCAAGCGCCGGCGCTGAGCACATGGCGAGGAGGGCCTGCCCCGAGGAGCCGGCGGCTTCCTTGACCCCCAGGAGCTGACGGAGATGGGCCGCAGCTGCCAGCAGGACCCGGGTGGGCGGGCGGGCGGACACAGAACCTCATGGAAACGCAGTTCCCTAGAGGGGTGCTCTCTGAAGGCTGGACTTGGGGGCTCCTGCTGCCTCCTCCCCGATTTTTACCACCCACCCACCCACCTTGCTGCTGGTGAAACAGAGCCTTGCCTGGGAAACAAAAAAGCCTTCTACGAGCTGAGATTGAGGGGGATGGTGGGAGATGGAAGGAAAAGGGAGTTGCAGTCAGACAGACAGTGCCTGGTTCGGGCTAGGAGAGATGCAGGCCTCTGGGAGGAAGAGGAGAAAAAGGAGAGAGAAGGGTGCATGTGGAAGAGTGTGGCTATCTGGGGGTGGGGTGGGGGTGGGGAGGCGCCTTCGTGAGGTCCAGCCGGGCCCTGCTGCCCTTCCACAGGCAGGACACGTGCAGGACATTGGGGCCAGGTGACTGTCCTGGGTCTGCAGCACCTGTGCCCTCTCTGGCAGGCATGAGGTTGCCTGGCCCCTTGTGAGGGACTCGGCCCTGCCTGACAGGAGTTGGGAAGAGTTATTTTTTTCACGTGGCTAATGTACTTAGGAAGCTTTGCTTTGTGAATTCCAAACCCCAGCTGCCTACCTTCCATCTAGCTCAGTGGTTCCCAACGTGGGGCACACGCCTCATAGGGGGGCAAGTCGGGAATGGGTTATTAACAGTGAATTTTTCGCATTTATTATGGTTCTAGGGGCCTTATACTAGTATACGTATATTTATAATAATAAAAGCATAATATTCTAATTAGACTGGACAGCCAAACGACCTTCCGAATGTCCATCCGGACGTCCTTCCGGACGAAGCTGAGGCTGCAAGGGCTGAGCCCCTTGTACGAATTTCGTGCATCAGGCCTCTAGTTCTATAATAATAAAAGCATAATATGCTAATTAGACCAGATGTCCTTCCGGACGAAGCCGGGGCTGCGAGGGAAGCTTGGTCTGGGTGCCGGAGGGAAGCCAGTGCCGGCAGCCTGGGGAAGGAAGGCCTACTCTTGCACGAATTTCATGCATCAGGCCTCTAGTAAGTATATGGTGACATATTTGTACATTTCAGTTCTCTATCCTATGTTTTGAAACTTTATTTGCTATTTTTCCATATCACTTCATATAATTATTTTTAAAAACGATTTCTTGGTGATTTCTTCCTCAGAACTTCAACTGTCCTTTCGTTCTTTTATTTTTCTCTTTCATGGATGCCATGTTCTTTGGAAGCTTGTTTAGACCAAATTAATGGCCTTTTAGGCTTCCTCCCCATGAATAGGAGTTCACTTTTTGAATAATAAGAATTATATGTCATGGGGTCGGGGGGTGTCAGGATGTTAGAGATGCTTAGGTGGGGCGTGGCCAAAGAAAGGTTGGGAACCACTGATCTAGCTGGTGCCAACCCCCCTCTGTTCCTCTTCTTTTCTCTGCCTGTTGTAACACCACGCATCCTTCCAAGTTTTTCTCGGATGTCACCTCTTCCCTGAAGCCTTCCGGGACACCGCCCACCAGCTCTCCACTCCATGTGCTTTTGCCCTCTTCTGACCCCTGAGCACTTGCATCTGCCTCTCTTACGGTGCTGATTGCATTCTCTGGCCTCGTTCTGATGTGCCCTTGTCTTAACGTCTGTGGTCACCGGTTACCTTAGTGGCTTCTGTGCTGTGAGTTGTAGCCGACAAAGCTCAGGTTTGGGAGTTAAGAGTGACCTGGGTCTAGCCGGTTCCCAGCCATTGGAAACTGGCTGAGGAAGTCAGCGTTCTTGGCCTTCCTGTCCTCATCACCTTTCAAAGGAGGTGTGCAACTGTCCCCGGGCAGATTGGTAGGGCTAAATACTAGTAAGACAGTGTGTTCTGCAAACATGGCTGTCCTCCCTCCCTTTCTGCTGCACGTAAAACTGATTTTTAAAAAAATTAATTTACATTTGTTACCAGAAGATTTCTTGGTCATAGTATTATTGAGTAGCCACAATATGCTTATTATAAATACACCAAGCCCCAGCTGGTTTGGCTCAGTGGATAGAGCGTCAGCCTGCGGACTGAAGGGTCCCAGGTTCAATTCTGGTCAAGGGAACATGACTGGATTGTGGGCTTGATCCCCAGTAGGGGGCATGCAGGAGGCAACCGATCAATGGTTCTCTCTCATCATTGATGTTTCTATCTCTCTCTCCCTTGTCCTTCCTCTCTGAAATCAATTTAAAAAAATTAAATAAATAAATGAATACACCAAAATACGTCCCAGGCAAGTGCCCACATAAGTATCTTTTAAAAAAATTAAATAAATAAATGAATACACCAAAATATCTACGTCCCAGGCAAGTGCCCACATAAGTATCTGTAATCTGTCCTATTGAAGGCTTTGCTCAGTATCTTTATGTTTGTTGCAAGTGAGTGATACTTGTTTTAGTAAAACTTTCCACTAGCAAAAATATCGGGGTCAACCTGCTTAACTCTATTCCTGGTTACAAAGGCAGGGAAGATTTTTGGCAATATATAATTTGAAAACAGGCTCCCTCTCCCAACAGAATCTACTGGGATCGACATTTCTTCAAATATGACCGTTTTGATCTACTTAGAGCAGCGGTTCTCAACCTGTGGGTCGTGCGACCCCTTTGGCGGTCGAATGACCCTTTCATAGGGGTCGCCTAAGACCATCCTGCATATCAGATATTTACATGACGATTCATCACAGTAGCAACATTACCGTTATGAAGTGGCCACGGAAATAATTTTATGGTTGGGTCACAACATGAGGAACTGTATTTAAAGGGCCAGAAGGTTGAGAACCACCGACTTAGAGGGAATCAGTAGATGTCGCTGAAAATTACTAGTTAATCTTCTGCAGCTTCGCTTAGATTTCGGTACCTGATATTACTAAAGTCATTCCTTGTGTTTCTTCCCAGATTTGAAAGACTCCTCTGTCACTCCTTGGAAACACGTAAGCAGAAAACGGGACGGAGAAACCACCCCCGCGTAAAGAAAAGAGCAGCCGCTGTTCTTCCGCTGGTCAGTGGTGGGACCGGGCATGGCTTCTCCTTCCCTGGGCCTCAGCTTCTCCATCTGGCCAATGGCGGCATCCCTGAGTGCCACCCCCCTCTGATGGTCCCCACTTTCTGCTTCTATGTGTCAGCCTGGCTACGTTCCTTTTGTGTCAAGTTCCTCCTTCCAGTGAGCACGAAGATCAGAACGTCTTCTCTAACTTTAACACCAAGGATTTAAAAAAATCTCTATTAAAAAAAGGGGAAAAGTTGAGAAGACACGAAATCAAAAAATCACGGTGACCTGTTCTCATGGAGGCCAGAAGTAGCTCATCTGAAGCGAGAGGCCTGCTCGGACCGCTGTGTCCCTGAGTGAGGCCTTTGCCAGGGCCGGGGTGCCCTGACTGCCCACCCCGAGAACCGAGGCAGATGCGGAGGGGCTGGGCGGGTGGGGGCTGTGTGAACCGAGAGCCGGGGAATTCCAAACCCCGGACCTCGGCAGACTGTCTGAAGTGGGTAGTTGTTACTCTGCTTGTCATCAGCGGGGAATGTGGGCTCCGTTTCGCCAGATTTCCAGAGTTTTCAAGAGAAGCTGAAAACATTCTGATACGTAAAAGTTGGCAACTAATTCAGATTTTTGATAAATACGGTGTGAGTCAAACGAAATATGTTTTGAGGCTGAATCTGGTCGACGTGCTGTTGGTGTACTCCCTTTGTTATATACAGTGATGTCTTCTCGGGGCCTGGGCTTGTGGTATATAGTAGGTGTGCAATAAATATTTGTAGGGTGAATATCACTCCTGATAGAGAACAGTTCACAGCCCGCCTGAGCTTTCCCATGAATTTACAGAATAGTCACAGGGATGTAAATGACAGCATAAGGCAGTGGTTCTCAACCTTCTGGCCCTTTAAATACAGTTCCTCATGTTGTGGTGACCCCCAACCATAAAATTATTTTCGTTGCTACTTCATAACTGTAATGTTGCTACTGTGATGAATCGTCATGTAAATATCTGATATGCAGGATGGTCTTAGGCGACCCCTGTGAAAGGGTTGTTCGACCCCCAAAGGGGTCGAGACCCATAGGTTGAGAACCGCTGGCATAAGGGAATATGGTCCCTAATATCATAATAACTATGTATGGGGCCAGGTGGGGCCTTAAAATGTCAGGGGGACCACTTTCTAAGGTCCATGATTGTCTAGCCACTGTGCTGCACACCTGAAACTAATAGAGAATAGTATTGAATGTAACCTGCAATTGAAAAGTTTTAAAAGTTAAAAAAACAACAACGAATTTTCAAAAGCCACACAGAAATTAGTAACAACCTTCTTGCGTTGGATTCGGAGTCCACTGATGGACTGGTCACCTTTTCCAGAATTTACACCCTGGTAAGCGAGACTCCCTGGCAATGTTAATGATTCTGTTAAATGCAGAAGAGCCTCTCCTTGAGAAACGAACCCTCACAAGAAGTTTGCCCCCAGCGGGGACAAATGAGCTTGAAATTTATTTTTTTTTTAATGAAGAAAGGTATTTTTAATCGTGGGCTCGTATTAAAAAAAAAAAATAGCCCTAGCCAGTTTGGCTCAGTGGATAGAGCATCAGCCTGTGGACTGAAGGGTGCTGGGTTCGATTCCAGTCAAGGGCACATGCCTGGGTTTCAGGCTCAATCCCC
>NW_005370085.1:72392-74860 GCF_000412655.1 Myotis brandtii | reverse complement strand
CTGCTGGGGGGCAGCCGGCCTGCCCCAGGCCTGGCCCAGCTGTCCCAGTTTCTTCCCTTTAGCCCCAGGGCTGTTCCCTGTTGAGAGGAAGGAGGTGAGGCCATTCCTAAGATAGCATAGGGTTGTGGTGACAGACAACTCTCCCTGTGCCTCCACCTCTCACACAAGGCCAGGCGTCGTCGAAGAGACCAAAATGCCTGCAGATCCTGCTACAGGGAACGAACGCAGTACGCCTTGCATGTTGGGTTTTGGCAGCCAGGATGGCCAAAATCCAGGAGGGGATGTCTGAGGAAGAATGATCGTGAATTCCAAACGGAAAACAAACCCCGGCCTGATTCTAAACTTCTCCCCTGGATGCGCCTGCCAGTGATGCAGCGTGTGTGTGCGCACAGGGGCAGGTACCCTCTGCAATCAGGAAAGAACACCTTTTTCAAAATGGACAAGGTGAAAGCTTAGGATGGTTCTTTCAAATGTAACGGGTGGAGAGAACATTGCAAATTTGGCTACCACTGTTTTATGTCTGAGGTGTATGAAGCTAGCTCCTTCTGTAGTCTGTCCTCCATGGCCTTTAAACAATCAACTACAGCAGGCATGTCAAACTCAAAGGCTAACACGGGCCCAATAAACAAGGTTTAAGTTTATGTGGGCCGCAAAAAAAAAACAAGAGCTTCTATTTTCATAGAAACAGTTTTATTTCGATAGACATGCTGAATGCAAAGGGCTGAAATAAATGAGCCTTCGTTAACATAAAATCATAGAACATTTTAACAAACGTTAATATATTTTCTTGAACATTAACTCACCAGACACTGAATCACTGCACAAATTAATAAGCGTAATGCAAATAAACCTATTTTTCTTGTTCTTTGAAAGCGAAGTATTTCCGGTTGCTCACACCAAACAAGTCAGTCCAAGACTAATAACGTGGCCATCGGCTGCTAAAATATTCGCTGCTAGTATTAGTGGGGAGAAATGTTTCTGACATACTGTTATATTGGCTGAGCCGCAAAAATATTCGTTGTGGGCCACATGTGGCCCACAGGCTGCGAGTTTGACATGCTTGAACTACCGTGACAGTTTGAAGATGGCTGTGTCCTGCCTTCCTAACAGCTCATTCTCTCATCACCAAGGCGGTGGGAGGAAAATATCGCAGGTGGGTGCCTCCCTGGACATTTATTTAGTTCTACACTTATGTCTCTGAACTCAAGGAGCTATATTTCTAATCAAACTATAGGAGAAATGTTTAGTTGTTGAAAATCTCTCAGACTGGCACTTCGCATATTAAGCTGAATTTGGGGTGAGTTTTGTGAGAACAAGACAGGCTCTGCTTTGATAAGTTTGGGGAGGCTGGTGAACACGCATCTGAGGAAAACATTTGGGGGCTCATTATGCGTTGGAATGTGGCATCTTTTGCAAATGTAATGATCCATTATCCAAGTTGAAGGAGAAAATATATATTTGGGTTTCTCTGAGAATTGTAAATTAGATCCTATTGCTTTTGGAAATTGGGAAGAAAGGGTTAGGGAAGATGGGATATAGGGTGAATTTTAAATCCTTCTCAATTAATTAGATCCTATTGCTTTTGGAAATTGGGAAGAAAGGCTTAGGGAAGATGGGATATAGGATAAATTTTAAAGCATTCTCAATAACATATCAAACTGTAAAAGCATTTCTTTGGGGGGTGTTTTCAGTATACAGTGGGGCCTTGACTTACGAGTGTCCCGAGTAACGAATTTTTCGAGATACGAGCCATCTCTCGGCCGATTTTATGCTTTGAGTTGCGAGCTAAAATTCGGGTTACGAGCCAGCTTCAGATACCCCACCGCTAGTTGGCGCAGCGAACGTCACAGTGAACGCCACAACATCAGTCCAGCATCACGTGTCTCACTCATTCACTGTTTGATTTGACATACGAGTAATTTGAGTTATGAGCTCCGTCACGGAACGAATTAAACTCGTAAGTCAAGGCCCCACTGTATTCTGAAGAGAAAAGAGAGCTATGAAAAAAAACCAACAATGTTACCCATTCACAAGATGGGATATAGGGTGAATTTTAAATCCTTCTCAATTAATAACATATCAAACTGTAAAAGCATTTCTTTGGGGGGGGGGTGGTGTTTTCAGTATATTCTGAAGAGAAAAGAGAGCTATGAAAAAAACCAACTTAACGTTACCCATTCATGAAAAAGTGAAATCATCTTTAAATGCCTGGCTTAACAAGTAGATTCCTCTTTACAGACCTTATCTCTGATATTGAATAAAAATTACTTGGTAATTCAGATTTTATGAATCTAGACGGATTGTAGCAGACACTATGCTGTTATTGCCTCCTCAAATTCCAATTCAGTCCTTTTCCAGCATGTCTCAGCCATGTCCTCTGGGTAGATACCCAACCCCAATCCCACAGGCGATTGGCTCAGGTAACCTGTGTGTACACCAATCAGCACCAAGGTGTTTTTATGGCCACA
>NW_005370085.1:70220-71126 GCF_000412655.1 Myotis brandtii | reverse complement strand
AACAACAACAAAAAATAAAAGCCTAATTTTACTTGGTTTATTGAATCAGATTCTAATATCTGTTGCCCTTTGATTTCAATCCCTTCAATTTGATAAGCATTACCAAGTACCAATTAGGGCCCAGGAGCAGGGACAATGAAGACCAATGAAGACCACGGCTTTGCGGATGTGCCAGCAAAGCCATGGAGGCCATTTACCCTATGTACTATTCCATACATAACCCTATGCTGTATACTTTATGAATCAATAAAAAATTTACCAAATCTGTTTTCTTATTTTTTTAGAAATTTTTATTGATTGCAGAGAGAAAGGGAGAGGGAGAGAGAGAGATAGAAACATCAACGATGAGAGAGAATCATTGACCGGCTGCCTCCTGCACAGCCCCTACTGGGGATTGAGCCCGCAACCCGGTCACGTCCCCTTGACTGGAATCGAACCCGGGCCCTTCAGTCTGAAGGCCAAATCTGTTTTGATACCAGCGTTTCCCAGAGGTGTGGCTTTTCATCTTCAAATTACAACACAAGTTTTAACAGGCCAGTTTAGTCTGTCACCAGGAGTTTAGTAATTAACCAAATGCCCAGCGCTAATGGCTTGTCAAAGGGCCAGTAAAGCGAGTAAGAGACATTATACAGGAAACAGACCCCGCGTGCTCACTGAAGGAGCGCCCTGGTGACACGTTATGCTCACATCTAGCCCAGTCGCTGAAGTTTAACCCGAGGCTGCGAAAGGGAGGACAAAAGCAAGCCCTGGGCCTGGAGCCTGCATCTTAACAGAAATCCAGTGACTTCCTTCATGTCCATTGTATATAAAGGGTGTCCCAAAATGCACGCAAGAAGTAATTTTGATAGAAAACACAGGTTTATAATTAAAAATTGTAAATTTTTTATTGATTCATAAAGTATACAG
>NW_005370085.1:65257-69790 GCF_000412655.1 Myotis brandtii | reverse complement strand
TTTTTTTTTTTTAGTTTTATTCATTTTAAACGGGCCGGATCCGGCCCGCGGGCCGTAGTTTGCCCACGGCTGCTCTAGCATCACACACACCTCCGAACCCCTTCCACAGCTGTGGGTGTTCTGCAACAACAGCCTTTGCCACACACGCATTGATAAAAGTTAGTGGGTTTCCGTGGGAGTCTGGAACGGGGCGCATAACAGCCGGTGAGTAACCGGCAAGTCATGCCCGCGGTGACAACTTGGCTTTGTTCTGCGGGAGTGTGAGAAGCCGAGTCAGGACACGGTCGCTCCCCGTGAGTGCTGGGAGAGGAAGGCCCGCGCATTCAAAGAGGAGAATGCTCTCTTTATCAGAGGCGGCTGCCAAGTCTTAAATAGTAAAACATGTAGGTGGACTTGAGCAAAGAGAAGGCCCTGACGTTTCAAAGATAACTGGGCCGGAGGAAAGAAAGAAGAGGAACGGACGGGGTTACTTGGCAGGGATGTACGCGTACCCCTGGAAAGGTGACCTGTGTAGGGCCTCCGTGTCCTCAGATCCTGACGGACGGGTCCCCACACATCCGCACGCTTGCGTTTCTGCTGAGCAGGCTTTCGGCCCCAGCCTCCCCTCGCACTTTCTCTGGTCAGGACACCCCCTAATGGGTTGCAGCTGTCCCATCGGGTTAGAAGCACGTTTCAGATACATCTGCCCTTCTTGCTTTTATGCAGAAAACACCTGCAAATCTTTATCCTTGGCTAGATTTACCACACATTCGGAGCTTTGAAATGTTGGTCCAGTGGGAAGGAGGAGCGTGTCACCACCCTCCTCCTTCGGTTGGATTCCATAACGGACAATAGCCTTTGGGGGAGATGTTTTCATTGTTCTTTCGGGGTAATAGCTGGGAACGCTTTAACAGTCTCAGACCTACTCAACCGGAGGCTACTTCATTTCTTTAATCCTATAGAGTCTGGGAAAAAATCTATGGTGGTTATGGGTGGACAGCTATAGTGTGTGTGTGTGTGTGTATGTTGTGTTTCTTCCTGATTTTCTGAGTCTTTAAAATATATATACATATATATATTTTATTGATTTCAGAGATGAAGGGAAGGGAAAGGGGGAAAGAGCTAGAAACATCAGTGATGAGAGAATCACTGATCGGCTGCCTCTTGCACGCCCCCTACTGGGGACTGAGCCCTCAACCCGGGTATGTGCCCCTGACAGGAATCGAACCCGGGACCCTTCAGTCCACAGGCTGATGCTCTATCCACTGAGCCAAACCAGTGAGGGCTGATTTCCTGAGTCTTAACAAAGATGAGACCACAGCACCAGGAGAGAAGAGAATGATGAAATGTTGGCAAACTGGTGAGGGCTTGGTTACAGGACCAGCTTCTTTGGATATGCCTTGAAAATACATCTGATGCATTTCCAGTAAGTTGAGTAAACCCCTCGAGGCCACAAAGAAAGATTTTGTAACCACTCCCTTTATGCATTTGATTTTTGGGGTGTTCCACCCCAGGACCCAAGGAATGACAAACGCCATTGAAATAGTTTTGAGATAATAACATAATGAAGTCATCAGTCACCTCCGACAGGTTCGGGAAGGAAACTCACATTCAGTGTGGTTTCGTAAGGAGGTAGGAAGCTTTGGCTAGCTGAATTCTCCCTGTGTAACATTGAGCAATACGTTTCATCTTTTGGGGTTTCCATTTTCTCCTCTGTAAAGTGAGGAAGATGGAGGGAAGTCATTTGTTTATTCCACAAATAATTCTTTTAAATCACTTTTTATTTTAATTTTTAAAATATATTTTTATTGATTTCAGAGGGAGAGAGAAACATCAATGATGAGAGAGAATCATTGACCGGCTGCCTCCTGCACGCCCCCTACTGGGGATAGAGACCGCAACCCTCACCCCCACCCCCCCATGTGCCCTGACGGGAATCGAACCCAGCAGTACTGTCACTTCCTGGTCATTTCCCATCATCCACTGCTGGTACTGGAGATTGGCTTATCAGCGGTTCTCAACCTGTGGGTCGCGACCCCTTTGGCGGTCGAATGACCCTTTCACAGGGGTCGCCTAAGACCATCCTGCATATCAGATATTTACATGACGATTCATAACAGTAGCAACATTACAGTGATGAAGTAGCAACGAAAATAATTTTATGATTGGGTCACAACATGAGGAACTGTATTTAAAGGGCCAGAAGGTTGAGAACCACTGGCTTAGAACTTTGCACCCTGCTGGATCTCCATTCGTTCCTGGATTTAAATGTTCCTGTGGTCTGCCCATCCTTACACTCCTGGGGCCTCATTGGGCTTCAGCTTCTCTTCCCTTTCTCATGTCTCTGTTCCTGCTTGGATCCTATAGAGACACCCACTTTCCTGACAGAAGAACCCCTTTGTTCCTCAGTCAGCCCTCTCCTGGCCTCCTTTCTTACCGGCGGAGTCAGAAACCCCTTTCTGTTGTTCAGATCACCCTCTCCAGTAACCTGTCGTTTCCTGGCACCGCTATCCAACGACCACATTCTAGACCTGGATCAGTGCTGTCACCAGCCTCCTCAGCTTCACCCGGCAGACTGAGTGTGGACAGGGCAGCAAAGCGGGGGCGTGCCCACTCACTCCAGGTCTCTCCTCCAGAGCCACACGTCTGTGGACACATCTCCTTTCATTTCCTTCAGCCATTTAGCCAGTGTACATGCACACCCAGTTTCAGTCTCTCTTCCTCCAGGCGTGGAAGGCGCTTGGTGAGCCTTCCCTCCCCCACCAAGCAAACCCTTTCGACCCCGTTAGTAAAATCTCTCTTTACGGTATCTTCAAAGTCTTCCTTTCATCTAGTTCTTTTGGGCTCAACCTATAAACTTTTTTTTTTTTTTTTAAATATATTTCTTTATTGATTTCAGAGAGGAAGGAAGAGGAAGAGAGAGATAGAAACATCAATGATAAGAGAGAATCATGGATCGGCTGCCTCCTGCACGCCCTCCCTTGGGGATCGAGCCCGCAACCCAGGCAAGTGCCCTTGGCCGGAATCGAACCTGGACCCTTCAGTCCGCAGGCCAACGCTCTATCCACTGAGCCAAACCGGCGAGGGCAACCTATAAACTTTAAAAAAAATTCTCACCAGAGAGCATGCTAGGAGGAAGGGAGGGAGGGAGAGAGAGAGAGAGAGAGAGAGAGAGAGAGAGAGACATCCATGGGAGATAGAAACATCAATTTGTTGCCTTCCGCATGTGCCCTGACCTGGGATTGAACCCGCAACCCAGGTATGTGCCCTGACCGGGAATCAAACTGGCAACCTTTCGGTTCACAGGACGATGTTCAACTAACTGAGCCACTGTCTCCTGTATTAAGGGGGAAAACAAACCACCCTTATAGTGGATTGTTATTTTTTTAAAAAATATTTTTATTGATTTCAGAGAGGAAGGGAGAGGGAGAGAGAGAGAGATAGAAACATCAGTGATGAGAGAGAATCATGGATCAGCTGCCTCCTGCACGCCCGACACTGAGGATCGAGCCCACAACCGGGCATGTGCCCTGACCGGGAATCCAACTGTGACCTCCTGGCTCGTAGGTCAACGCTCAACCACTGAGCCACGCTGGCCGGGCTGGACTGTTATAGGATAGATTCCCCCTCCCAGGTCTCCCAGGATTCACACCCTTGTGCAGTCCCCACGTGGACTCTGGGCTTGACCATGTCATCTGCTGTGTAGCAGGTGCGATGCAGCTAGAGGCTGGGGAAGTGCATGCACACTGAATTGACCTCCCTTGGATGATTCCCTTTTGGAGCCTGGTTGCCACGTCCTAAAGAAACCCAGACTGTCCTGCTGGAGAGAATGGCCATGTGGAAGGGGCCCTGGAGCATGAGAGACCATTTTTGGGGGGGTGGGGCTGGGGGTGGGTTTGAGGTATTGAGACACATGGAGAAAGAAGCCTCGTGTCCCAGTTAGCGCAGTCGGATGACTCACTCGTTGAATGTAGCCCCAAGAGGGACCAGAGGAGAGACCAGCGGAAGAACCGCTTCATTAATTGAATCCAGAGGAATCATAAATCCTTGTTTTCAAAAGTCCTAAGTTTTAGCGTGGTTTGGTATGCAGCAGCAGATACCCGAAACAACCCTAAGAACAAAACCCAGAACGAACGTTCCCTTGATCTCACACCGTCTCCACTCTTCTCTGCTTGTCCAAGCTTTTCAGAGGAGGCCAAACCTGTGGTCTCGATGCCTCGATTCCTAATGGGATGGGCACTGTCTCCACTAACTACCCCTCTCTGCTAACTTAGCCTCTGTGGGCCGAACTTTCCCTGGGTTCCACGCCTCATGCTCCCGGCCCTCCTCATTCCTCTCTCGCCAGATAGGTTCTACGTCAAGCATGTCAAACTCGTGGCTGGTGGGCCACATGCCTCAGGCATGTGAGTTTGACATGCTTGTCTGCATCCTCCACCTGCCCTTTTCTTTTTTTTAATTAAATATATTTTATTGATTTAAAAAAAATATATTTCATTGATTTTTTACAGAGAAGAAGGGAGAGGGATAGAGAGTTAGAAACATCGATGAGAGAGA
>NW_005370085.1:60262-65061 GCF_000412655.1 Myotis brandtii | reverse complement strand
CCAAGGTACATGCCCTTGACCGGAATCGAACCCGGGACCCTTGAGTCTGCAGGCCAATGCTCTATCCACTGAGCCAAACCGGTTAGGGCATCCACCTGCCCTTTTCATGTTCCCCAGGTTCTGTCCGCACCCACTTCCTTTTTGTTATACTTCACACTTTGCCTCATTTGCTTTAGACCAGGGGTTCTCAATGTGGGGCATACTCCCCACAGGGGGGCAATTTGATTTTCTTTTTTCTTATTTTTTTTTTTTTAAATTTCAGAGAGGAAGGGAGAAAGAGAGAGATAGATTCATCAATGGTGAGAGAGAATCATTGATCGGCTGCCTCCTGTTACGCCCCACACTGCGGATCGAGCCCGCCACCTGGGCATGTGCCCTGACCGGGAATTGAGCGGTGACCTCCTGGTTCATAGGTCGACATGCTCAGCCACTGAGCCACGCTGGCCGGGCAGCAATTTGATTTTTAAGGGGGGCAATTTGAGAATGAGCTGTTAACTGAATTTTTTTGCATTTTTTATGGTTCAAGGGGCCTCATATACAATATATAAATATATATTGTGACATTTATGCATTTCAGTTCTCCATTATGTTTTGAAACTTTATTTGCTATTTTTTCATGTCACTTCATATTATTATTATTTTTTTTAACTATTTCTTAGTGATTTCTTCCTCAGTACTTTCACTGTCCTTCCGTCCTTTTATTTTTTCTCTTTCATGGATGCCATGTTCTTTGGAAGTTTGTTTAGACCAGTTCATGGCCTTTGGGGCTTCCTCCACGTGAATAGGAGCTCACTTCTTGAATAATGAGAATTATATGTCCTGAGGCGGGGATGGGGGGCGAGGGCATTAGTATTTTAGAGATGCTTAGGTGGGGCGTGGCCAAAGAAGGTCGGGAACCACTGCTTTAGACCGTGTGATGCAATGCGAAAAGCAGTGTGCATAGTTCTAGGTTTGTAGACCATTGAGGTGCATGGTAGTTTTTTCTAAGCATGTTGCCTCCGTGCCTCCACTCCCACCTCCTCTGGCGGAATAGCCCCTCCCACTGAGGTGGGCCACTGCTCCCCTCACTTCCCTTTTGGTGAATTCCTATTCTTCCTTTAGACTTAATTCAGTCACACTGTCCTCCAAGACGTCTTTGTTAATCCTAGTAATTCTTTTTTGTTGTTAATTCTCACCCAAGGATATTTTTCCATTGAATTTTAGACCGGGTGGGAGAGAGAGAGAGAGAGAGAGAGAAATATCTATGTAAGAGAGAGAGAGAGGGACACACACCGATTGGTTGCCTCCCACATGCACCCTGACCAGGGATCAAGCCTGCAACTGAGGTACGTGCCCTTGACCAGAATTGAGCCACGACCCTTCAGTTCGCTGGTCAACACTCTATCCACTGAGCCACACTGGCTGGGGCCTCGTAGTAATTTTTTAAAAACATTTTATACATTATTTATTTATTTTTCTTTTTTTTCTTTTTTTTACCCCGCCGCCTGTCCCCTCCCCACCCCCGCCTCAAGATTCGGCATCGGGGTTCCTGGATCCAGCTTCACCTGCAGTTCTCTAGGGGTCCACCCCCAGAGCTCATAAGTGGGCATCTTGCCGCGGCACCCCCCCATCCCACCCCCGCCCGGAACGGTGTATGCACTACAGGGTCCAAGGCCGCGCAGGTTCAGAAAATTGCAGGATGACATTATTTTTTTGTGCCGAATCAAAGCTGGTATTGTTTCTTACTCCCTTTTATGGAGAAAAAAAATATCATGTTCTTCTGAGCTTCCCTCTTCTTTCTCTTCCTTTCCCCATTCTTTTAAAATCTAACATATAACCAGATAATAGGTAGATTAGCTAGTGCCGTGTAACAAATGACCCTAACATGTAGTGGCTTCAAACAGTAAACAGTATTATCTCACAAGACGTGGCTTAGCGGGGTCTTCGGGCTCAGCGTTCAAAGAAAAATCAACCAAAAAAATGAGTTCGTGTGTCACCTCTGACACGTGTGTCATAGGTTCGCCATCACTGATCTAACATATAACCAGATAATAGGTAGATTAGCTACATAGTGCTGTGTAACAAATGACCCTAACATGTAGTGTCTTCAAACAGCAAACAGTATTACCTCACAAGACGTGGCTTAGCGGGGCCCTCGGGCTCAGCGTCTCTAATAAGACTGCCATCAAGGTATTGGCCGGGGCTGCAGGCACCTCGAGGTGTAACCGAGGGAGAATTTCTTCTGAGGCAGCTCACACCCTGGCAGGGCTTTGTTCAGAGCAAGCAGGGGAGAGGGCAAGAGAGCACAGAGGTGGTGAGCAAGATGGAAGCCAGGATCTCTGTAACCTAATCCGGGAGGCGACGTCTCGTCACTTCTGTGGTTTGTTGGAAGAGAGTGGCCAGGTGCAGCTCACACGGCCGGGTAGGCGAGTTCGCAGAGGCCCGAGCCTTCGTGGTTCTTTCACGAAATCTGACCACAGTGACGTGAATGCCTTTGGAGACAATCTTCATTAGCAGCTCGGAGATTCTTAATGTTTTCCAGTCTCTGCAAATCTTAGTCTATCTTTCCGTTTCCTCTGTAATGAACAGTTAACCTAGAACGGAGATCTTTGTGGGTCACAGCGACACTTCAGGGGGCTGCAGAGTTTCTCCTTTTTTAACTTAAATTGACTATTTTATTATTTTATTTTATAATATATTGTTGTTGATTTGAGAGAGGAAGGGAGAAGGAGAGAGAAACATCCATGATGAGAAAGAATTTCGATCGGTTGCCTCCTGCACGCCTACCAGGGGGGATCGAGCCCGCAACCCAGGCATGTGAGGGAGAAGGAGAGAGAGAGAAACATCCATGATGAGAAAGAATCTCGATCGTCTGCCTCCTACTGGGGATCGAGCCCACAACCCAGGCATGTGCCCTTGACCAGAATCGAAGCTGGGACCCTTCAGTCCACAGGCTGATGCACTATCCGCTGAGCCAAACCAGCTAGGGCTTAAATGGACTATTTTAGAAGAGATCTATGAAGCAAGCTTGATTTTAACCCCTTTAAACCTTACCCCAACTGAGTATCAGAATATAATTATAATTTTCCCTGAGGTTTAAGAATACGTCTTTTAGATTTTCAATGTCAGTCTCCCCCCCCACCCCCCTAATTCTGGGCACTTTAATAATTGATTCTTAACTAGCTGTTTCTTCTTTGCAGGAATGTTTTAGTCAGAGTTTGGCTGTTGGGTGAGCATCCTGTTCTTCGTATCTATTGTCTCCATACTTCATTTAAACTATTTTAGATGGATTTATTTGGCACTTGGTATATCATTCTCGAAAGACCTGATTTCCTGATTTATGGGTGTCATTTTGTTCCATTCTCTCTCTTTTGGCCGACCTCTTCATTGAATAACCTGATGAGTCCCTTTATCTCATTGGAAATACAAAGCAGCTATATCGTCAAGGTAACTGGCTCAAGACGGTAGATGTCCCTTGGGATCTTACATCTTCTTTAGTGCTGCAGAATTTTCCCATAGGTCCCATGTCCCTTCTTCCTTAAGTTTGAGTTCCTCTACAAGTCTTTATACCGTGTTTGTCTGGAAGACTTGGGGGACTGGACTGCTGAAAGCCCCCCACATCCATCCCATGACTCATTCGAACACGGGGAACTCTCCCTGGGACCTGTGCCAAAGGTTCCATCAAAAGCTTGCCCACGACTCCCTTAGGATCTGAACATGAAGGATAGACCAGGGATAGCGTCAGGTTAGCTAACCTAAATCTTTCTCGAAATTCCTCATGGAGCATAAATCAATCGGTAGAAGCAGGTCACTCGTCCCTCCTCGGCTGAATGGCTGGACAAAGACCATCTCGAGCAGATGAAGTTCTTTCCGGTTAAAACCGGTGAATTATCTCTTCGTTTGTGCCCATGTTACAACATTTCCTTTTTGACTTATGCATCTTCAGGTAATGAATGTCTCACCCAAGTTTATACTCCACAGTTAGTCTACCAGCATCCTTTTCCCTGTCTGGGGCGCTCTGTGCACTCATGTCATCGCTTTGGGTTTACTTTTCTTTTCCCTGAAGTAAAGCCTTCGGTGGTGCCCTAACCGGTTTGGCTCAGTGGATAGAGCGTCGGCCTGCGGACTGAAGGGTCCCAGGTTCGATTCCGGTCAAGGGCATGTGCCTGGGTTGTGGGTACATCTCCGGTGGGGGGTGTGCAGGAGGCAGCTGATCGATGTTTCTCTCTCATCGATGTTTCTAACTCTCTATCCCTCTCCCTTCCTCTCTGTAAAAAATCAATAAAAAATTAAAAAAAAAGCCTTCGGTGGTCTTCTCCGTGAGGGTCTGTGAGTGGAAAACACCCTTGGCATTTGTAAATCTGAGAAAATGTACTTATTTTGCTCTCACTCATAACTCTCTGTAAAAAATCAATAAAAAATTTAAAAAAAAAGCCTTTGGTGGTCTTCTCCGTGAGGGTCTGTGAGTGGAAAACCCCCTTGGCATTTGTAAATCTGAGAAAATGTATTTATTTTGCTCTCACTCATGAAGATAGTAAAGCTGTGTGAGGATTCCAAACGGATGTTTTTTTGTTCCTTCAGTACATTGATGTCGATATTCTATTAGAACCCTTTGGCTTTTTTGAAAAAGATTATTTATTGTTTAAAGTATTACATGAGTCTCCTTTCCCCCCTATTGACCTCTCCCTGGCCACTCTCACCCCTCAGTACAGGCCCTCACCCCCCTGCTGTCTGTGTCCATGGGTTATGCTTATATGACTGCATACAAGTCCTTTGGTTGCTCTCTCACCCCCCACCCCTGCCTTCCCTCTGAGGTTGGA
>NW_005370085.1:54347-59786 GCF_000412655.1 Myotis brandtii | reverse complement strand
TCTCCAGCACTTGTCGTTTGTTGATTTGTTAATGACAGCCATTCTGACAGGTGTGAGATGGTACCTCATTGTTTTGATTTGCATATCTCGGATGATTAGTGACTTTGAGCATGTTTTCATATGTCTCTTGGCTTTCTGAATGTCCTCTTTTAAAAAGTGTCTATTTAGGTGTTTTGCCCCTTTGGCTTTTGATATTATCAGTCCACTGTTTTGTAATTACCACTTTGTAACAGGTAATCTGTCTTTTGCTTTAATTTTTTTCTCTTTATCTTTGATTTTCTTGGAACAATTTATTCTCAGTTGTCCTGCTCAGGATTTGGTGTATTCTTTCAGTGTGAACAGAAATTCTCAGCCAACATTTCTTCCACAATTGCTCTGCCTCATTTTCTCTATCCTCTTACTCTAAATTACTATGCTGGCAACTCTCTGTCCATTATCTGGGGTTCTGAACTGCTCTTTCTGATTTGTCTTTACCTTTTATGCTCCATCCTGGGTATATTCCTGTTATTACCTCTCAATTTGCTACTTTCCTTTTTATGTCCAATATAAAGGAGTCTTATTTACATTCATGAACATATTTTTCAATTCTAAATTTTTTATAAGTTCTTTTTCATATTCCCCCATTCTTGTTTCTCACTATTGTCTGTTTTGTTTCATAACTTTTTATTCTTTTATGGATGTTATCCATTCATTTATCTCTTTGAAAATCCTAAAGTCCTCATTTTAAAGTCCTGGGACAGTGAGGGAACCAGATGGAAGGAGGTAATGGGGTGGGGGAGGGGATGAGAAGGGAGGGACATCTGTAATACTCTCAACAATAAAGATTAAAAGTAAAGTGATTAAGAGGCAAAATCAATAATAAAAAAAATAAAGTCTCCCTGACCGGTTTGGCTCAGTGGATAGAGCGTCGGCCTGCGGATTAAAGGGTCCCAGGTTCGATTCCGGTCAAGGGCATGTACCTTGGTGGGATGTGCAGGAGGCAGCTGATCGATGTTTCTCTCTCATCGATGTTTCTAACTCTCTATCCTTCTCCCTTCCTCTCTGGAAAAAAAAAAGTCAATAAAATATATTTTAAAAAAATAAAGTCATTTTCAGACAGCTCTTCCATTGTCATTTCATCTGGAATGAGTTTATCTACTCAGTATTGATTTTAAACTTCATGCAAGAGCGGGGGCCACGTCTAGGATCATGGTAGCAAACATACACTAAGTTGGCACTGCCCTACTCATTAAAGAAGCCTGAAAAAGAAATTCGAAGGCTGCCATCTGGACCCGCGGCTCTTAAAAAAGCCGCAGAGCGACGGGCGTGGGAGGCGCTCCACCCCGTATCCGGGACCTGAGAACGACCCTCTCATTGCTCAGTGTGTGGACCTCGGTTTTGCAATGATGCCGGCGGTGGTTCCCCATCTCTCCTGGGGTGTTAATGAGCCCACCCACTCTGCTTACCGCTCATCAGCTTGTATTGCTGATAGATTTATGGCCCACGCAGGTATTTATTTTTCTCTTTGAGCATAGCTATATGTTGTTAGTGTTCTGTTTTTACATTTTTATGTATCAATGTCCTGTGATTAGAGTGGGAGAGGGGCTGAAAGTATGAATTGAACTTACTTTTGACTAAGACCCTCTTTCAAATGTATACATTTGACCCTTGAACAACATGGGGGTACAGGGCACTGATCCCATGCAGTCAACAGTCCACATATAACATTGACCCCCCCCCAAACGTAGTTGTCCCTCAGGATCCAGGGACACCCAAATCCACAGGTGCCTAAGCCCCTATATAAAAGGATGTAGATCAATGCAAACAGTTGGCCCTCTGCATGGGCAGACTCCCAACTAGATTGAAAACAGTGCAGATTGAGAAAGATACATAAGTGGCCCTTGCAGTCCACACCCAAGCTGTTCAAGGGTCTATTGTAATTTATGTTGGAAGCTTAGTATCAATTTCCTATCTTCAGTGTCTCTACATCTCAATAGCGTGTTCCAATTTCCAAGAACAATTCTTTTAAAAATATATTTTTATTGATTTCAGAGAGGAAGAGAGGGAGAAAGAGAGAGAGAAACATCCGCGATGAGACAGAATCATTGATCGGCTGCCTCCTGCACGCACCCTGCTGGGGTTCGATCCGACAACCCAGGCATGTGCCCTTGACCGGAACGGGACTCTTCAGTTCACAGGCCGACGCTTTATCCACTGAGCCAGACCAGTTAGGGTTCCAAGAACAGTTTTAAAGTTCACTCACAACCAGCGAGTGTTCGATAGGATTCTTTCATTTTGAATGTCTAGTTTATTACGTGTACTGAAAATTGGCATAATCATAACCCCAGTCGTCCTCCCAACCACACACTTCTATCGTCACGTAAATGCCTTGGGAATCTTTGAACTGTGGATCTGTGTCAAGAGATGTGGCCATTCTATTGGACAACTGTCAGTGCAAGTTAATCCCAGCTCACAGTTTGGTTCGTAGAGGTCTGGTTGATGCTCTCAGGACAGATGTTTATTGGTGACTCTGCTCAGTGCAGTACCGGGACCTGGGGGCAGTCACAAATAGTCGACATCGGTCAGCAGGGGCCCTCTGCACCCAGGGAGGCTCTGGACCCAGTACATACATTAGGCAAACACCTGCGTAATTGGCAGAACACAGTGAAAGTGTGGGGAGACGAGAGATGAAATCCCTGCTGATGCCTGGAGGAATGATTTGAGATTTGAGGTGATGGTTACTTAGAACCTCTCCTTTTTGTTGTTGTTGTTAATCCTCACCTAAGGATATTTTTTCCATTGATTTTTGGGGAGAGTGAAGAGAGAGGGAAAGAGAGAAACATCGATGTGAGAGGAACATACCGATTGGTTGCTTCCTGCACATGCCCCAGGCGGGGCCCATGCCGGGGAGGAGCCTGCAACTGAGGTACGAGCCCTTGACTGGAATCAAACCCGGACACTTCAGTCTACAGGCTGATGCTCTATCCACTGAGCCAAACCAATTAGGCTGTATTTTTTTTTTAAGTCTGCAAGTGGTCATCAGCAGATGACCGGGTAACTAAAATGTGGTCTTACATATCTGTGTTATACATAAAACATGGGCTGTTATTGCACCTTTAAAAGGTTAGAACTCTTGTCACGTGCTACCACGTGGATGACCCTTGAGGAAGTTATGCTGAAATGAAATAGCCAATCACAAGAAGACATCTACCATAGGATCCCATTTATTATAAGGTACCTAAGAGTGGTCAACTTTATAGAGACAGAAAGTAGAATAGTAGTTGCCTGCAGTAGGGGGAGGGGGAGATATTGTTCAGTGGGGACAAAGTTTCAGTTTTGCAAGATGCAAGAATTCTGGAGATGGATGGTGACGATGGGGTTGGGGTTGCACAGAAATGTGAATATACCTAACACTACTGAGCTGTATACTTAGAAATGGTTAAGATGCTGAAATTTATATTATTTCCCACTCCCCCCCAAACCCCAATGAGGTGATTATGATAAAGCAAGTGGGCTTCTATGGGAGCATATAGTAAGGGGACCCTGCCTAATCTGGGGTCAGTCAGGGAGGTCTCCCTGGAGGAAGTGGCATTTAAGCCACGACCTAAAAGATGAATGAAGTTAACCAAGAAAGGGCGTGGCTAAAGGGGCTAAAGAGGGCTCTAGACTGTGAATAGGTTAGGCAGCCACCGCCCAGCCCTTATCAAATCCTGTGTGGGTTCCTGCCGTCAACTGTCTTCCTGCTTGCAGTCTCTTTCCACCTACACAGAGGCCAGGTTACTTTCTCCAGAACACCACCTGGAGCATGTCTCCCTCCCACCTTCCTGTTAATCCTTCCAGAACTTTTCCGGTTTTGCCCGCTGCAGAAGCCCTGGGCCTTGCACTCAAGGCCCTCTGCACCCGGCCCCGCCCGGCTCTGCAGCCTCTCTCTTCGGTTCCACCTCCCAGGAGCTCTGCCACCAGCCATACCCCTCCATTGTCGTCGGTGGGCTTATTCGCTCCTTCCTCTGTGCCTTTGCTTCTGGCACTTCTGTCAAGAACACCCTGCCTGCCCGGCCGCCGTGGCTCAGTGGTTGATCATCGACCTATGAACCGGGAGGTCAGGGTTCGACTCCTGGTCAGGCCACATGCCGGGGTTGCGGGCTTGATCCCCAGTGTGTGTGTGTGTGTGTGTGTGTGTGTGTGTGTGTGTGCAGGAGGCGGCTGATCAATGACTTTCCCCCATCCTGGATGTTTCTCTCTCTCTCCCTCTCTTCCTCTCTGAAATTAATAAAAAATATATTTAAAGGAAAAAAAATAAAAACACCCCTGCCTTTTGGTCCCCCTGACCTGGTCCCTTTTGTTCCTTCAAGTGCCCCCTGACTCCTCCCAGCTTTCGAGGGTCACCCCCTTTCTGGATTCTGTCCCACGTTACGTAGTGTTTGCTCTCCTGTCCTTTAACACCACCCCTGCCTCCCCCCACCTCCGCACACATCACCCAGAAATGGAGCCTCTGACTCACGTCCCTAGTGCTTGCTGCCCCGTCCAAGGGGCTAACCACGCTCCGTGATGCTCAAACCGCCCTCCACGCGTCATTAGTCCCTACGGCCAGCAGCTTATCACCCGGCCGGTGGGAGCGGGCAGACCCGAGGCTGATGTGGACCAGGGCAGCCGCCTGTTTTCCCTCAGCCCGGAGCCAGGAGCCCACCTCCAGCGCCATTCCCTCTGCTCCTGACATTCCTGAGCTGAGCATCTCCTGACCAGGCCCTCCAGATGCTTAACAGGATTATCTGCCCCGCAGCACAGCCCTCCCAGGCGAGTGACTTCACCCGGGGGTGCAAGGGCAGGAAGGAGCCAGAAGGCACATGTTCCGAGACGCCCGCCGGGGGACCCAGGGGCAGGGGCCAAAGGGCAGGAAGGAGCCAGAAGGCACATGTTCCGAGACCATGGCCCCTGCCCCTGGTGGGGAGGGCAGAGGAATCAGACGGTGGCCTTGCACTCGTGCGGGGCTTCAGGCGGGTGGTTTCACTCTGGAGCAAAAGCCTCTCTTTCTTTCTCAGAAGGGAGTTTTGCACGGCAACTCCCTGCCTAACTATTCCGTTGGTAAAGGCAGCAGCCAGCCGTGGCCGTCCTGGGCCGGCCGGGGCGGTGTGGGGGCGGAGAGGAGCGCAGGGCTTGGGAAACCCACCTGGATGCCATCAGTCTTGCCAGAGTAAACAGAGCTGACAGGAGAGCTCGCCGGCAGCCTGGTACAGGTTAGGGAGGGTCACGGGAGCGGCCTGGTGACCCGCCCGCCCCAAGGCAGAGACGCTCTGGAATCTGTCACGAAGGACAGAGCTGGAGAGCTCCCTCCTCGCGGGGCGCACGCGTTTCCTGGCGGCCCACACCGCCGGGAGTGGAGTGCGGGCGCTTTGGCGGTGTTTTCAGTGTAAACCTGAGCTGGGCTCAGACGCACACGTTTAAAGCAAAACAAACTGTGGA
>NW_005370085.1:35659-54328 GCF_000412655.1 Myotis brandtii | reverse complement strand
CCACTGGCAATAAAAAAATTTTTTTAAAGAGCATTTTCTCAGTTCTCTCCTCTCTCTCTCTCTCTCTCTCTCATTCTTACCCGAGGACATTTTCCCCATTGCCTTTTAGAGAGAGTGTGTGTGGGGGGGGCAGTGTTAGGGAGAGAAACATTGATGTGAGAGAGACACATCGATTGGTTGCCTTCCACAGGACCTGGACTGGGGCCGGGGGATCTAACCCGCAACCCAGGTACATGCCCTTGACTGGGAATTGAACCCGAGACCTTTCGGTGGGCAGGCCAGTGCTCTAACCGCTAAGCATCACCAGCCAGGGCCGTTTTCTTGAGGGTTTAGAAAGAACAGCCAGCTTTCTAAGGATAAGCTGCCGCTTAAAGCAATGATCGAGAACGCTGCACCACAACAGCAGAGGCTAAATTGAGCAATGGCCCTTTTATTAAGATCCATTTTTATTATATAGGATGATTACTGTTATTGTTCTCTCCCCACCACACACACACACACACACACACACACACACACTCATACTCACATTCAATTCTTTTTAGAGCAGCGGTTCTCAATCTGTGGGTTGCGACCCCTTTGGCGGTCGAACGACCCTTTCACGGGGGTCGCCTAAGACCATCCTGCATATCAGATATTTACATGAGGATTCATAACAGCAGCAACATTACAGTTATGAAGTAGCAATGGAAATAATTTTATGGTTGGGGTCACAACACGAGGAACTGTATTTAAAGGGCCAGAAGGTTGAGAACCACTGCTTTAGAGGGTGCACACGTGTAGGTGGCTGTGGCAGCTGTGAGCACACGTCACAGGACTTTCTTGAGCGACAGGAAGTGGGAGAGGGAGGAATTGTGACTAAAAGAGTTTTTGCGGCCCTGGCCGGTGTGGCTCAGTGGATAGAGCATCGGCCTGCGGACCGAAGGGTCCTGGCTTTGAATCTGGTCAAAGGCACATGCCCAGGTTGCGGGCTTGATCCCCAGTAGGGGGTGTGCAGGAGGCAACTGATCCTTGATTCTCTCTCATCATCGGTGTTTCTATCTCTCTCCCTCTCCTTTCCTCTCTAAAAACAATAAGAAATTATATATATATATTTAAAAAGACACGCAAAAGGTTTCTTGAAGGCGGGAGAAAAACAGTCTCCGCCTAAACCTGCCTGTGCCCTCCCTGATGTCCCGGCTGATTCGTCCTGTGACCTTGGGCAAGTCCCTTCACCAGCCCTGTGTCTTGTTTCTCTGCCTATAAAACGACGACGGTAAAACCCCGGTGCCTTCGGGGTATTCCTGGCGCTAATGAAGGCTCGTAAAGCGCTTTGAGATCCTCAGGATGAAAGTGTCTTCAGAACAGTAAAGCCCGATGACTCTGCTCCGACCATGGCATTCCCATGGAAACCCTGGTCAGGCTCTTACCCCACCGCTCAGTGAAGATTTAATAGCAGAGAGCTGCAATGAGTTCTTCAAGGACGGAGACCTCCATTACCGATACAAAACGCGCGGCAGCAAACTAGTAGATTAAGGGCTATTAGCATGAATAATTAAGGCCAGGTTCTACAGACAGATTAATGAACCCGGTGGATGTTGTGATGGAGTGAATTTTCATTGTGGCTTCCCCCAACTGGCTAGTGTCACGGAATTTATTTATTCTCGGGTGGCCCTCCCGCTGGCAGGGGCCGGCAGGTTGACGTCCCAGGATGGGCTGGCAAGGCGAACTTCCGAGGGGTACTTAGGTATCTAAGAAATGAACCCACCGAGAGGACTCTTCTTAGTACTGGAAAAAGGAGGTTCGTGAACAAGAAGGAAGGGCTGAGCTACACGAGGCCCCTGTGTTTGCAGTGAACCTTGTATACGTCTTCCAGCTTAAAGATAGTGAAGAATATCGAAGTCAGATACACTGCTCTGGGCTTTCCGCACATCCCTTAGCGCAGTGGTTCTCAACCTTCCTAATGCCGCGACCCTTTAATACAGTTCCTCATGTTGTGGTGACCCCCAATTTCATTGTTACAAATGGAACATAATTAAAGCATAGTGATTAATCACAAAAATAATATGTACTTATATATGTGTTTTCCGACGGACTTAGGCGACCCCTGTGAAAGGGTCGTTCGACCCCCAAAGGGGTTGTGACCCACAGGTTGAGAACCGCTGTGGATGTCAGGGTGGAGAGGGGAATGCAGGCTCATGCAGACATTTTGGCTGATCTGGGGGGATAATGTGACTTCTGATGGGAGGTGGAACCATAATTAAGTCAAATAAAAAGCCTTTGAGCCCTGGCCGGTTTGTCTCAGTGGTTAGAGCGTCGGCCTGCAGAACGAAAAGGTCCCAGGTTTAATTCCAGTCAAGGGCACCTACCTCGGTTGCAGGCTCCTCCCTGGTCAGGGCTCATGCAGGAGGCAACCCATCAATGTGTTTCTCTCACATCGATATTTCTCTCTGTCTTTCCCTCTTTCTTCCACCCTCAAAATCAATGGGGAAAAAAATGGATAAAAAAAGAAAAGCCTTTGTATAACTCACTAAGTGTGAATATTAAAACATCTGTAATTTCCAACTTCAGCAGCATTAAAATGATGTCTAGGGTAAGGGGCAACGTGTGGACTTTAAAAAACATGGCTAAGAGGACATTACAGGCGCTGACGTGTCTGCATTGGTGAGTGGGACGACTTGGGTTAGAACTGTCCCAAGATGATTTTAAGCCCATTTCCAAAACATTAGTGTTCACGTCATGTGCTCCTTTTCTGTCATTTCTCTTTTCCTGCGATTTAAAAAGACTATATATATATATATATATATATAATTTCAGAGAGAAAGGGAGAGGGAGAGATAGAAACATCATGATGAGAGAGAATCATGGATCGGCTGCCTCCTGCACGCCCCCTACTGGGGATCAAGCCCACAACCTGGGCATGTGCCCTTGACGGGAATCGAACCCAGGACCCTTCAGCCCGCAGGCTGACCCTCTACCCACTGAGCCAAACCGGCTAGGGCGCTGCGATTTTTAAATTAATGCTGCCGTTGGAATGAGCCAGTGTGGCGTAGTTGGCAACACCAGGGTGCCCGTGACTGTGTTTCGTGAGAGAGGAGATTGCTTGCTGCTGGAGGCCAGGGTCACTTGCAGATTTCCGGAACCCTCTTTGAAGAGGGGAAGGTGCTGGGGAGCAGAGGAGGGGTGTGGTGCCCATAGTGAGCTCTACCCTTTGCAGCTGGGGAACTCACTGACCTGCAACTCCCCTCCAGGGGCTAAATACCGAAAAAATAATTAAGGCCATTCAGGACCATTGGGCTTATAGAGAAGCAGGACAAACTTTCTCTCAAGGGAACCTGCAGCTCTGTTCCTGACTGGAAGCCAAGTTTCTCGAACCTGCCGTGCCATGGTGCGCCCCGTGCCTTTGCTCAGCAGGTACCTCCGCCCGCCCACCCGTTCTCTGCCTGGGAAACTCCCACTCGTCCTTCCAGATGCAGGTCTAAACATCTCGTGCGCTGTGGGGCCTTCCTTGGTGTTCCCCGGGGGAGGTAGACGCTGACCTCTGGTTGCTCTCACACACTCAGCTTCCACCCCCTTCTCTTGTGCAAGTGTTTCAGCATCTATTCACCCTCCAGGCATGAGCCTCCTCAGGCTCGGGGACCACATCTTCATCACCGCTGCTGTGGCTCCAGCCATAGAGGTGATATGACCAAGTGCCCGGTGCCTGATACAAGTCCATTGTTTACCGATTACCATGTTAATATAAAAAAACCCCACATTCAAACCTGAAAGAATTTTTGGGAGTTTATTTGAGCCAAACTGTTGACAATTGCCGGGAAACAGTATCTCAACGGATTGGGATAATGCTCCGGAGGATGGCAGGTTCATCTTTGGTTTTTATAAATTACCATCAAGCCCAGCTGGCGTGGCTCAGTGGTTGAGTGTTGACCTATGAACCAGGAGATTACAGTTCGATTCCCGGTCAGGACACATTCCTGGATTGTGGGCTCGATCCCCAGTAAGGGGTGTGCAGGAGGCAGCCCATCATGATTCCCATCATGGATGTTTCTATCTCATTCTCCCTCTCCCTTCCTCTCTGAAGTCAATAAAAATATATTTTAAAAAAATCACCATCAAAAGGGAAGACGTAAGTGGGTTACATGAAATCCATTGGTGATAGATTAGGGAGGTGGGAGAAAGCAAAGGGGGGAGGAACCTCTGGGATTGGATAAAAAGTGAGATGATGGACATATGCTTCTTTTACATAGATGGATACAGGATACCTAACATAGTGAACAGTTGACGATTAACATGATAGCAATAACAATAAGGGAATGCCCTGGTGCCATTTGTTGTGCCCTGTGGGGTCCGGAAAAAGGGAAGTTACAAGTTACCCAGACATTTCACAGGTATGTTATTTTAGATGCAAAAAGACAATGGGCTCAGTACAGATCGAGGTTGATCTTTGTCAGGGGAAATACTGGCCTAGGATATGACTACCATTATAAACTGCTTTTAGTGAAATATTTAATTTCAGACCATCCTTTGTGGTTATTTTAGGTCTTTGAGTTTGCACAACCACCATGCAGGCCTTCCCTGAGCTTGTCAGGTAGGCAAGTGACCCCTTTTGTCCACAAAAGGAAAATTCTGGCTCCTACAGACATAACCGTGACACAGGCGCTGACCAATCAGAGCCGATGCTGGCTGTGAACAGTCATTAGGGCTGTTCTGGAATACTAGAGGCCCAATGAACGAAGATTCGTGCAAGACTCGGCCTTCCTTCCCCTGGCTGCCGGCACTGCCTTCGCTCTAGCTTGGAGCCACCTTTCTGCCTTTGCTCAGGCCCGGAGCCGCCTTTCTGCCTTCCCACACTGCCCAGAGCCCCGGAGCAGCTGGGGTGGCGAGAAACGCCCCCAGCTGCTTGGTGCCTGCATATGCAAATTAACGGGCCAGCATTGTTGGGTTAATTTGCATACGCACTCCTGATTGGCTGGTGGGTGTCACAAAGGTACAGTCAATTTGCATCTTTCTCTTTTATTAGTGTAGATAGCCATCCACAGGCTGCATCACAGGCATCGAGTGGCCGTTGAAATAAATTCAACTGTAGCCTGAGTTACAACATGGGGCTTTTACCTGGAGCCAGGTGTCACCATTTTCCCACCTGTAAAATGGGAGAGTCAGACCTTCTTCATGCTGTTGTCCTAAATCTAAGCTAAGGAATGGAATGAGAAAGTGCCTCGTGCCCCGTACATACAAGGCCATTGGTTCTGAATGTGCCTGTGGCTGAATCACCAACAATAAAAGCTTTGGAAAAAATGGCCCTCACTCATCATTTCCAAAGGGATCCTGATCTCCCTGGTCATCTGGGATCCTTTGGGGAGTTTGGCCTGGAGCCCCTTCAGAGAAGGTCAAAGGCCAAGGTCTGGGTGAGGTGCTTCCCCTGAGCAGGTGGCCCAGCCTCAGGTGAAGGGAAACGGTCCATTTGGGGATAAGCAGGGCCTGGTGGGAACTGCCCTGGTGTCAGAGCTCTCCAGCCAGCTTGCTTTCTCAAGGGCCGTGGTTCACAAATGTTGCCGCCCATTAGAATCATCTGGGAAGGTTTTAAATACTGCCCAGCTCTAGCTGGTGTTGCTCAGTGGATAGAGCGTCGGCCTGCAGAGTGGAAGGTCCCGAGTTCGATTCCGGTCAAGGCCACATGCCTGGGTTGTGGGCTTGATCCCCAGTAGGGGGCGTGCAGGAGGCAGCCGATCCATGATTCTCTCTCATCATTGATGTTTCTCTCTCTCTTTCTCCCTCTCCCTTTCTCTCTGAAATCAATAAGAATATATTTAAAAACAAGCCAACAACAACAAAAAAACTGCGGCCCAGCCTGCACCACAGGAGAGTGAAATCAGAACCTCACCTGGGCACCTTTGAAAGCTCCTTTGAATTATTCCATCAGGCGACCAAGTTGGAGAATCAGAGACTTAAGGTGTAGGGGTCGCCCACCTAGATACCCACAGGGGCCTGGCAGGTGAGATGGATAAGCCAGTGTGAGACAGTGGGGAGGAGTGAGGACTGTGGTACGCTGGGAAGCACATGTCCTCGTTACATATTTCCAGCTTAAAAAAAACGCACACGCCGCTGCAGCCAAATGAAACACAGCTGTGAGCTGGATTCGGCCCGGGGGACGCCGGCCTGCAACCCCCGCCTGGGCTGCGGTTGCTCGCGGGGCCAGGGGAGGCTCTGGGAACGGGTCAGAGCCCGGCCTCAGGAAGTGCTGCTGCAGCCATCGTCCTGCTTCCCCAGGATTTCCCTGCATTCCACCCCGTTCCCCCCGCAGCCTCTCCCCAGAGGCGACGGCTAATTGGCTTTTATTTACTTTACATGCGTTTCCATCTCAGGTGCCTAGAAAATAGATTTTTATTTTTTTTTAAAATGCCGCTCAGGGCACATGCCCGCGAGGGTGGAATTTCATCCTGACGGAGTCGTTTCACAGTGATTGCTGCTGACACCGCTCTTATTGAAGCGATTATCCAAGTTCTTCTGTTTAAAGGGAAGGAAGTAGATCGGGTCAGCTGCACGCCTTTTTTTTTGTTTTGTTTTTTTCTTCCTTCAGTAAAATGGTTAGATGCTCTTCGGGACAGATCTCCCTCGCAAGACCATCGTTGCTGTGGGAGGCCTGTCGGTCCCCGTTAGAGGATTGCGTTGAGTGTCCCTGCAGGAGTGGGAGGACATTCTTATTTTTCAGCCCCAGGTACAGCCTCCGCTGTGTTCCCTTGGCGTTCTCTGGGTTCAGAAGTGGTTGACTAAACTGGGTGTGGCCTGGACAAGGCTGAACAAGCCCTGTAACATTTTCCTCCCAGCTCATCCGCACCCGTTATTAGTAAGTAATTCCCTGACTGCGCTGAAGTCCTTGTGGCAGGGCGGCCTTGGGTGGGATGCCAGGATACTGTTCCAAACATATCCCCCCCGCCCCCACAACCCCCCAGGGAGAAGAACCCAAACTCTATTTTTTTTCTACCATTCCTTCTGCAGGTCTCTGTAGTCACCACAGAGTGAATTAACCATAGCACCTGTTATTTCTTTAAAAAAATATATTTTTATTGATTTCAGAGAGAAAGGGAAAGGAGAGAGAAACATCAATGATGAGAGAGAATCATTGACTGGCTGCCTCCTGCACGCCCCCTACTGGGGATCGAGCCTGCAACCCTGGCATGTGCCTTGACCCAGACCCTTCAGTCCACAGGCTGATGCTCCAGCCCAGTGATGGCGAACCTTTAGAGCTCGGCGTGTCAGCATTTTGAAAAACCCTAACTTAACTCTGGTGCCGTGTCACATATAGAAATTTTTTGATATTTGCAACCATAGTAAAACAAAGACTTGTATTTTTGATATTTATTTTATATATTTAAATGCCATTTAACAAGGAAAAATCAACCAAAAAAATGAGTTTGCGTGTCACCTCTGACACGCGTGTCATAGGTTCGCCATCACTGCTCTAGCCGCTGAGCCAAAACGGCTAGGGCAGCGCCCGTTTTTTCTAATCCCTAGTGTCTGGATTTCCAGAAATGTACCCATTTTGTGCTGAATTGCTGTTCCTCTATCGGCTGTGTGATTTAATATCTTTCAGGAACGGAATGACTTAGATCAATGATACTAAAGAAAAACACCCGCCATAATGATAATGATGTAAGAATAAACGGGCATACCTGGGATGAATGAATGAATGAATGAATGTCACCCTAGACCACACCCATTTGGCAGGGAAGTAGGAAGACCGGGTGTGATTCCATTTCTGGGTCTTCTGGACGTGTTTGAGCTGCGGCTGTGTGTGTAGGTCGCTACATCCGACCCAGGGAACACAGGGGAACAAGTGAGTTCCTGCCCTCGGGGGCTCCCTGGGGAGCGGGTGCTGTAAGAAGCCTCCTGTGCCCAGTGCCCGCACAAAGGGGTGTACAAGTGCTGTGGGAGCTTGAGAAGGAAGTGACTAACGCTGCCTTGGGGCGAGGAACGTGTTAGAGAAGCTGGGACATCAGGGCTGGGTCTGCAAGGCACACCCTTTCCCAGCATGAGCCTGACTGCGCGTTGGGGACAAGGACTGGCCTCGGGGGAGAAGCCCGAGTTGGGCCACCAGCCCGGTTTCCCAGCTGCTCTTTTCCCGTCACCTTCATGGAGGAGGGGAGGGGCGGGGCAGGCACGGGCTTTAAAGGCCACTTCTCTCCCTCCTCCCAAATACGCCACGCACCCTCCTCATCCATCACTTGGGGTCCCAAGAACCCCACCAGTGAGGAGAGAGAGAGTATTGGAGCTTGATCAGACTCACACAGGAGATGGTGGGATGTAAGAAAAGCTGGGCATGGCCTTCGCCGGTGTGGCTCAGTGGATAGAGTGTCGGCCTGCAAACCAAAGGGTCCCGGGTTCGATTCTGGTCAAGGGAACATACCTCGGTTGCAGGCTCCTCCCCAATCCAGGCCCTGGTCTGGGCTCGTGCAGGAGGCAACTAATTCTCTCACATAGATATTTCTGTCTTCCCCTCTCTCTAAAAATCAATGGAAAATATCCTTGGGTGAGGGTTAAAAAAAAGAAAGAAATGCTAGTCATGGAAGCTGGAAGGCACCAAGGTTTGTAGTCAGGTGCAGGTGGGCGTGGTCCAGGGTGTGGTCCAATGTACAGGTCGGGGTCTTTCATCACGGACATTGCTTAGCATTATTGGCGCATGGAGATACTAAAAAGCAGGTAGACTTTCTGTTCTGTTACTGTTTTATCTTTTAAAATACGTTTTCATTGATTTCAGAGAGGAAGGGAGAGGGGAGAGAGAGAGAGCTAGAAACGTCAATGATGAGAGAGAGCCATTGACCGGCTGCCTCCTGCATGGCCCCTACTGGGGATCAAGCCCGCAACCTGGGCATGTGCCCTTGACCAGAATCAAACCTGGGACCCTTCAGTCCGCAGGCCGATGCTCTATCCACTGAGCTAAACCGGCTAGGGCTGTTCCGTTACTGTTTTAAAAATTCTCTGCTGTCCTAGCTGGTTTGGCTCAGTAGATAGAGCGTCGGCCTGTGGACCAAAGGGTCCCGGGTTTGCTTCTAGTCAAGGGCAGCATGTACCTCGGTTGCAGGCTCCTTCCCGGCCTGGGCCCTGGTTGGGGTGTGTGCAGGAGGCAACCAATCATTGTGTTTCTCTCACTTCGATATTTCTCTCTGTCGTTCCCTCTCTCCCACTCTCTCTAAAAGTCAATGGAAAAATATCCTTGGGTGACAAAACAAAAATAATAATAAAAATGAATTTTCGCTACGGACAATGCGCCCCCTCATTCGGTGCACCCCAGGTGGACTCCTCCCATGCTCCCGCCCCGCTTGTCACAGAACAAAATAACTTCCTGGAAATTCAGAAAAAGACCGAAACTTCAAGACCATTCCCCATGTCTTGGGATTTCCCACAGGTTGTGGCTCTCCCTGTGGCCAGCATGGAGCAGCTGGTAGGAGTCATTGGGGACTTGATCTGCAAGCTCTGGATCCCCTGAGGTGCAGTGCTAGGAGGACCTGTCACACCCGAAGCCCCAGGCTGCACACCCCTATCTTGCACTGCAGATGCGAGCCCACCGGGCAGTGAGATTAGGGGACAGGAAAGGAGACCCAGGGGATCCAGGGAACCCCACCTCTTGGGAGCAGGAGCTACCGATATGAGATGGCCAAGTTTTCTTTCTTTTATTAAAAAAAAAATTTTTTTGCCCTAACCGGTTTGGCTCAGTGGATAGAGCGTCGGCCTTCGGACTGAAGGGTCCCAGGTTCGATTTCGGTCAAGGGCATGTACCTTGGTTGCAGGCACATCCCTGGTAGAGGGTGTGCAGGAGGCAGCAGATCGATGTTTCTCTCTCATTGATGTTTCTAGCTCTCTCTCCCTCTCCCTTCCTCTCTGTAAAAAAATCAATAAAATATATTAAAAAATATATATTTTTATTATTTTATTTTATTTTTTGTTAATTCTCACCTGAGGACATTTTTTTCCATTGATTTTTAGGGAGAGTGGAAGGGAGAGGGAGAGACAAGGTGTGAGAGAGACACATCATTTGACTGCCTCCTGCATGCACCCCGACCAGGGCCAGGGAACCTGAAACCAAGGTACATGCCCTTGACCGGAATCGGACCCGGGACCCTTCAGTTCGAGAGCCGACACTCTATCCACTGAGCCAAACAATCTGAGGCTAAAATATATTTTTATTAATTTCAGAGAGGATGGGGGCTGGGGAGAAAGAAACATCAATGATGAGAGAGTATCATTGATTGGCTGCCTCCTGCATGCCCCCTACTGTGGGTTGAGCCCGCAACCTGGGCATGTGCCCGGACCAGAACTCCAACCGTGACCTCCTGGTTCATAGGTCGATGCTCAACCACTGAGCCACGCCGGCAGGGCAGATGACGAAGTTTTCTAAGACACTCTGACCTTCTCAGGAGGAGTAGTCATAGCCAGGGGAGGAGGTCTTGAGCTTCCCCAAGGGACAATGGCAAGGTGTGTGTTTCGACCCAGAAGTACAGTGTTGTTAAAGAGACCAGCCCTAGCCTGGTTGCTCAGTGGATAGAGCCTCGGCCTGCGGACCGAAGGGTCCCGGGTTTGATTCCGGTCAGGGGCACGTACCTTGGTTGCAGGCGCCTCCCCGGCCCAGGCCCTGGTGGGGGCTCGTGCAGGAGGCAATCAGTTGGTGTGTTTCTCTCACATCGATGTTTCTCTCTGCCTTTCCCTCTCTCTTCTACTCTCTCTAAAAATCAATGGAAAAATATCCTTGAGTGAGGATTAACCAAAACAAACAAACCAACAAAAACAAACAAAAAAGAGCGAGAGCCAGAGACCTGCCACCCTAACAAGACTCTCCAGCCAGAATGCTTAGCTTTGGGCAAGTGCCTCCAGCTCTCTGTGCCTCCACTTCTCGTCCTAAGTCGGGGATAACGAAGTTTCTTAAAATTCAGGGCTGGGCGAGGACTCAGTGAATGAATACATGGAAAGCACTTGGACTGCAGCCCGGCAAGTAGTAAGTGTTGAATAAATGTCAGCTATTACTGTCTGTGGAGATGGTTTCCGTTAAGTGGCTCATGTCTGATATTGTTACCTGAGTCTTTGCTCAGTGATTTGGGGGGCGGGGTGGGGGGGTGTCTCTGGGTTCTATCCAGGATAAGGTATTTAGGGAAATAAAAACTTCGCTAAGAACACACGACGCTCCCTGAGCAGCTTCTTTTCCTTGCAGTGGCCGAGTTTTCTCGGGGCAGAGCGAGCACCCTGGATTAGCAGACTCACACGCTGCTGTTATGGTAGGAACACAGAAGAAGGGGGATTCCTGTGGGAACGCAGGACAAAGAGTGGGGCCCCCAAGGCCACCTGTATGTTATCCGGCATTTTACATTGCTCTTGGTTTCCATTTCCTCTTTATCGGGTGTCATCTCAGAAAACAGTGTCCCCCTCAGTTTTTCATTACAGTCCTTGAACAAGTGGGAAGTAATTGTTTCCTTATGGCAAATGTACTACATCGTCCTTGCGGAAAAAAACAGCCTAAAAGAAGAAAAAGCCATCCTTTCTCCTCACCCAGAAACACTGGGAAGGGGGTGGGGGGACATGTGTAAAGGGTGTTCAGCTTTGTGGATCTTTCAGATCTCATGCACAGCTTTTATTTTTTATTTTATTATATATATATTTTTGATATTTTTATTGATTTCAGAGAGGAAAGGAGAGAGAGATAGAAACATCAATGATGAGAGAGAATCATTGATCGGCTGCCTCCTGCACGCCCCCTACTAGGGATTGAGCCCGAAACCCGGGCATGTGCCCTGACAGGATTCGAACCTGGGACCCTTCAGTCCCCAGGTTGACACTCTATCCACTGAGCCAAACTGGCCAGGGCCCAAGCACAGTTTTTAAAACAAAAGTTGGCTCATGCAGTAGATTCTGTTTTGTAAGCTCTATTTTCCACTTGACAGTCTGTGATGAGCATCTTTGCAGGGCAGTAAGTATGCATTCTACATCATTTTGAATGACTGAACAGCATTGGATTTGATAGATTATCTAACACCACCCTTGTTTCATGCAAGGTTTCTTTCTGATTTTTAAAATCCTTTTTTTTAATTTTTAAAATTGATTTATGAGAGAGAGAGAGAGAGAGAGAGAGAGAGAGAGAGATGGATTTGTTGCTCCACTTACTGATGGATTCATTGGTTGATTCTTGTATGTGTCCTGACCAGAGATCAAACCCACAACCTTGGCGTATGGCAGCGATGCTCTAACCACCTGAGCTCCCTGGTCAGGGCCTGATTTTGGTCAGGGTCTGATTTTTGAAACCTTAAACAGGGTTGCTGATCAGCCACCTGGAGGGTAGTTGTTTGGACACAGTGTTTATTTCTTTAGTATAAATTCATGTGCATGATATTGCAGAGTCAATGGCTACCAGTACTTTAAAGGTTTGAGATGCATGTTGGTAGAATGTGCCTCAGGATCAGAAGTCGGGATTCTCATCTATAAAAGATTGCTCTTGCTCTGGCCCATGTGGCTCAGTGGATAGAACGCGTTGCTGATCAGCCACCTGGAGGGTAGTTGTTTGGACATAGTGTCGATTTCTTTAGTATAAATTCATGTGCCATGATATTGCAGAGTCAACGGCTATCTGTACTTTAAAGGTTTGAGATGCATGTTGGCAGAATGTGTTCCTGTATCAGAAGTTGGGATTCTCACCTATGAAAGTTTACTCTTGCCCTAGCACATGTGGCTCAGTGGATAGAGCGCCGACCTGTGGACTAAAGGGTCCCGGGTTCGATTCTGGTCAAGGGCATGTACCTTGGTTGCAGGTTCCACAGGAGGCAACCATTTGATATGTCTCTCTCACACTGATGTTTCTCTCTGTCTCTTCCTCTCCCTTCCACTCTTTCTAAAAAAATAAAAAATAAAAAAATGGAAAAACATCCTCAGGTGAGGATTAACAAAAACAAAAACAGAAAAAGATTACTCTTAGAATTCTTTGTCAGTTGATTAGGCAAAAATGTATCTTCGTTGTTCTTACATTTTTGATAGCTAATTAGATAGAATATTTTCACCTCTTTCTAAAAAAATAAAAAATAAAAAAATGGAAAAATATCCTTAGGTGAGGAGTAACAAAAACAAAAAAGATGACTCTTAGAATTCTTTATAAGTTGATTAGGCAAAAATGTATCTTCATTGTTCTTATATTTTTGATAGCTAATTAGATAGAATATTTTCAATATGGTTACCAGCCATGTGTGCTTCGGCTTTTAAGAACTACCTGTTCATGTCTTCAGCCTGTTTCTCTGTAGAGGTGTTCCATCTTTTTCTTTCCTAGTAACTTGTAAAGTCTGAAAGAGTAGGGTTATTGACCCTGCCGTATTTGTTGCAAATCATATTTTGCTGTTTACTATTTCCTTTCGATTTTAAGTTTTTTTCTTGTTTAAAATAGATGAGTCCAATCTATACTCTTGTCCGTTTTAGTTTTGATCTTTAGTTACCCCCCAAAACATACTATACAGAGCCACTTATATTTTCTTTAGGTCATCCTTATGGCTGCATTTTCAAGTTGATATCTAATTCATATGCCTTAGAATTTACCATTTTAAAACGTAGACGACATTGGTTTTTAGTATAGTTGCAAGGTTATACAACTCTCACCACTATCTGGTTCCTAAACATTTTCATCATACCCCCCAACAAAACCCAGGCCCATCGGCATCCCTCCTCGTGCCCCCTCATCCCAGCCCTTGACAACCGCTAATCTGCTCTCTGTCTCCCTGGATTGGCCTATTCTGGATATTTCATATCAATGAAAGCATACGAGATGTGGCCTTGGTGTCTGGCTTCTTTCACTTAGCGCAGTGTTCACCGTCATTGCAGGTGGAATCAATATTTTCTTTCTTTTCAGAGTTTTCACTGTTGTTACTCATCAGTTGCTGTAATTTAAGAATACAGTTTCTAGAAGGAGGAGTATGCTTCAGTCGTTCTTCAGGTGTGGTCCTTAGACTGTCAACATCTCACCTAGGAACTTGTCAGAAGTGGCAATTTTCAGGTTTCACCGAGATGCGTGGATTTACAAGCTCCGGGATGGGCAGTGGTGATGGACATACTTAAGATACTCAAAGTTGGGGTTGGGGTAGGAAAGAAAGAAGGTGTCAGGAGGAGGAAACGGGGGTGGGGATGGGGGGTGGAGTCACAGAAGTTGGCATTAGTTATGGATTGCCCGCTTCATTCAAAACGATTTGAAGGATCTCAGAGGTGGGAAAAAGGAGTCTTCATTCCAGCCCCCATGACCCCCCTGCCATCCCCATCGTTCAAAAGGCAGGCATGGCCCTGGCCAGTGTGGCTCAGCTGGTTGGGCATCAACCCCTGCACCAAAAGGTGGCCAGTTCCATTCCCGGTTGCAGGCTTGATCCCCGGTAGGGGGCATGCAGGAGGCCACTGATTGATGCTTCCCTCTCACATGGACACTGCCCTTTCTCTCTCTCTCTCTAATATTTAATTTTAAAAATCTTTTATTTATTATTATTTTTTTTGTTAAACCTCACCCAAGGATATTTTATAAATCCATAAGGCCTCATTTATGCCTTAGAAGGCCTCTAATTTGCTTCTCCCTTCCAAGTTTCATGTAAGTGCATCTAGCTGGCAGGATCTAATTTGCATACAGAATCCTAGCTGCAAGGGAATCTGGGAAATGTCATTTTTAGCTTTCTAATATCTGTGCCATTAAAAGAAAATGTAGAATGGAGGATGAATGAGTCAACCACTCTATTAATAATCTCATTCCTTTTTAACATTTTATTTATTATTATTTTTTGTTAAACCTCACCCAAGGATATTTTCCCATTGATATTTAGAGAGTGAAAGGGAGGGGGAGAGATGGAGAGAGAGCAACATCGATGTGAGGGATACACATTGATTGGTTGCCTTCCCCCCTCCCCCCAACCAGCGGGCGAGGATCGAGCCTGCAACTGAGGTACATGCCTTTAACCGGAATCGAACCTGGGACCCTTCCATCCACAGGCAGATGCTCTATCCACTGAGCAAAACCAGCTAGGGCTTTAAAAGTCTTTTTTTTTTTTTTTGGAAAAGGCATGCATGTATGGCCATGTTTCTCTCTAGTAGAGAAACCTCACTCGGATGCAGCTTTCTTTTGAACCAAAGCTTATTTTACTAAAGATTATAATGTCTGAAGTGGAGACTCGATTGAAATGAAAAGATGCCAGCCCAGCCCACCCATCCATCACTGCGCATCCCTGGTCTGTGTAGGTCCCGGCCCCACACCACTGAGGACACACGAATGAGGGCGCCCGGAGACAAGCCCATTCCCAGAGATCTTAACTACTCCCGCAGCCCACACAGCGCGGTTGTGAAATGGTTAAGCAGCGCATTCCCGGGAAGGCTTGCCACAGGAAGCTTGGTAGAGTCGATGATGCCTGCATGGTGGGGGGGACATTTTCAAGTTGTTCTCAGCATGGAAGTAGTGCCCTTTACCCAAAACAAAACAAAACAAAACAATAAACCACCCCCAAAACCAAAAAACCCAGATGCTGTCTGAGCTCCCTCCTCCAGGCTGCTGGCTGGAGGTGGAGTTTGTGGACAACACGTGGACGGTGCAAAGCCGTGGCACTGCGCAAGCCACGCAGGCGCGTTCTGCATCAGGGGGTGCAGAACTCATGCATGCGTACAGGTCCGCAGCAGCCGTGCAAACAGGTGCACCCAGAGCTGTGTGAACGGCATTGGCGAAGATGTGCTTCCCCATTGCGATGGCTATGAAAACGATGAGCAAGGAGCCGGACCTTCCCTAGCTGGCAGCCAATCAACGATTCTCTCTCATCATTGATGTTTCAGTCTCTCTCTTCCTCTCTGAAATCAATTTAAAAAATTTAAAAAAAAGGAGGGGGACCTTCCCATACCATCTGTGCTGAATACGACATGGCACGGGGCCAATCAAAGGACATGCAGGTGATGTAAATTCAAGACAACGACAGGAGAAGATTAAAACTACACGAGAGCCCGGTCGACGTGGCTCAGTGGCTGAGCGACGACCTATGAACCAACCAGGAGGTCACGGTTTGATTCCCGGTTGCGGGCTCGATCCCCAGTGTGGGGCGTGCAGGAGGCAGCTGATCAATGATTCTCTCTCATCATTGATGTTTCTCTCTTCCTCTTCCTTCCTCTCTGAAATCAATAAAAAAAAAATTCCCCCATAAAAACAATGCAAGAGACTTTTTTCCCCTTGTGGCTGAGAACGTGGACATAGAAGCCCCATGTTGTAGAGAATTTGAATTACAGCAACACACACACACACACGCACACACATATACACACACACACGAGGCATTACAGCAACACACACACACATATACACACACGAGGAATTACAGCAACACATACATGCACACACATATACACACACAGGAGGCATTACAGCAACACACACACACACACACACACACACACACACACACGAGTCATTATTCCGGAAGCTGTCTATGGCACAGTTTATAAGATGACTTTCAGTTCTCAGTACTGTGAGGTGCTTGGGTGAGGCCAGCCGATAGATACCAAGACCAAGTGCAGTGTTGCTCTTCATGCTGCCTCGCGCGTCCTGAGAAAGCAGCTTGGCCGTGGGTTTCTGGACAAGGTGGCCTCCACCCTGTGACCAGGTTCCTTGTGAGAACTGGGGCCCCACAGAAGGCTGTGCTGGTCTGACAGTGCAGACCCCGGGAAGCAGCAACAAAGAAAACCCTCAAGTATCCTCTCCCAGGGATGGTCCTCCTCCTGCCACGGGGCCAGCTCGCCAAGCCCTGGAGTCTGTGCCAGGGCACGGTGCTGGCTTAGACGTACGTGCATGGAGGAGTTGGCAGCAAGAAAGAGAAGTCGCCCTAGCTGGTTTGGCTCCGTGGCTAGAGCAACAACCCACGGCCCAAAGGGTCCCGGGCTTGATTCCGGTCAAGGGCACGTACCTCGGTTGCAGGCTCCTCCTGGGCCCGGGCCCTGGTCGAGGGGTGCCTACAGGAGGCAACCAATCAACGTGTTTCTCTCACATTGATGTTTCTGTCTTTCCCTCTCCCTTCCACGCTCTCTAAAAAAATCAGCGGAAAAATATCCTCAGGTGAGGATTAAAAACAATAAAAAAGGAGAAGGATAAGTCCACCTGCTCACACCTGGAGAACACATTCTCCCCCTCCTCTGGGTGTAGTGGGGGGAGGTTTCAAAGTCAACTGCACAGCCCGCCTCGCCCACATCCCCCTGTGAGTGCAGCCGCGGGACCCATCAGACACGCCCTCCACTCGGAGCGTGAGTGGAAGCAGCATTTTATCCCGGCAGCTGGAAACCTCCGTCACCAGCATGGCCACACGGCCAGCACCCCGGGGGGAGCGTGAAGGCCTTCACCCCTAGTTTCACGGTTAGAGCAGCTGAAGGCTTCGAGAGCCTGACCCCCAAACCCACACTCCCAAGAGCCACATTCCCCGTGGGCCTCCCCCACCCCCGACTCTAAGCTAAACAGGTCTGCATTGTCCGGGTGGGGCCCCGCGGGGCAGGATGCCGTGGCCTGTCCAGGTCCCACGGGGGGTCAGTGTCGTATCTGGGCCGAAGCAGCCTGGTTCTGAACTCCTTTTCCAGGCCTCCTCCATTGGCACTGCCCGTTTCCTGTGGCGAGTGCCCATCCCTGCCCCCCCCCCCCAACTCCTGAAGTAACTGAAAACCCTTCTAAGTGTTTGCCTTCAAATCTAAACATAAAAGTTGAGTGGCGGAGGTGTGTCTAGGGAAGGGGTGTCCGGGTTGCTGAGGCCAGCTGGTCAACCTCTGGTCCGTGCCTGCAGCAATGGCTGTTTCTGAGAGAGGGCGCCTGGGTGGGCAACATGGGCAGGCACGGCCCCTTGGTCTACGGGCAGTGGCTGCAGGATTTAGATACAGGCCCTGGGAACACTCGGGACGGTTTAATCCTCCCTCCTGCGGCCTTTTCTCCTGGTATTTCCTGAGGACAGTGTGGGGCCTGCAGCGACTAGCTCTGGGTCTGACTAAGCGTTTTCTCCGGAGAGGAGCAAGCCGCAACGAGGCCTCATTCCTGGACGGGTGTGAGACCCGGGAGAGGCAGAGCGAGGACAGAGGACGCGGGCGGGCTCTCGGCCCCGGGCCTGGGTGTCCTTCAAAGAAGAAGGGAGGGCCCGGAGGCATGTGGCTGGGCACCTGCAAAGGCTTGAACTTGGCCTTCGGGGAACAAGAAGAAATCAGAATTCTCCCCCACAGCTGAAGACCGGGAGTCTTCCCCCCAGGAACAGGATCTCCTTTAATTATGAAATCTTGGGTCTAGGAGGACTCGGCGTGCTGTCACATACGGGTGTTCAAAATCACTTCCTCTGAACCCTGGCCTTGGGGCCCGTATACAAGGTCATGGCGGTCTATAAGGTGTCTGTTGTTTGTGTATGGTGAGGTATTTGTTTATCACTAAGAGCCTCAAATAAAAATGGTGACAGGTCAGAAGAGTGGGGACAACAGATGGGCGGGCTGCCCACGGGGACACACGGGTGCGAGGGAGCCTTCCTGAGAGCTGGGAATGTTTCAGACCTGGCCTGGGCGGTGGCTCCGTGTGTGTGTGTGTGTGTGTGTGTGTGTGTGTGCAAAAATAAAAAAGTCATCAAGTGCCTGGCCAGCGTGGCTCAGTGGTTGAGCGTCGACTCATGAACCAGGAGGTCACAGTTCAATTCCCGGTCAGGGCAT
>NW_005370085.1:32936-35332 GCF_000412655.1 Myotis brandtii | reverse complement strand
GTGGTGTTTCTCTCTGTCACTCCCTCTCCCTTCCACTCTCTCTCTAAAAATCAATGGGAAAAATATCCTTGGGTGAGGATTCAAAAAAAAAAAAAGCCATTGAGCTCTACACTTAAGATTTGTGCCTTTTACTCTGTCAGGAATGCCTCAGTTAAAAAAAAAAAGAATTACAATCATAAACGCTGTTTTCACCGCTGTGATAAACTAGTGGTTTGGGAAGAGCGCTTTTATTTCCAAACGCTGAAACATACACGACATACACGTCTCAGATTTCTCCGGGAATACTTCCTGTGCCCGAGCTCTCGCCTCCTAACACGACCGACATGTAAGGGTCAGAGACGATTCCTCCCCACCTGTCATTCTTGTCCGGGGCAGATGCGGACATGTCATTGGGAATGTGAGCGTCGAGGCCCCTGATGAGATGGGAAAGGCATGTGGCGATGCACATCGCCCTGGGATGAATCCAGACACTTCCTGCCACGCTCCAGATGTCCCCGCACTGGGGGCCGCCCTCCAGATGTGCAGGGAGCCGCCTGGGACCCACCCGCTCACACTGTCCCGATTGTGCGGAACAGATGCTTTCAGTCAAGAGGGAAGCATCTCTCAAGCGTGGCCGGCAGCGCGAGGCACTGATCCGTGCCGTCAGCAGCTGTGTGTCACCGCGGCCGCACAGGCTGGGGCTGGTTGAACAGTCCCAGAGCTCGGTGACCTAACGCACACACTCAGCCAGCTTGATCCCAAGGCCGCCTAGAATGTCTGCGCTTGAACGGGACCGAGTGGCGGGCACGCCCTGCCCTGCACCCGGCCCTGTGCCAGAGACCCGACGCCTGCGGGCCACAGCCCTCTGGTGCCCAAGGGCAGGGCTTCCGCTCTGTGTCATGTGGAGGAATCTTTTTAAAAAATATTTTATTGATTTCAGAGAGGAAGGGAGAGGGAGAGAGATAGAAACATCTGTGATGAGAGAGAATCATTGATCAGCTCTCCCCTGCACATCTCTCCCCTCCCCTTCTCCCCCTATCCCCCCCCTTCCCTGCAGGAAGCCTTCAGGCCTCCACTCCCCCCTCCTCCTTTATAGAATGCCCCAGGAGGCATTTGTCCAAATGCTCCAAACTTACAGAGACTGACTTTGCAAGAGTCCCACCTGCTCTGATTAAAGAGGGGTAACTGGATGCATACCTGCTCTCGGGCACGCACATGCACACACACACACTCACACGCACACACACACTCACACACACATACACACACGCACTCACACACACTCACACGCACATGCACACATACTCACACACACTCACACATACATACACGCACTCACACACACACTCACACACACACATACACACACACACTCACACATACACACACACACTCACACACACTCACACGCACACGCACACACACACTCACACATGCATACACGCACTCACACACACACACACACACACGCACTCACACACACACACACACGCACTCACACACACACTCACACACACGCACACACACACGCACACACACACACTCACACATACATACACGCACTCACACACACACTCACACACACACATACACACACACACTCACACATACACACACACACTCACACACACTCACACGCACACGCACACACACACTCACACATGCATACACGCACTCACACACACACATACACACACGCACTCACACACACACGCACATGCACACACACTCACACACACACTCACACATACATACACACATGCACACACACACTCACACATACACGCACACACACTCACACACACACACACATACACACATGCACACACACATTCAACACACCCACAACAGGCAGCACATACAGTGTCGTCCAGAGAGACACAGACATGAGCCAGCAACAGAGACACCCTGCCCAGTGGTTCCCAACCTTTTTGTGGCCACGCCCCACCTAAGCGTCTCTAACATCCTGATGCCCCCCCCCCTTAACATATAATTCCTATTATTCAAAAAGTGAGCCCCTATTCGCCTGGAGGAAGCCTCAAAGGCCATGAACTTGGTCTAAACAAGCTTCCAAAGAACATGGCATCCATGACAGAGAAAAATAAAAGGACAAAAGGACAGTGGAAGGACTGAGGAAGAAATGGTTAAAAAAATAATAACAATATGAAGCGATACGAAAAAATAAAGTTTCAAAACATAGAATGGAGAACTGAAATGCATAAATATGCCACAATATATATTTATAGACTGTCTGGCCCCTGGAACCAGAAGACATGCAAAAAACTCACTGTTAATAACTCATTCTCAAATTGCCCCCCTTAAACATCACATTGCCCCCCTGCGGGGCGTGTGCCCCACGTGGGGAACCGCTGGCCTTGATGAAGCCAGAAGCCTCATGAGGGAGCCTCCCTGTGCAC
>NW_005370085.1:28609-32678 GCF_000412655.1 Myotis brandtii | reverse complement strand
TCTGCAGACCTCCCAGCCTCTGGAATTCACCATGCCGCACAAGCACCCTGTTCCCCGGCCGTCGGGGGTAGGCTGTCATTTTTGGCAAAGGCACACACCTGTTCTCTTTCCACCCAGACGCCAGGGGAGCCAAAACGGCTTCAATCATCACTTCAGCTCATCAAGAAAACTCCCCCAAAACAACAACTATTGCCTCTCATCCACATAAAGTTCTTGCTTTATTTGTTATTTTATTTCTTAAATCTTTATTGTTGAAAGTATTGCATAGGTTCTCTTCCCCGCTACCCCCCATTAACCTCTTCCAGCCCGCTCCCATCCTCCCCCCCTCCACCCCAGGCCCTCACCAGCCCATTGTCTGTGTCCACGGGTCATGCATACAAGTCCATTGGTTGCAAAGGTCTTGCTTTATAATAATTTTTTTGGGGGTTAATCCTCACCCGAGGATATTTTCCCATTGATCTTTTTCAGAGCGAGGGGAAGACAGAGAGAAACTTCGATGTGAGAGAAACACATGGATTGGTCGCCTCCTGCCCGAGCCTCGACCAGGGCCCAGGCCGGGGAGGAGCCTGCAACCGAGGTACGTGTCCTTGACTGGAACCAAACCCAGGTCCCTTTGGTCTGCAGACCGATGCTCTATCCACTGAGCCACACCAGCCAGGGCCAAAGATCTCACTTTACAATCATGGCTCTGGTTGCTTAAAAGCTGATCCTCAGCGTGGCATGGACACAGGAAGTCTCCCTTGCCCCCCGCTCGGGCATCAGCAGTACAAGCCGGGACTGTGCCCATCGACCCGCCTGCCAGGCACCATGCCGGTACCAAGCGCTGAAGGCAGCTGCTTCAAAGTTGGCCGAGCCTCGCATTGGTGGGGTGGATCCCCTCCTCTGGCAGAGAGAATTCCCAGGGAAAAGCCGTGGTGGTGAGGGACAGGACATACCTGTGGCTCATCACCAGTCATTTCCTTGGCTGTAGACGGTGTTTTTCTGCTTACGCTGGGAGACGGGTCCGCCTCAGGCGGTGGGAACGCACAGCACCTTAGATAAACGGAGTGTTCTTCCCCCGAAAGGCCTGACTCAGGCACAACCGGAGGTGGTTTCCTCTGCTGTTCTGTCTCCCACTCAGAACCGGGCATCCAGAAGGCCCTCCGGCCTCTCCCGGGAGGCCCACGCGTCTTCGGCTGCCACGGTGCCCTCGGAGGTGACGGGCTCTGTCCCGCCACCTGCCCCTGGGCTCCCAGGCGGCTGCCTCCCTCTGACACCGGGTCTCCCAAAAGCTGCTTATTTCACACCACGGATTTGGGGCCGCGGAGACGGCAGCAGGGGACACCCGGCACTTTCCAGGAGGGTCTGTTTCGTAGCCGCACCCTGGGTTTTGTGGTGTATCTGGTGGAAACGATTTAGATGCTCCACCGTCGTGTCAGGGAAGAGGACCAGGGAGGAACCCGGGAGGCAGGAAATGACGGGGAGAGCGCATCCCTGGAAAGCACGCGTCTGCAGGGCAGGCTTTTGTCTGTTTTGCTTCTCCAGCACCTAAAACAGCACTTGGCACCTGTCATAGGATCAACACGTCTTTGTCGAATGAATGAGGTGAATCCACCCTCCCCTCCCTAGAAAATCTGGGATATTGTTTTTAGACAACAAACAAATAAGCGCGCGCGCGCACACACACACACACCCTGAAAGCATTAACTCTTGATTTTCTGAGCAAAGGGTAAGGAAGGTCTTGCCCGGCCGGCAGGGCTCCATGGTTCAGTGTCGACCTATGAACCAGGAGGTCACGGTTTGACTCCTGGTCAGGAAACATGCCCGGGGTTGTGGGCTCGATTCCCCAGTAGGGGGCGTGCAGGAGGCAGCTGGTCCATGATTCTCTCTCACCATTGATTTTTTTCTCTCTCTCCCTCTCCCTTCCTCTCTGAAATCAATAATAAAAATATATTTTTTTTTTAAAAAAGAGAAGGTCTTGGGTTGATTATCTGTTCCACGTACATTTCTTACACCCCAGGCATGTGCCAAGCGCTGGGCCCCGCACACCGTGGGACTGAAGCCGATGAGGGAGCGCAGCCCTGCCCTCGGAAGCTCCCTGTCCGAAGGCAGACAGACCAGGGCCCCGATCGTGCCCGCACAATGCGAGGTGTGTTCTCGGTGGGGCAGAGGGGCTCCCGGAGCCAGGGAGGGAGTGACTAACTTCTGACTTGGCCGGAGGGCCTCGGGGAAGGCTGGGGCATGCCTGGCAGGGGGCAGAGCGCGGGAAAGGCTCCAGATTCTCCTCCGGGACCTCGTTTCCATCAGATTACACACCTACCAGGGCTGCTGACTGGGAGCCAAGTGGACAAGCAAACGCTGGCTCTCCTCTCCTCTCCTCTCCTCTCCTCTCCTCTCCTCTCCTCCCGAGGGAGATGCTAATGAACAAGAGTGGCCCAAAGGCAGGTGAGAGTCAGGAGGAAGCTGGAAAAGGGGCCCAGGGGATGGGCGGTCCCTTCCGAACCATGTGGCCTTGGCTATATGTGTATATATGTGTATATATATATATACACACACATGTATATTTAAATATATTTTTATTGATTTCAGAGAGGAAGGGAGAGGGAGAGAGAGATAGAAACATCAATGATGAGAGAGAATCATTGATTGGCTGCCTCCTGCACGTCCCCCCCCCACTGGGGGATGGAACCCACAAGCCAGGCATGTGCCCTTGACCGGAATCGAACCCAGGACCCTCCAGTCCGCAGGCCGACACTCTATCCACTGAAGGACAGGGCTCCTTGGCCATATTTGATGTCAGCCGTGTGGACGGAGGCCTGATCATCACGTGGCTTATCCATCCGGCGGGGCCCTCAGACAACAGGGGTCCCACCTGTGCCGTCCACTGGGTGTGCCACCTGGCAGAGAGCCAGCCGCCGGGGGTCGGGGGGGAGGGGCTGCTTAATCAGGACGACTCGATAACACGATAGCCAGGGATTCCTGAGACGAAGAGTAACTGCTCTGAGAGAGTGGGTGCTGCTAAAAACCTGTTGGCCGTTAATTGCCGTGGAGGGGAAGGTGCCAAGGTATCTTAATTCAAATCTTACCTCACCGTCCTGGGGACCTTTTGTTGCTGCAAGTGAGGCCAGTCCTCGGTTCCAAGAAGAAAATTAAAGGCTGCTCCTGAGACGAGCACAGTCATTTGGATGAAAGAAAACACATGGTTGCGTTTAGAGATCAGATCTCAACAAGACGGGGCACCACCTCCTGCCCAGAGAGGAGCGGACTGCAGGGTGCAGAACGGGATTCATGCGAGACTACTTCGCCCTTGTGATGGCACCTCTTGCCGGGATCCGGACACAGGACCCAGGCGCTAATTAGTTCTTTTTTAAAATTTTTATTGATTTCAGAGAGGAAGGGAGAGAGAGAAACATCAATGATAAGAAAGAATCATTGATCGGCTGCCTCCTGCATGCCCCCTGCTGCGGACGAGAGAATCATTGATCGGCTGCCTCCTGCTGGGGATCAAGCTTACAACCTGGGCATGTGCTCTTGACCAGAATCGAACCCGGGACCCTTCAGTCCACAGGCCGATGTTCTATCCACTGAACCAAACTAGTCAGGGTGCTAATTAGTTCTTATGTTTATTGCCATGGGTGCCTGTTGTGCGAGCCCTCCTTTTTTAAATATATATATTTTCATTGGATTTCTGAGAGAAAGGGGAGAGAGAGAGAGAGAAAGAAAGAGAGAGAAACATCAATGATGAGAGAGAATCATTGATCATCTGCCTCTTGCACACCCCACACTGGGGATCAACCCCGCAACCCGGGCATGTGCCCTTGACTGGAATCGCACCAGGGACCCTTCAGTCTGCGGGCTGATGCTCTATCCACTGAGCCAAACCGGCTAGGGCTCATATTTATTGTTATTACATTAGTTATGGTCACTTAGTTTGCTTAATTATCCTATATAATAAAAGCCTAATATGCAAATCAAACAAATGGCAGAACAAATGGCATGCACTGACCACCAGGAGGCAGACACTCTTACCAGTAGGTTAGCTTGCTGCTGGGGTCTGGCCTATCAGGACTGAGCGAGATGGGCCGGACAC
>NW_005370085.1:9197-28542 GCF_000412655.1 Myotis brandtii | reverse complement strand
GGGGTCCCTTGGCCTGGCCTGCACCCTCTCCCAATCTGGGACCCCTCGGGGAATATCGGAGAGCCGGTTTTGGCCCGATCCCACAGGCCAGGCCGAGGGACCCCACTGGTGCATGAATTTGTGCACCGGGCCTCTAGTTATTATATATAATATTGGTTTGTTACATGCCTGTTTTTCATTTCCTCACTCATTCAAGTACACGTTGAAAGCAACGTGCAGTTCCCTTTAAAAAAATTCGACATCCCAGGGTGCTGTTGGGTGTCATGCACCTGAATTGAGAACTAATGCCTGCAGCTTAGAAATAAGGGACCAGGAACCTGCAGTCTCGGGACAGGGAACTTGGCCTAGGGCTGCTGGTTGTCACCCTAGCCCCAGCCCCTCAACACTTCCTCTAAGAGGAGGAGAACAGAGCCAGCCTGTGGGGAGCGGAAGAGGCTGCCTCCCTCTTTGAACCCAGGGAGGGAGGCCTCAGGGGAAACCTTTGTCTGGCTGGTGGGACCTGGGTTCTATGCAGCCCTGGCTCACTCAGCAACCAATGCTGGGACTGAAACTCTAGGTCTGGGGCCAGAGCGTGGGGAGGTAGTCCTGTCCCCTTGCCCCCGCCCTCCTCCTCCTCCCCCCTATACCAGTGGTCGGCAAACTGCGGCTCTCGAGCCACATACGGCCCTTTGGCCCTTTGAGTGTGGCTCTTCCACAAAATACCACGTGTGGGCGCGCATGTACAGTGTGATTGAAACTTCGTGGCCCATACGCAGAAGTAGGTATTTTGTGGAAGAGCCACACTCAAGGGGCCAAAGGGCCGTATGTGGCTCGAGAGCCGCAGTTTGCCGACCACTGGTATAGGGGGGAGGAGGAGGAGGGCGGGGGCAAGGGGACAGGACTACCTCCCCACGCTCTGGCCCCAGACCTAGAGTTTCAGTCCCAGCTGCAACATAAAACTGATTCTGCACATCCCTGTGGGTTTACCAGTTGGCTGCTGAGGGGAGGGGCGTTTGGGAGCCTGGGCATCGGGAGTCTGCAGATGCTGGGGGCCAGCCCCAGAGGTCCAGGGGTTCCCAAAGGTGTGGACGGAGTCGGCGAAGAATGATTTACACGGAGACAGCGTTCAGAACTCTCTAGCTTTCCTTAGTCTCCGTGGATCTTCCCTGTGCCTGGCTGAGGCCACAGAGAAAAGATCCCAAGGCAAGCTGAGCCTTTATTTTATAGTGAGCGGTAAACAAGGTAGTGGTTTCCATAGTTACACAGTTCTTGTAAGTTTCACTTGTTTACAATGTTCTTGTAAGTTTCACTTGTTTTTGTTCTTGTAAGTTTCACTTTGTTTTTGTTCTTGTAAGTTTCACTTGTTTTTGTTCTTGTTGCAATTCCCTCAGCCCATTAGCTTCCCGAGTAAGATCTAGGGAGCGTTATAAGGCCAAGCCTAATTATGCTAAGAGGATTGTGCCCTCTAAGCTGGGAATTGTTTATGACTTTGCCCACAGGTCAGTCCGAGGCTTAACCCTATATCAGCTCCCCACATGCAGAAGGATGCTGTGAGCTGGGGCGGGAGGAAACAGGCCAAGAGTCTCCTGGGACCGTTCCTGGCTATGGGAGGCACCACCTGCCGGCATCCAGTCCATGGATAGCGTGTAACCGCCAGGTAGGAGAGAGAGTCCTCCTGGCTGGGGCAAGTGGGACGATATCTTTTACGCCTTTCTCTGGGCTCTCGTGCTGGAAGGATGGCGGGAGAGGGAGGGGCGATGAGGGAGACCCTCCGATCTGCAGGCAGACGGAGCCGCAGGTCCAGCCTTGCCTGGGGAGGCAGGAGGGCTGTGAGCCGGCTCTAATAGGAGCCAAACTCACACGGTGTTTACTGTGTGTGCCTGGCCCTCTCCAAGGGCTTTCATCTCGCTTCGCCCTGGCAGCAATCCTGTGAAGCGGGTCCTATCATTATCCCCATTTTACAGAGGGGAAAAGTGGGGCACGGAGCGGCTACGTGGCTCGCCCGAGGCTCTGGGCCAGTAAGTGCAGAGCCGGGATGGGCACCCGGGCAGCTGGCTCCGTAATCTGTCATTTTCATGGAAGAAAACGCCATCTTATGGAAATAACACGCCCGGCCCGTGTGGCTCAATGGTTGGCGGTCGGCCTATGAACCGGGAGGTCATGATTTGATTCCTGATCAGGGCAACATGCCCGGGCTGTGGGCTGGATCCCCGGTGTGAGACATGCAGGAGGCAGCTGAGCCATGATTCTCTGTTATCATTGATGTTTCTCCCTCTCTCTCTCCCTCTCGCTTGCTCTCTGAAATCAATAAAAATATGTTAAAAAAAAAGAATGGAAATAGTCCAACAGTTGTTCAAAGCAATAGTAACAGAAAAATGAATGAACAGAAAGCAGTCAAGAGGTGACAGAGCCCATGGAATGTCATCGGGGTGCTACTCCATAAAAGCAAAGGAGGGTTGTACAGACCAGGACTCAGGGCGGGTTTTGGGTCAATATGGCAATTCCTCAGTGCCCACCCCAGTGAGCTCTGGCTCCTTGATAAATGGCTTTCCTGTCGCCTCCCTTGTTCCTTGAAGGCGGGTGTCATGAGTATTCTCATTTTGCAGATAAGGAAACAGGTTCAGAGAGGTTAACTGAGGTGCCAGAGCTCACCCAGCTACATGGTGGGTGTTTTTTGTTTTTTTAAAAATATATTTTGATTTCAGAGAGGAAGGGAGAGGGAGAGAGAGATAAAAACATCAATGATGAGAGAGATTCATTGATCGGCTGCCTTCTGCACGACCCCCCCCCCCCCCCCAACCCACTGGGGATGGAGCCCGAAACCTGGGCATGTGCCCTTGACTGGAATTGAACCCAGGACCCTTCAGTCCGCAGGCTGACGCTCTATCCACTGAGCCAACTGGCCAGGGGGAGGTGGGTGTTTGAGACTCGTTCTTACTGGCTTAGGAACCCGAGCTTTGCATGTGGCTGGTGCTGTGGAGGACACCACCCGTAAGGTGACAAGCACACATTGTGACCGTGTTTTGGGTCCAGTTGCATGAGGGCGGAGGCACGGTGTGGAAATCCCAGGTGAGGGAGAGGGGTGGGAAGACCCTGCAGACAGAGGCGCCCATGTGACCTTGGAGTCGGTGAAGGACGAGGGAGTCAGCGTTACACCTCGTCAGTGATGAGGGACGACAAGGACTCGGGACCTCACTGACACACTGCAAGGCAATAATAGCGCAGGGCCCGACGGGGGGAGTTCCATGCTGAGGAGGCAGGTGGCAGCAACTCCATTTGGCGGATGGAAATCCAAGGCTTAGAGATGTTAGGCGACTTACCCAAGGACACACAGCTCATACAGAGACAAGGACAGATGAAAAGCAGGCGGATGGCCCTGGCTGGTTTGTCTCAGTGGATAGAGCGTCAGCTTGTGGACTGAAGGGTCCCGGGTTCGATTCTGGTCAAGGGCACATGTTCAGGTTGTGGGCTCCATCCCAGTGTGGGGTATGCAGGAGGCAGGCAATCAATGATTCTCTCTCATCATTGAATTGATGTCTCTCTCTCTCTCTGTCTTCCTTCCCCCCTCCCTTCCTCTCTGAAATCAGTAAAAAAATAAAAGCAGGAGGATTAGGTGACCCTTCCCCCATCCTAGTGCCCTCTACATTCCCTGTCAAACCAGCCATCACTCAATAATGTATTAATGAGTGCATTGTCTAAACAGCGGTTCTCAACCTGTGGGTCGCTACCCCTTTGGCAGTCGAATGACCCTTTCACAGGGGTCGCCTAAGACCATCCTGCATATCAGATATTTTGTGGAAGAGCCGGTATTTTGTGGAAGGGCCACACTCAAGGGGCCAAAGAGCCGCATGTGGCTCGCGAGCCACGGTTTGCTGATCACGGCCCTAGGAGATTTTTAAGTAAAGAGACAGCCCTGAAATGGCCTCAAACCTTGGCAGGAAAGGTTTTTCTTTGTAAAGCTTCTGTTTGAACTCACATCAGACTATTGACATCACAAAAAGAGTGCACATGTGTTTATTGTAAAAACAGCCACAAAATATAAAGTAAAAGGCAAAAGTCCCCGAGCTCCTCTCCAGTCCCCTAAGGGTGATTACTGTTAGATCTTTAAGACCGTCTCCTGTGCATATGTCAAGGTCTGTCTGTGTAGTGAGAGCATTTTTTTTTAAAACACAAATGAGTTTCTACCATATTATTCTGGAATATGCTTGATTTCCTCCTCTGATTGATACATGTAGGCACGCATAGGTACGTATCCTTCCATGCCAATGCTAATAATTTACCCCATTCTTTTAGTCGTTGAATCATTTTTCAGATGTGGATGTGCCACCATGATTGAACTATTCGATAATTACTGGATTTCTACACGATTACAAATAGTGCTATAAGGACCAACTTTATGTGCGTTTGTGTAAATACTTGTGTACTTAAGTGATTTTTTTTTAAAATTGAAGGGTTTTAGAGAGAGGAAGGGGGAGAGGCAAACATTGACTCGTTATTCACTTATTTATGCATTCATTGGTTGATTCTTTTTTAAATATATATTTTTGATTTAATATATATGATTGATTTTAGAGAGGAAGGGAGAGGGAGAGAGAGACAGAAACATCAATGATGAGAGGGAATCATTGATCGGCTGCCTCCTGCATGCCCCCTACTGGGGATCGAGCCTGAAAGCCAGGCATGTGCCCTTGACCAGAATTGAACCCTTCAGTCTGCAGGCCGATGCTCTATCCACTGAACCACACCACCTAGGGCTCACTGGTTGATTCTTGTATGTGCCCTGTGCCCAGACTGGGGATCAAACCTGGCACCTTGAGCTATTCAGCTAGAGCTTATGAGATTGTTGTTATAGGAGAGCTAACCAGAAATGAAGTGTCTGGATCTAAGGATCTATGTTAGAAGATTTTGTGAGACTATGCCCTTCACTTTTACGAACACTGTGTATTATCAGTCTTTCTGATTAATCTGTTACATTTCACTGATCACTAGGGAGGTTAAACATTCCCCCACATACTTATTAGCCGTGTGTATTTCTGCTTGTTTATATGCTTTGCCTATTTTTAGAAAATATATTTTTATTGATTTCAGAGGAGAAGCGGGAGAGAGAGATCAATGATGAGAGAGAGCCATTGATTGACTGCCTCCTGCACGCCCCACACTGGGGATCAAGCCTACAACCCAGGCATGTGCCCTGACTGGGAATCGAACTGTGACCTCCTGGTTCATAGATCAACGCTCAACCACTGAGCCACGCCGGCTGGGCTATGCTTTGCCTGTTTTTTCATGAGGTTGTCTTTTTATTGATTTGAATGTGCTTGATTGTGTTTAGTCATTAGAACCCAAAGGTGGGTTTAATGACACCTGGAAGGTGCCAAGTGCTAAGAGTTGACAGTATCATCAACAGTCTTCAGAAATGCCTTTTTTTAAAATTTAAATGTTTTATGTATTGATTTGAGAGAGAGTGAGAAGGCAGAGAGAGAGAGAGAGAGAGAGAGAGAGAGAGAGAGAGATCAACTTGTTGTTCCACATATTTGTGCATTCCTTGGTTGATTTGTGCATGTGCCCTGACTGGGGATGGAATCTGCAACCTTGGTGTATCAGGATGATGCTCCAACTACTGAGCCACCAGGCCAGGGCCTAGTCCAGGGGTTCTTGATTGGGGTGGCTCTATTGTATGTGATGATGATAAAACTAGAATATTGTCCTAATTATATATATATATTAGTGTGTCCCTCAGCCCAGCCTGCACCCTCTCCTATCTGGGATCCCTCGGGGGATGCCCGACCGCTCACCTGCCTGCCGGCCTGATCGCGCCTGATCGCCCCTAACCACCTCTGCCTTGGCCCCACCACCATGGCTTTGTCTGGAAGGACATCCGGAAGGTCTCCCAGTCTAATTAGCATATTGCCCTTTTATTAGTATAGATAGTGCCGGAAGATGATCTCACTCTGACTTTGGGTGGCGGCCACACAGAGCAATATAGAGATCTTGTAACGTAGAGATCTACCCCGGAGACCCATATGATCCCACTAACCAACGTCGCCCCATCACATGGAAGAAAAACAGAAACATTGAGAATCACTTAAGTACACAAGTATTTACACAATTGTTCGTGTCTCTGTCGCACCGAAATGGCCATGTGGACTCAGCACTTCTTCAGGACAGTGCTGATGACTCTCAGCCAACTTCAGTGAATTCTTCCATCTTTCCCCCAGTGAACAGAATCGTAGCAGGACCACTGGGGATGTCTGTGCGAAGTGTTCACTTAGAGCAGTGGTTCCCAACGCGGGGCACACGCCCCACAGGGGGGCGATGTGATGTTTAAGGGGGACAATTGGAGAATGAGTTACTCACAGCGATTTTTTGCATTTCTTATGGTTCCAGGGGCCTCCTAGACAGTCTATAAATATATATTGTGGCATATTTATGCATTTCAGTTCTCTGTTCTATGTTTTGAAACTTTATGTGCTATTTTTTCCTATCACTTCATATTGCTATTATTTTTTAACCATTTCTTAGTGATTTCTTCCTCAGTATTTCCACTGTCCTTTCGTTCTTTTTCTCTCTCATGGATGCCATGTCCTTTGGGAGCTTGTTTAGACCGAGTTCATGGCCTTTGAGGCTTCTTCCATGTGAATAGGAGCTCACTTTTTGAATAATAAGAATTCTATCTCACGGGGGGGGGGGGGGGGCATCAGGATGTTAGAGATGCTTAGGTGGGGCATGGCCAAAGAAAGGTTGGGGACCAGTGACTTAGAGCTTTTGCTGAAGTGTGAGAGCTGTATGCATGTTGGGGTGCAGAGCGGGGTGGTTTTCTCACAGTGAACAGGGGGACCATGTTGCAGTCCTTGCACCTCCCTCCCCTCATCGAATGAGGCAGCCGCCCTGCAGGTGGGGGAGGCAGACATTATTTCTAGGTCCTGGCTGAGCCAACCGGAGCTCTGTGGAGGAAGTGGCTGTGCAGGCTCCCTCAGCTAGGAAGGGGCTGGGACTTGAACCTGGTCTCCATTTTCTTTGCCTAAGTGAAATAGGAACACTGGCTTGGCCGGTGTGGCTCAGTGGTTGAGTGACAACCTATGAACCAGGAGGTCACTGGTTCGATTCACAGTCAGGGCACATGCCTGGGTTGTGGGCTCGATCCCCAGTAGGCAGCCAATCGACGTTGCTCTGTCATTGATGTTTCTATCTCTCTGTCCCGCTCCCTTCCTCTCTCTCCAAAGTCAATACAGCCCTAGCCGGTTTGGATAGGGCATCGGCCTGTGGACCAAAGGGTCCCGGGTTCGATTTCAGTCAAGGGCATGTACCTCGGTTGCAGCCTCCTCCCCGGCCCGGACCCTAGTTGGGGCGTGTGCAGGAGGCAACGAATCGGTGTCTCTCTCACATCGATGTTTCTCTCTCACTCTCTCTGTCTCCCTCCCTTCCACTCTCTCTAAAAATCAATGGGGAAATATCTTCGGGTGAGGATGAACAAAGAAAAAAATAAATAAAATACAATAAATAGTCCAAATGTATATACTTCTCTTAGACCCATTTTTTCTTTCCCTTCATCCTGCAGTGTGAGCTGTGCACACAGCACAGAACAATTAAATGCGAAGTCAGGCTGTGTGTGGGAGCCTGCCCCACTGCTCTGAGTCATCACCCCTCAACTCAGCTAACAGACGAGGGGTTCTCAGGTGAGGGGTCCCCTGGGGGGTGGGTGGGGGGCTGCGGCAGGAAGGAAGATAGGAGAGGTGTGGGTCTGCTTGGAGCATCACGGTCAAAGCTCGTACCTTCCCTCTTCCCTCGTTGGGACTCTCCTACAAAAAAAAAATCACATCTTCCGTGCAAGGCAAGGCCTGTCTGGACACGACGCAGCCACGGAAGACGCTCCAGGCAAGGCTTCCCAGAGACGATTTGGCCACATTTACACACAACGTTGAAAATGTGATCCCGCTGGCTGCCAAGTGGGGCTCATTAGTTTCTGTAGAGACTGACGAACAGGAAGCACACGATTCGCATTATTTCATCAACAATTAATTCACTCAGCCCGGATTCATTAGTTTCCTGGCACCCGCCCTCCTCTGCGGGTTGCGCGGTGTTTGTGGAGGGAGCTGGCTATTTTAAGCCTCCGGAGCGCACCTGAGGCCCAGCGGCCTCCGCAGGTGACTTCACCCTCCCCGGGAGACGGCTCATTAGGGAGAGTTTGGCGGGCCCGGGAGGCAGGCCAGGCTGGTGCTCCTTTCCTCCCTGGGAAGTTCTGGAACTTTGTGGCCTCCCTGGCAGGGGGAGGCCGTGTTCTGGGCCGCATCTTAGTCGCTGCCTCGCTAATGAGCTTCACACAGGCCCCGGGGCGCCCCCAAGGACAGGAAGCTGGAGGGGATGAAGCCCCAGCTCTGGGCTTTGGGTGGGTCTCCACCTGCCCCCGTCACGTTCCCTGTGGACAGAAGACCCCATGTTCCTGTGGACAGAAGGCCCTATGTTCGAAAGCCAAAAGGTCCCCCAAATCACAGCCATTTGTCATCCATCCGTAGGCACCAGGTGCAACCCAGGAAGGCTTCCTGGAGGAAGAACAATAGAAATGCTCCCCATTTATGAATGTGAAGCTACATTCAGAATGTCAGGTCCTGACTGGTTTGGCTCAATGGATAGAGCGTCAGATTGTGGACTGAAAGGTTTGATTCCAGTCAGGGGCATGTATCTGGGTTGCAGGCTCAATCCCCAGTAGGGGGGCATGCAGGAGGCATCCGGCCAATGATTCTCTCCCATCATTGATGTTTCTCTCTCTCTCCCTCTTCCTTCCTCTCTGAATCAATAAAAATATATTTTAAAAAAGAATGCCAGCTCCAGCCTGTCCCTAAGTGGCTCAGTGGTTGAGCATTGACCTATGAACCAGGAGGTCACTGTTCGATTCCCCCAGTCAGGGCATATGCCCGGGTTGCAGGCTCCATCCCCAGTGTGGGGCATGCAGGAGGCAGCTGATCCATGATTTTCTCTCATCACTGATGTTTCTGTCTTTCTCCCCTTCTCCCTCTTTCTTTCTTTCTGAAATCAATAATATATACATATACATGTATATGTATGTATTATTGTGTATGTGTGTGTGTGTCTGTGTGTGTGTGTGTGTGTGTGTGTGTGTGTGTGTGTGTGTATACTAGAGGCGCGGTGCACGAAATTCGTGCAGGGGGGTGTCCCCTCAGCCCAGCCTGCACCCTCTCCAATCTGGGACCCCTTAGGGCAGCGGTTCTCAACCTGTGGGCCACGATCCCTTTGGCGGTCGAACAACCCTTTTACAGGGGTTGCCTAAGACCATCCTGCATATCAGATATTTACATTATGATTCATAACAGTAGCAACATTACAGTTATGAAGTAGCAACGAAAATAATTTTATGGTTGGGTCACAATATGAGGAACTGTATTTAAAGGGCCAGAAGGTTGAGAACCACTGCCTTAGGGGATGTCCGACATCCCTCTCACAATCCAGGACTGCTGGCTCCTAACTGCTCACCTGCCTGCCTGCCTGATCACCCCTAACTTCCCCTTCTGCCAGCCTGATCACCCCTAACTGCTCCTCCCCCGCTGGCCTGGTTTCCCCTTGCTGCCCCACCCCCCGCCAGCCTGGTTGCCCCTAAGTGCTCCCCTGCTAGCCTGGTCTCCCCCAACTGCCTCCCTCTGCTGGCCTGGTCGCCCCTAACTTCCCCCCCACTGGCATGATCGCCCCTTACTGCCCGCCCCCTGCCGGCCTGGTCGCCCCACTCAGCCTGCTGTTCGGTCATCCATCTGGTTGTTTCAGTCGTGATGGCCCCTGGCTTTTTATATATTAGGGTTTTAAAAAAGAATGTCAGCTCCACAAGGGTTGGGAGCCTACCTGTATGTATGCCCACAGGTCCTGATGTAGAGAGGAAGAAAGGTGGGAAGTGAAGGAGCCGAAGAGGAAGGACAGAAAGAAAGATGAAAGAAAAGAAAGAAAGAAAGGAAGGAAGGAAGGAAGGGAGGGAGGAAGGAAGGAAGGAAGGAAGGAAGAAAGGAAGGAAGGAAGGAAGGAAGGAAGAAAGAGAAAGAAAGAAGGGAAGCCAAAACCTGAGATGACAGTGAGCTACCCCCAAACAGGAGAAATGGGGTAGCAGTGGGGGTCACAGCCATTCCATGCAGCCGTACAGATTGTGTCCTGCGCGTCGCCAAGGGCACCGTTCTATTCGATGTGAACGGCTCTGGAATGACGCAGTCCGCAGCCTGCACAGCTGTACACAGCAGTCCCAGGAACGGGGGTGAAGAGAGGGTCTTGCAGGCTGAGGACACAGCACGTGCAAAAGCCTGCAAGTCAGAAAGACGACAAAAGAGGAGGGCCGAGTGACTCACAGGAGCTCAGGTGCCCTGCAATCTCCTTGAGGGTGGAGATTGTATTTTCTGCGCCTCTGTGTCTTCCACGAGCTAACTGGCACTGAGTGGCAGGTGGAGATGGTCCCTGAATGGATGTCAACCTCAGGTTTCCTGACGGAACAAAGCGAACCCAGACCTTCCTGCTGGGGTTGAGCCACATGACTGTGCCCAGCACCATATTAATTGCAGGCCAGGCCCGAGCTGGTGTGGCTCAGTGGCTAGAGCGTCGACCTGTGGACTGAAGGGTCCTGAGTTCGATTCTGTTCAAGGGCACATGCCTGGGTTGTAGGCTGGATCCCCAGTAGGGGGCGTGCAGGAGGCAGCTGATCCATGATTCTCATCATTGATGTTTCTGTCTCTCTCTTCCCTCCCTCTTCCTCTCTGAAATCAATAAAAAAAAAAAATTAAAAAAAATAATCTCAGGCCAGCCTGAAAGTGGGCAAGGTATGCTTGGTGGTCCCGGTCATCTCCGAGGCTAAGCCAAGAGGTGCTTGTGCTATTGAGCCCTAAACAATACCGTGGCTCAGTCCTAGTTATGAGGCCCCTCGGACCTTCTCCTGCAAGCCTTTTATCAAAAAATGTTTTTTTATTGATTTCAGAGAGGAAGGGAGAGGGAGATAGAAACATCAATTATGAGAATCATGGATCAGCTGCCTCCTGCACGCCCCCTACTAGGGATTGAGCCTGCAACCCGGGCATGTGCCCTTGACCAGAATCGAACCTGGGACCCTTCGGTCCACAGGCCGATGCTCTATCCACTGAGCCAAACTGCCTAAGGCCCTGCCAGCCTCTTGCCCCTCAAAGAGCATAATGCAAAAGGGCTGGCTGCATGGGCATCATAGGAGAAAATAAGGTGACGTGGTTTGCAGAGAGCCACATCCACCCCCTCCACACCCTCCCACGGAAGCCGTGAGCTGTGTGTCTGCACGGGGCGGGCCCTTTGCCTGCACACCCGGCTTGGTGACAATGGGCATCCGCGTCCAGGCTGAGGAGGAACCAGAGGGAGCCCTGCGAAGACACGTTTCCCAAAGCCAGCCCGGGGCCAGCACACAGCGAGGCGGTCCGGCGGGCTCACCTGGCGGGCTCCACCCTGATGAGGGAGCGAAGGCCGCGGAGAAGCCGGGCCAGGAGATTCTGGCTCCGGCTCTTGGCAGCGGCCACACACTTGACATTGTCTGCGTTGGTGAATTTCCTTTTTTGTCTATGCCTCGTGCACGGTGTGGCTAGCGCTGGCTGCGGCCTCGGGGCGGGCGAGTCAGAGCCCTTGGCACAGCCCTGACATGCTCGGACCCAGCGTCACCGGGAGACACCACTCACACTTCTGTCCTCTGTTCCCAGGACGGTTTTGCTTGTGACTACTTCCCTATTTTCTTTCTTTTTTAAAAAAATATATTTTTTATTGATTTCAGAAAGGAAGGGCGAGGGAGAGAGAGAGAGAAACATCCATGATGAGGAATCATGGATCGGCTGCCTCCTGCACGCCCCACACTGGGGATCGAGTCCGCAACCCCGGCACGTGCCCTTGACTGGAATCAAACCCGGGACCCTTCAGTCTGCAGGCTGATGCTCTATCCACTGAGCCCAACCGGCTAGGGCTGCTTCCCCGATTTCACGGGGTGTTACCGCTAGCAGGATTTCACAGAGGCTCCAATATTTGAAATATTTTGCAAAAATACAAAAGTTAACTAATACTGCCCTCTCTCAAACTGCAAACAGGAAGAGGTATCAAAGTCGAAACGCGTCACTTAAGACAGTTTCCAGGTGGAACAAGCCAAACAAAAGAGGGTACACTCAGCTTTCAGGGCAACACGGCCCTTCTTCACAACTCGAGATTAAATTATGGAAGGCCCAGCCCCAGCCAGTTTGGCTCAGTAGATAGAGTGTCGGTCTGTGGACCAAAGGGTCCTGGGTTCGATTCCAGTCAAAGGCACGTACCTCGGTTGCAGGCTCCTCCCCGGCCCCGGCCCTGGCCCTGGTTGGAGCTTGTGCAGGAGGCAACCAATCGGTGTGTTTCTCTCACATGAATGTTTCTCTCTGTCTTTCCCTCTCTCTTCCACTCTCTCTAAAAATCAATGGAAAAACATCCTCGGGTGAGGAATACATACATACATACATCCTTGGGTGAGGAATACATACATAAATAAATAAAGGAAGACTCATAAAGATGGGGAAAGTCTCTATTCATGTTAGAAGCTGGGCAAGGATGCCAAGCAAATGTCAACTTCAAGAAATGTGAGGGCTGTTCTGGAAGGTCTGGTACCGAGGCAGCTTCGTCCGGCCTCTGACCCCTGGTGGCCCAGGGGTGTCATGGGAGCTGCTGGCTGAGGCCCATATTTAGGGGGTCCAAGGAGCGGCTTAAGGTGAGGCAGGAGGTGAACCAGGGGGAGGACCCCGGACCCCGGATCAAACCTGCAACCTTGGCGTATCTGAATGATGCTCCAACCTACGGACCTCCCTGGCCAGGGCTCCGGCTTTGATTTTGGGGAAGCAGGTCTGAAGACAAGTCTCCTTGTACAAGAATGAGAAATGCCCAAAAAGCAGGCTCGAGGAAAAGTCTATAAAACAATGATGGTGCTGCTGATGGTGCTATGATAAATAGCAACAGCAGCTAACACTTGCGAAACAGTTACTACATGCCAGCGACAAAGTCCTAAGTGCTTAACACTCACGAACAACCCTGTGACACGTTACGGCTGTTACCCCCATTTTAGAGATGGGGAAATGGAGGCTCAGAGAGGCCCAGGAGCTTGTACCAGGCAGAACAGCAAGAAAACATTTCTGAAAAGTATTTACTACCCAAAATACCCCCACACACACACAAAAAAACATTTCCCACGGCATCCGCTTCATCCTCTCGATAAAATTCAGGAATGCTTTCAAGACTCAAAACCTGAAGAAGATGAAAGAGAAAACAGGAAGGATGCCGGATGACTAATGATCCAATGATGTGAATCGAAAACGTTCTGGTGGAATCTGAAGCCTTCGATTGGGTCAGGAGCAGCACGTATACTGGGGGGAATGAACATGCGCCCCGTTCCTTCATCTGTGGGAGGCGTGGAGATGGGGGTGACGTTGAGGCCTAGAATGATTAGATGCCCAAGCTCAAGGCTCGGTTCTTTCATTGGAAGCATTTACACATTTCCATTCGCCTGGAAAGGTCTGGATTTGATCCTAAAGAAAGAGGATCAAACCAGATGGCTTCTCTCCTTGCTCCCCGGCCCTTCCATTCTGCGAGTTTCTCTTCTATCAACTCACATACAGGGGTCCTGTCAAAAGTGAGGTTTGGGCCCTAGGCGGTTTGGCTCAGTGGATAGAGCATTGGCCTACAGACCAAAGGGTCCCGGGTTCGATTCCAGCCAAGGGTCAGACGCGGCAGGAACAGGAACATCTGCGCTTCTGCGAACATTCCATCGGAAGAGACTGTTGAAGACCATCCACAGGAGGAAAATCAATGCGCTGCACATGAAAGGCATGGACATAGACAGGGCGTCTCCATTCCTGTGAGCTCTCAGAAGTTTAATTGCCCCCAGGGCTGCCTGCCTGCCTCCCCCTGCAGGTGACTGACCCTCGGGGCGCCGGGCCCAAGAGAAGCTGCAGGCACTGGAGGCGACATGACTTCTTTTCCTGCCCCAACCTGGAGCCCCCAACTCCGAGCCCACGCAGTGGGAAGGGGAGCCCATGGGTCTCTGAACGGCTGCCTCCTGCACACCCCCCATTGGGGGTCGAGCCCACAGCCCGGGCATGTGCCCTGACCAGGAATCGAATGGTGACCTCCTGGCTCATAGATCAACGCTTGACCATTGAGCCATGCCAGCCAGGTGCCTCCAGCCTTCTTAACTTCCTAGCACCTACCCACTGTGGGGCATAGGATGCTTATTGACATTTATTTGCTGAAAGTCACACCCCCTCAGCTGTAGAGTCTGGGGGTGGGGTGGGGAGGCATGTAAATTTCAGTCTCTATACTCACAGGGCAGCCTAGCAACAAAGTATTTGTTGAAGAGTGAAGGAAGGAAGGAAGGAAGGAAGGGAGGAAGGAAGGAAGGAAGGAAGGAAGGAAGGAAGGAAGGAACCCATGAATGAATTGAATGAATGAGTTCTTGTTGCTTCTTTTTGAAGTTAAGAATGTTAACACAGCCATAGCAGGTTTGGCTCAATGGATAGAGTGTCGGCCTGTGGACCAAAGGGTCCTGGGTTCGATTCCGGTCAAGGGCACATACACCGGTTGCAGGACCCTCCCCGGCCCTGGCCCTGGTTGGGGCTCAGGCAGGAGGCAACCAATCGCTGTGTTTCTCTCACATCGATGTTTCTCTCTGTCTCTCCCTCTCTCTTCCACTCTCTCTAAAAACCAATGGAAACATATCCTCAGGTGAGGTTTAATTTTTTTTTTTTTAAAAAGTACTGATTTCTGGGTTAAGTCCAATTGCCCCATATTGACGGACAGAAAAAGAACTCCTTCATGATTATTTATTTTTCCCACCTATTATTGCAGACCTGGGGCAGCCCCTTTTCCAGGTGAATGAACAAATGAGTGAGTGTTCCAATGTTCAGTCAAGCTGTCCTATTTAACTTTCTTTTTTTTTTTTAAAAAAATGTTTTTATTGATTTCAGAGAGGAAGGGAGAGGGAGAGATAGAGAGAGAAACATCAAGGATGAGAGAGAATCATTGGTTGGCTGCCTCCAGTACGCCCCACACTGGGGATCGAGCCTGCAACCTGGGCATGTGCCCTTGGCCAGAATCGAACCCGGGACCCTTCAGTCTGCAGGCCGAGGCTCTATCCACTGAGCCAAACTGGCTAGGGCTGTCCTATTTATCTTTCCATACAGCACACCCACGTCTTGAGGCCAGTTCTTAAAATCCACATGGTGGATGCATTCGCATTCGGCCTGACAGGAAGTAATTAAACCACAAGCATGAGGGAGCGGTTGTCATCGCTCATTTCTATAACCAACACACAACGTGGAAACGGCATTTCTCCCTGCAGATGGGGGCACGCCGACGCGTGGACATGCAAACAACTCCAACACGATATCGTAACCTCTAGTCAAAGAGAAATCACGCAAAGGAGCGATCCCCATATATAAATATGTATTTTTAAATCAGCACCTGAGGATATTTTCCCATTGATTTTTAGGGAGCAGGGAAAAGAGAGAGGGAAAAACAGAGAGAAACATGGATGTGAGAGAAACACATCAATTGGTTGCCTCCTGCACATGCCCCGACCAGGACCAGGGCCGGGGAGGAGCCTGCAACCTAGGTATGTGCCCTTGACTGTCATTGAACCCGGGACCCTTTGGTCCACAGGTCGATGCTCTATCCACTGAGCCAAACCGTCTAGGGCTGATCCCCATATTTTGATGCCAGATTGACATCATGAAGATTTGGGTTTCTTTTGCTAACTCACCTTTGCCTCCACAGATAACCTTGAAAATTGTTCTCTCGCTTTGTTCCTTTGTTGAACACCCCCTTAAAACGCAGGCTATTGCCCTTGGCTGGCTTGGCTCAGTGGATGGAGCGTCGGCCTGTGGACTGCAGGGTCCCGGGTTCGATTCCGGTCAGGAGCACGTGCCCTGGTTGTGGGCTCCCTCCTCAGTGCGGGACGTGTGGGAGGCGGCGGATGGATGATTCTCTCTCATCATTGATGTTTCTATCTCTCTCTGCTCTCCCTTCCTCTCTGAAATCTATAAAAATATAAGAAAACCCCGCAAGCGATGATTTCATTTAATGAGCAGAACGGGGGGATGCTATCCTTTTCTGGGCATCTCCCCCGAGACTACAAGTTAGCAGGGTGCACCTCCTGTCTAGACTCTGCAGGTGTCACTGGAACCCCCGATCTAAGCTGTTTACACCCCACCTCGTTGTATTTACCCTTCAACACCAGGGCTCTCATGTTTAATTAAAATCCGCGTGGGCCTCCCGGCGCGGGCAGACACTATCTCCATGGCCGCACAGGAGTGGTTTTGCTCTCCCTCCTTCCATCGCGGCCTCTGTCTGTGCTCACACAGGAGTCTTGGAAAACCGCAGGCGCTTGCCAAGGAGGCCTCCCCTTGACAGACCAGCGGTTCTCCAGGCGAACGCTGATCTTCCCCAGACGCTCAATCATAATCTTCGTGTTTTTCGTAGTTCACATTCTCGCCGCAATTTCGACATCCCATCCCCATGACATTAGGGGATGATAAATCAGCCAGCGGGACAGCTCCCCTGCGCTGGCTGGTACGGGCGGGGCGGGCGGCCAGGCTCTGCCAACGCCCTCCCTCCGGCCAGATGGCGGCGGTTAACCCTTTCCCGCAGCTCTGCCTTCCCAGCCGGCGGGAGCTTCCCCAGGCGGCTCTTTTTTTGTTGTTGTTAATCCTCACCCGAGGATATTTTCCCATTGATTTCTAGAGAGAGTGGAAGAGAGAGGGAAAGACAGAGAGAAACATCGATGTGAGAGAAACACATCGGTTGGTTGCCTCCTGCACGAGCCCCAACCAGGGCCCAGGCCGGGGAAGAGCCTGCAACTCAACTACCTGCCCTTGACCGGAATCGAACCCGGGACCCTTTGGTCCGCAGGCTGACTCTATCCACTGGGCCAAACTGGCTAGGGCCAGGCAGTTCTTTTTAACAACAGAAAACACCTTTTATTTCTTTTCTGTCTAAGCGTTCCTCCTTTTCTTTTCTTTTTCTTTTCCCTCTTTTCTGTCCCTTGTCAAACATAACAGCACGTTAAGGCAAGTAAAAATGCTATCAAGCCATAGGCAATGAAGACAGATTCTTTTCTGAAATAAGTCCGTCTGCGTGAAAACTTTCTGCCCCCTCCTGTTCACCGTGTATTATTAGAGGAGGATGAGGGTGAGAAAAGCTTATTTTTTAAAAAAATATATATTTATATTCATTTCAGAGAGGAAGGGAGAAGGAGAGAGAGAGATAGAAACATCAATGATGAGAGACAATCATTGATTGGCTGCCTCCTGCACGTCCCCCACTGGGGATGGAGCCCACAACCTGGGCATGTGCCCTTGACCGTAATTGAACCCGGGACCCTTTGGCCGACGTTCTATCCACTGAGCCAAACCCCCTAGAGCAAAAAAAAAGCTTATTTTAAGGTGGATAAATACTTATAACTAATGTTTCCTTGCTTTTGTTATTTTTAAAGTAGCTTTATTGAAGTATAATTTATGTACCAGGAATTTTACCAATACAATTCGATGGCTTGGGGTATTTATAGACTTGTGCCACCGTAGCTGTAATCTAATTTTAGAACACCCCCCCCCCCCCCCCCCAAACAAAACAAACACCACCACACCCTAGTGCCCAGCTGCAGGTACTTCTCAGCCCCAGGTAACTGCTACCCCGCCTTCTATCTCTGTGATGTGTCCTTTCTGGGCACTTCATACCAATGGAATCATAGGATAGGTGGTCTTTGTGTCTGGCTTCTCTCACGTCGTCTAATGCTTTTGCAGTTCAGTGCTAATGGCTTTTATTACAAGGCAGAGCCGTTCGGAAGGGCCCGGCATCCCAGAAGACCCCATGATCTAATGGGCACACGTGAAGCGCGCTCTCAGAACACACACCGCAGAGCCGAGTCCCAGGCTGGAGGGGGAGACCTCCCTCCTCCGTTTAGGGTCAAGTTCAAGGTGTGTGTGTTTTTAGGAGGGGGAGGTGGGTCAGTCCAGAGCCACATGCAAATACAAAGCATTGCCATCAGTGGTCGGTATTGGTTTTGTTTGAGAGAAACATCTAAGGGCCATTCAACTCCCGTGTTACCTCAATGACAAATCAAGGCCGTTTAACGTCATCAGACAAATGCCAGAGTTTTTAAGAACTCTTTAAAAATATGCTTTTATTGATTTCAGAGAGAAGGCAGAGAGAGGGGGAGATAGAAACATCAATGATGAGAGAGAATCATTGACTGGCTGCCTCCTGCCTGCTTCCTACTGGGGATGGAGCCCAGAACCCAGGCATGCGCCCTTGACTGGAATAGAACCCGGGACCCTTCAGTCTGTAGGCCGATGCTCTATCCACTGAGCCAAACCAGCTGGGGCCATACAAGGGCTTTTAAACTCTCTCCTTTTCATGTGATCTAATGAGATTGCCTGTGTTAAAGGACTTTGCATACTGACATGATATGGGGAAAGTTGTTTTGTTTTATGGTAACTAATGTTGTATATCATTAGGGGGTGCAAGAAGGAGAAAGTAAAGGACAGAATGGAGGTGAAGGCCCACGGCAGAGAGCAGCGGGAAGGAACTGAGGCCCGCGGGGCCAGCAGGGAGAGGCCGAGGGGAGGACCTGTCTGTCCGGCCCCAGTGTTCTCTCTGCAGTCAGTGCCACCTCTGCAGATTTTTGGCGGCTCTTTTTTGTCCCATGCGATTCTCATTCAGGGCCAGGACTGAGAGCCACTGGGCCAAATAGAGCCGTGCTCACCAAACCCAGTACGCATGGGAATCACCTCAGGATCCCGTTAAACTACCGATTCCAAAAGGGCAGCGAGAGTCAGCTCTTAGAACAACCTTGTTTGTTTGTTGTTGTTAATCCTCACCTGAGGATATTTTTCTATTGCTTTTTAGAGGGAGTGGAAGGAAGAGGGAGAGACGAGGAGAAACATCGATGTGAGAGAGACACATCGATTGGTTGCCTCCTGCACCACCCCATCCAGGGCCGGGGAACCTGCAACCCAGGTACGTGCCCTTGACCGGAATCGAACCTGCGACCCTTCAGTCCGCAGGCAGGCGCTCTATCCACTGAGCCAAAGTAGCTAGGGCTCCCCCCTGGAGAGCTTTTAAATCAGAGAGAGCCGCTGATCCACTCCCATTTCCTAAGCATATGATGCCCTTAAGTATATATTCCTTCTGGCTGGAATACTCTTCCTCCCCCTAAGACCAGCAGTTCTCTACCTCTGGGTCTCGACCCCTTTGGCGGTCGAACGACCCTTTCGCAGGGGTCGCCTAAGACCATCCTGCATATCAGATATTTACATTAGGATTCATAACAGTAGCAACATTACAGTTATGAAGTAGCAACGAAAATAAT
>NW_005370085.1:5954-8338 GCF_000412655.1 Myotis brandtii | reverse complement strand
GATCCCTTTGGCGGTCGAACGACCCTTTCACAGGGGTCGCCTAAGACCATCCTGCATATCAGATATTTACATTACGATTCATAACAGTAGCAACATTACAGTTATGAAGTAGCAACGAAAATAATTTTATGGTTGGGTCACAACATGAGGAACTGTATTTAAAGGGCCAGAAGGTTGAGAACCACTGCCCTAAGACCCTTCCACCCAAGGATCTCCATCAAACTCCTATTCATCCTGCAAAACCCATGTCTTCCATGAGCACCATCTATCCAGTGTTGCCCTGGGAAGTGTTTCACAGTTGCTTCTCCAGAACCCTGATTGTATAGCATTTGTCAGTTTCAATCTATCCAGTCCAGTATGTCCTTGTGAAGATGCAGAAAACAGAGTTGGAGCAAGATGCACACTTGTTAGCAAGAAATAGGTTCTCCAGACTGGTGGTTGCCAGAGTGTCGGCCTATGAACCAGGAGGTCACAGTTTGATTCTCTGTCAGGGCACATGCCCAGGTTGTGGGCTCCATCCCCAGTGTGGGGCGTGCAGGAGGCAGCCGATCAATGATTCCCTTTCATCACTGATGTTTCTCTCTCTCCCTCAACCTTCTTCTCTGAAATCAATAAAAATATATATTTTTAAAAAGATCGATTCTGTCCAGTTGTTAGGACTCCCAGTGCTCTTTATCCGGAGAAGAAAGCAGGAATTCGGAAATGTGGTTGTTGTGTTTTTTTACTTTATTTTAGGGAAAGGGTTAAGTCCCGACGGTGCCCCGAAGAAGCCAGGGCTTGTCTGGCATCCTGTCCTCCTCTCCCCTGATGAATTGCCTGACACTTCCCCGATCCCGCAGCCCTTCTCTTTAGAAAATAACATTTGGTTCTGGTCATGGCAGAAGCCCAAACCGGGCTGATTTAAGGCCATAAAGGAATGTGACAGCAAATGGAAATAGTTTTGTATCTCTAAAGGCACGGGGTCCTGAAATACAGGTGTTAACCCCAGACACTCCCCGCAGGCTCTGGTGGTGGCTGGTTCCGTTCCTCTGCGTTTATCTCTCATTCCCATTAGGATATGCAAGCTTGGGTCCCCTTACACTTCCCTGCAGTGGTCTGCAAACTCATTAGTCAACAGAGCCAAATATCAACAGTACTTCTTCAAAATAGACTCGCTCAGGCCGAAAACCGACTTCTGCGCATGGGCCATGAAGTTTCAATCGCACTGTTCGCGCGCCCGCACGTAGTATTTTGTGGAAGAGCCACACTCAAGGGGCCACACTCAGGAGCCGCAGTTTGCTGACCACGGCTATATGGCTAGGCCGTGTGGGCGGACTGCTCTGTAATGTGTGTGTTCAGATGTCAGTGGGTCGATTTGATCGTATGAACAATTCGGAAACACATTTCCTGTTGTTATTTTTTTTAAAATATAATTTTGTTGATTTCAAAGAGGAAGGGAGAGGGAGAGAGAGATAGAAACATCAATGATGAGAGAGAATCATTGATCGGCTGCCTCCTGCACGCCCCTCCTGGGAATCAAGCCCTCAGCCCCAGGCACATGCCCTTGACCGGAATCAAACCTGGAATCCTTCAGTCCGAAGGCCGACGCTCTACCCACTGAGCCACACCGATTAGGGCTCTTCTTGTTAATTTGATCTTGCATTTCAGTGATCAGGGCAGGCACTGATTCTGCAGGGAAGGAAGTGACCAATACATGGCGTTGTGTGATTTTTTTTAAGATCCCAATAAACAACTGGGCCCATGAAAGGGACCCTTTTCAAAAAGACTCTCTGAGAATGATTTACTCTGTTTGGTAAGTGGGAGGTGGGAATTCAGAGGTAACTATTCCTTTTGCAATTCGAACACGTCAGCTAGGATAATGGTTTTAGAAAAGTGAGGCGATGTGCTGATAAATCTGAGCTCTAATTAGCAGCTTCTTTTTTTTTAATCCACCTGAGGATATATTTTTCCATTGATTTTTAGAGATTGTAGGAAAGACAGAGAGAAACATCAATGTGAGAGAGACACATCGATTGGTTGCCTCCTGCATGGGTCCTGGTCCGGGCCAGGGAGGAGTCTGCAACTGAGGTAAATGCCCTTGACTGGAATCGAACCCAGGACCCTTCAGTCCACAGGCCGGCGCTCCATCCACTGAGCCAAACTGGCTAGGGCAGCAGCTTCTGTTTCTGCTCGTGTTTGAATGTAACTCCAGATACTTTCCCCTTTGCTGGCCAACACGGACATACAGAGACCCATCTTGAATCCTTTCATTGGGTTTCCAACTTGGGTTTCCACAGTCCGCAGAGGCAAAGGAAGGTGAGTGAGCACAATTATAGGAGGGAGAAAGGAAAGTGCCGTAAAAGAGAGAGAGAAAGAGAGAGAGAGAGAGAGAGAGAGAGAGAGAG
>NW_005370085.1:0-5864 GCF_000412655.1 Myotis brandtii | reverse complement strand
AGAAACATCAATGATGAGAGAGAATCATTGATCGGCTGCCTCCTGCACGCCCCTCCTGGGAATCAAGCCCTCAGCCCCAGGCACATGCCCTTGACCGGAATCAAACCTGGAATCCTTCAGTCCACAGGCCGACGCTCTACCCACTGAGCCACACCAATTAGGGCTCTTCTTGTTAATTTGATCTTGCATTTCAGTGATCAGGGCAGGCACTGATTCTGCAGGGAAGGAAGTGACCAATACATGGCGTTGTGTGATTTTTTTTAAGATCCCAATAAACAACTGGGCCCATGAAAGGGACCCTTTTCAAAAAGACTCTCTGAGAATGATTTACTCTGTTTGGTAAGTGGGAGGTGGGAATTCAGAGGTAACTATTCCTTTTGCAATTCGAACACATCAGTTAGGATAATGGTTTTAGAAAAGTGAGGCGATGTGCTGATAAATCTGAGCTCTAATTAGCAGCTTTTTTTTTTTTTTAATCCTCACCTGAGGATATTTTTCCATTGATTTTTAGAGATTGTAGGAAAGACAGAGAGAAACATCAATGTGAGAGAGACACATCGATTGGTTGCCTCCTGCATGGGTCCTGGTCCGGGCCAGGGAGGAGTCTGCAACTGAGGTACATGCCCTTGACTGGAATCGAACCCAGGACCCTTCAGTCCACAGGCCGGCGCTCCATCCACTGAGCCAAACTGGCTAGGGCAGCAGCTTCTTTTTCTGCTCATGTTTTAATGTAACTCCAGATACTTGCCCCTTTGCTGGCCAACACGGACACACACAGACCCGTCTGCAATCCTTTCACTGGGTTTCCAACTTGGGTTTCCACAGTCCACAGAGGCAAAGGCTATAAGTTTGCTTTGAATGTAACAACTCATGAGTTTCAGAAAAGACCTCAGCCATGTTTTCTTCATCTCCTCCTGGGGGTCTCCTTGGCCTCTCACATGAAGGTAGAAAGACCGAATGCACCTCCTTACCCACAAAAAGCAGGTCAGGATCCCATGGCTCACTCACGGGCCCATCATTCTTGCTGGCCCAGCTTCGGGGTGCTGTTCCCTCTGTCTTCCCTCTCTGTTCAGTCCTGCCAACGACTGCTGTAACGCATCGAGAATATATCCTCTCTTTTCTCAACTTGAGAGTGTGTCGTACCTGCCTGGGGAGCGTCTTAAAAATGTACAATTCCAGCCCTGGCCGGTTTGGCTCAGTGGATAGAGCGTTGGCCTGCGGATGGGAGGGTCCTGGGTTTGATTCCAGTCAAGGGCATTTTTTTTTAAATATAATTTTGTTGATTTCAAAGAGGAAGGGAGAGGGAGAGAGAGATAGAAACATCAATGATGAGAGAGAATCATTGATCGGCTGCCTCCTGCACGCCCCTCCTGGGAATCAAGCCCTCAGCCCCAGGCACATGCCCTTGACCGGAATCAAACCTGGAATCCTTCAGTCCACAGGCCGACGCTCTACCCACTGAGCCACACCAATTAGGGCTCTTCTTGTTAATTTGATCTTGCATTTCAGTGATCAGGGCAGGCACTGATTCTGCAGGGAAGGAAGTGACCAATACATGGCGTTGTGTGATTTTTTTTAAGATCCCAATAAACAACTGGGCCCATGAAAGGGACCCTTTTCAAAAAGACTCTCTGAGAATGATTTACTCTGTTTGGTAAGTGGGAGGTGGGAATTCAGAGGTAACTATTCCTTTTGCAATTCGAACACATCAGTTAGGATAATGGTTTTAGAAAAGTGAGGCGATGTGCTGATAAATCTGAGCTCTAATTAGCAGCTTTTTTTTTTTTTTAATCCTCACCTGAGGATATTTTTCCATTGATTTTTAGAGATTGTAGGAAAGACAGAGAGAAACATCAATGTGAGAGAGACACATCGATTGGTTGCCTCCTGCATGGGTCCTGGTCCGGGCCAGGGAGGAGTCTGCAACTGAGGTACATGCCCTTGACTGGAATCGAACCCAGGACCCTTCAGTCCACAGGCCGGCGCTCCATCCACTGAGCCAAACTGGCTAGGGCAGCAGCTTCTTTTTCTGCTCATGTTTTAATGTAACTCCAGATACTTGCCCCTTTGCTGGCCAACACGGACACACACAGACCCGTCTGCAATCCTTTCACTGGGTTTCCAACTTGGGTTTCCACAGTCCACAGAGGCAAAGGCTATAAGTTTGCTTTGAATGTAACAACTCATGAGTTTCAGAAAAGACCTCAGCCATGTTTTCTTCATCTCCTCCTGGGGGTCTCCTTGGCCTCTCACATGAAGGTAGAAAGACCGAATGCACCTCCTTACCCACAAAAAGCAGGTCAGGATCCCATGGCTCACTCACGGGCCCATCATTCTTGCTGGCCCAGCTTCGGGGTGCTGTTCCCTCTGTCTTCCCTCTCTGTTCAGTCCTGCCAACGACTGCTGTAACGCATCGAGAATATATCCTCTCTTTTCTCAACTTGAGAGTGTGTCGTACCTGCCTGGGGAGCGTCTTAAAAATGTACAATTCCAGCCCTGGCCGGTTTGGCTCAGTGGATAGAGCGTTGGCCTGCGGATGGGAGGGTCCTGGGTTTGATTCCAGTCAAGGGCATGTACCTCGGTTGCAGGCTCCTCCCCAACCCAGGCCCTAGTCAGGGCACGTACAGAAGGCAACCAATCGATGTTTCTCTCTGTCTTTCCCTCTCTCTTCCATTATCCCTAAAAAAATAATAAAAAAATAAATCAATGGGGAAAATATCCTTGGGTGAGGATTAACCAAAAAAAAAAAAAATACAATTCCAGGACTTTCTCCCCAAGATTCTGATTCAGGATGTCGGAGGTGGGTCCCAAAGACTCTGCATTTCGTACAATGCAGCCAGGTGAGTTGGGGGCCTGAGGTGACGAGCAATAGGTTAAGAAGGAGCAAGGGTGTCCAGGTGGTGGGGCCAGGAGGTGAGAACTCGCCGGACAGGAGGCAGTTGGGACGAGAAGGGAGTCAAGGCGAAACTTCGTTTAAAGTGAGTGGGGAAGGTGAGCGAGCACACATATAGGAGGGAGAAAGGAAAGTACCGTAAAGCGCCTGCCTCCGCCCAGCGGGAGCAGCCCGGCCAGCCTCCTGTGTGGTCCGCAGCGGTGAGGAGCCCCTTCCATCCTAGGGAGACATCACACCACTCAGCACCTTGTGGAGCGGCTGGGCACTGAGGTGGGTGCCTGGTGGATGGTATCTCACTCAGGCCCCTGGTGCTGTGCTCGATGCCTCCCCAGTGCACAGTGGGGGTGGCTGTGCCTGGGGAGGGGGGGTGGTTCTCAAGGACACCTACTCTGGGCTCAGAGCTGGCACTCGACCTCCCACCCGATTAATATGTAATCTTGCAATCACATTCAATGAAGCTGACCTGTGAAACCACAGTGCCACCTTTCTTAATGAATAAAGTAACCTTAGGACCACAACCTTTCTTCCTAGCAGGACACATTTCCCCTGGCCTTCTCACTACAGGCTCCTCATATGTGGGAAATAAAATTTGCTTTCCCATGTTTAGACCAAATTTATAAAAAATCCATAATGGGAGATGATTACACCAGCATGCTGAAGAAGGAAAAAAATAAAACATGCAGAAAGGGCTCAACCCGGAGGATAAGGAAACCACATTTGGCCAGTTGACCACATGTGGGTCAAACCAGATCAAGAAAAAAGGCAGTTATATGTGCTAGGCTGGGGCCCTCCTGACAAAACCTTGCCTGAATTCTTGATGCCATCAGACATCTTTACATGTACTATTTTGTAATTTCCTGTATCCAACAGTACTGAGAACATGTGCATTTATTTTTAAAGAAATAGCACAGAATATTAAACTACCCTCTTACCCAACAACTAATGAGTCAGAATAACAGAAACAGAAAAAACAAAAAAAGTGGTGGTAGGTTTGAAGAAGTTAGTTAAGGAGCTAAAATCCATGCTGCCTGTTAAAGAGAAGTGGCCTGTGGAACGCAGCCTAGCCACAGGGGCCTGACTTGCCCATGCCACCAGTTAGTACTAAAATATGACACTTGAAGAAGGCTCTTCAAGCTCTGGCCGGGGTGGTTCAGTTGGTTGAGCATTGTCCTGTGCACTGAAAGGTCGCCGGGTAGATTCCTGGTCAGGGTACATGCCCAGGTTGCAGGCTCAGTCCCCAGTCGGGGTGGGTGCACGAGAAGCAGCCAATCAGTGTTTCTCTAAAATCAATCTATCTTCCTTCCTTCCTTCCTTCCTTCCTTTCCTTCCTTCCTTCCTTTCCTTCCTTCCTTCCTTCCTTCCTTCCTTCCTTCCTTCCTTCCTTCTCTCTCTCTCTCTCTCTCTCTCTCTCTCTCTCTGTTTACGGCACTTTCCTTCTCCCGCCTATATGTGCACTCGCTCATCTTCCCCAGTCGCTTTAAAGGAGGTTTCGCCTCGACTCCCTTCTCATCCCAACTGACAGGATGTTTCCCAAGAGCTAAGAATCAGCTGCCTCCTGTCTGGGGAGCTCTCACCCCCTGGCTTCACCACCAGGAACACGCTCGCTCCCCCTGCGACCCTGCGGTGCGTGGGCCAGCGCTATAACCACTGAGCACACCGGCCAGGGCCCACCTGCGTCTCCCGACCACCGTGTGATACCTCCCTCAGCACAGGGATGACATCACAGCGGGGGACCCTGCGGGCTCCTAGCCGGGCTGTTCCGGGAGGACCCGGGAAGGAAGGGTTAGAAGAGTGACTGGTGACCATGAGCGGTCACTGCTATGGGTGCTGTGGGGAGAGTGTGATGACTGAAAGGATGAGGATCAGTTGGACCCCATGTGCCCCGTGGCCAGGGTCCCACGTGGCGGTGTGGAAGGCCTCACTCACACTGAGGACGCATCTGGGCCTGGGCTGAGCCTGGGACCGGAGTTACCTCCATCTCAGCCTCACAAAGCCCGGGGGAGGGCATCCCCTCTCGTTGGCAGACGGGAAACGAACACACAGGCCACCTAACGCACCACGTCCTACCAGGGCGGGGCTTGGGGTCGAGCCCAGATGTGCCTGGAACTCACCAAGTCCTGCTCCTACCTAAGCACCGTGCAGCGTCCTTGGGCTCACCCAGCCCCTGCCGCTCGCATCCTCCTGTGCACCCCGCCTCCCCCCCACGCCGCACCCCACTGGTGACATCGGCCTCTTTCCTAGTCTGTTTTCCCCACAGCACTGGGGGTGCCCAGAAGGCAGGGCTTCTGTCTGAGTCCGACACCTGCCGCTCCTGTCCGGTGGTAGCCACCAGCGGGGGTCTTATTAATGACAGCAGCTGGGTTGAGTCGAGGGCTGTTCCCAACTAGGTGAGGTGGACAGTGGCAGGTTTGGGGTTTACATCCTTGCATTGTTCATCCATCCATCCATCCATCCATCCATCCATTCATTCATCCACTCATCCATCCATCCATTCATTCATCCATCCATTCATCCACCCATTCATCCATCCATCCACCCATCCATCTATCCATCCATCCATCCATTCATTCATCCATCCATCCACTCATTCATCCACTCATCCGTCCATTCATTCATCCAGCCATCCAGCCATCCATCCAGCCATTCAGCTATCCATTCATTCATCCATTCATCCATTTATTCATTTATTCATCCATCCATCTATCCATCCATCCATTCTTTTGTTGTTGTTTTTTAAAAATTTATTTCTATTTATATTAATTTAAATTCTTTATTGTTTAAAGTATTACTTATGTCTTCTTTTCCCCCCATTGACCTCTCACTGGCCACTCCCACCCCCCAGCTCATACCCTCACCCCACTACTATCTGTGTCCATTGGTTTTGCTTATATGCCTGCATACAAGTCCTTTGGTTGACCTCTTACCTGACCCCCACCCCTCTTACCCTCCCCTCTGAGGTTTGAGGGTCTGT
>NW_005370084.1:0-992 GCF_000412655.1 Myotis brandtii | reverse complement strand
AACAATCACGCTTAAGCTACATAATCTTTACTTAGGATAATCTCCTTCAGTTACTTCCTTATAGCTTAACAGAACAATAGAGTAGTGGCCTTGGAATGGAGATAACAAACACCCTTACCCTTGGGATAGAATGGATAGGATTAAAATCAACTGGTATAAATACAGATGTAACAGGAGAATAAAGACAGAACCTGGCTGGAGAACCTGGCTAGAACCTGGCTGGGGAACCTGGCTAGGCTGCTAATCAACTGAATGCTGTCTCCATGTCATTCCTTCTTCCTCTACTCCATCCACACCTTTGGGAAACCCTGGACCTGCTGGGGTTGGACCCCAACACCAGGGTTCAAGAACTCTCCTACTCTTAGTGGAGCACCACTAGCATCTGATCTGTGTAAGTTCCTAGGACAGGACCTGGGATGTGTTCTACTCCAATATGTAGACAACATCCTACTGGCTAGCTCCACACGAGCTCAGTGCTGGGATGGAACATGAGCCCTTCTGAGACTGTTAACTGAAACAGGTTACAGAGTGTCCAAGAAAAAAGCACAGATTTGTAAGAAAAAAAGTCAAGTATCTAGGCTTCCGAATCACCCAAGGGAAATGAAGGCTAGGGACTGAAAGAAAGCAGATGGTATGTGCCATTCCAGTCCCTTGCACCCGGCGGCAGATTCGGGAATTCCTGGGAGCTGCAGGGTTCGGTTGAATTTAGATCCCAGGGTTTTCAAACCTGGCCAAGCCTCTCTATGAAGCTTTAAAAGGAGAAGAGAAGGCCCTTTTCCTACCCATTTTCCAATTTCTTCCCCAAATCCAATGTCTTTCTGTGTTTAATTTGTTTTCCAAACTACATAACCAAGATAATGGCGATGGTAAATTCGGTCCTTAAGCTGAATAAAGACAAGAAGGAGAAAGACAGCCCAAATTGGTTTGACTCAGTGGATAGAGCATCAGCTTGTGGACAACAAACATGCACCTATCAACAAGTGAATCTAAGA
>NW_005370083.1:0-469 GCF_000412655.1 Myotis brandtii | reverse complement strand
TCCAGCCAAGGACACATGCCTGGGTTGTGGGCTCGATTCCCCCCCCTCCCAGTAGGGGGCGGGCAGGAGGCAGCCAATCAATGATTCTCTCTCATCATTGATGTTTCTATCTCGCTATCTCTCTCCCTTCCTCTCTGAAATCAATTAAAAAAAATTGGGGGACCATTGGGGCCGTGGGAACACGTGTTCAGAATAGGGGTGAGAGGGAGCAGCCTTAAGGGTGAGGAGGGGGCTGCTTATTTCACTTTGTCTAAGAGATGCATATAGTTCCTGCAATTTAGAACCCTGTGCTCTACCCCAGGGACAGGAAACCGGCCTCTGCATCCGAGTTAATGATGGAGACAGAGGCCAGGTGTCTGCTGGCTTTTCCTGGTTTGGACACCACTATCAAGGGCTTAGGAATCGTTCAATAGTTAAGGTGGCAAATGAAGTAAGTGCTTTCTGATCTCCTTGGGCCATTGGTTCATGT
>NW_005370082.1:0-722 GCF_000412655.1 Myotis brandtii | reverse complement strand
TTCCTGACGCAAGTGTCAAATGCTCTGGCAGGTGAATCCGCATCCCTGTCGTGGTCTTGGGTGTTGGCATTTGTGAGCCAGTATATGTGTCATCACCCACATGCCAAAGCTCCAAAGAAAGCTACATGTGCATTGGAGGAAGGCAGCTGCCGTTTTCTCTGGGAGAAAAGACAATTAAGAAACCTTTTAGCAATAGCCTCAGCATTTCCTTTGGAGAATAAGAGGGAGAGTTGAAGGGCTACGGAATTCAGGCCAGAGGAGCAGACTATAGAACCAGATATATGATCTGACTAAGAAGCTTAAGGAGATAGCAAAGTAGAAGGGAATGATAAAAGATCAGGGCCTCACCCCATTATAAATTCAAAGTAAACATCATTACATAAAAGGGTACGGTCTTTTTTTTTAGTTTTATTCATTTCAAAGGGGCCGGATCTGGCCCTCGGGCCATAGTTTGCCCACGGCTGCTCTAGAACCAGATATATGATCTGACTAAGAAGCTTAAGGAGATAGCAAAGTAGAAGGGAATGATAAAAGATCAGGGCCTCACCCCATTCCTCATGTTGCCCAACCTTTGCTGATGTAGAGCCTTGATTCTCTCTGACATGGCACTAGAGTAGAATTAATTTCCAATGCACTTCAATAGATAAAGTTTGAACTGATTGGAACCTAGGGAGCCAAATATAGATACAGATTTGATATAGATATTGGTATAGAGATAGAGA
>NW_005370081.1:671358-672847 GCF_000412655.1 Myotis brandtii | reverse complement strand
AAAATGGCAATAAATACAATAAACAAGTACCTATCTATATCAATAAAAGCCTAAGCAACTGGCCGACCAGCCAGTGACCATCAGGGAGCAGACGCTCAATGCAGGAACTGCTAATCAAGGCAACTTTGCAGAGTGCCCTCTCACACTCTGGGATCCCTCAGGGATGTCAGAGAGCCGGTTTTGGCCGATCCCTGCAGGCCAGTCTGAGGGACTCCACTGGTGCGTGAATCCGTGCACCAGACCTCTAGTCAATTATAACCTTAAATATAAGTGGACTAAGTGCTTCAATCAAAAGACATAGAGTAGCTGAATGGATTTAAAAAAAAACATGTCCCATATATATGCTGTCTACAAGATACCCACCTCAGAACAAAAGACTCACACAGGATGAAAGTGAAGGGATGGAAAAAATTCTCCAAGCACATGGAAATGAAAAAATAGCGGGGTAGCAATACTTATATCTGACAAAATACATTCCAAAAGAAAGATTATAACAAGAACCAAAGAAGGTCGCTACATACTACTAAAGGGATCATTCCAATAAGAGAATATAAACCTGGTACACATATATCCAACCAATATAGAAGCACCAAAATACATTGAAAAAAAACAATTCTTGGAGGACTTTAAGGGAGAGATTAACATTAATACAGTCATAGTAGGGGATTTTAATATCCCACTGACATCACTGGAGAGATCTTCCAGACAAAAATTCAACCCAAAATCAGTTGAAGAAAGGAAATAATAAAAATTAGAGCAGAATTGAATAAAATAAAGAGCAAAAGGACTACACAAAAAATTAATACAAAGTGCTGGTTCTTTGAAAAGATCAATCAAGTTGACAAACCCCTGGCTACACTCACTAAGGAAAAAAGAGAAAAGACTCAAATAAACAAAATCAGAAATGAAAGAGAGGAAGTTAACACAGACATCACAGATATACAAAGGATCACACTAGAATACTATGGAAGACTATCTGCCACATAATCAAGAATAGATGCATATGTTCCTAGGAATATATAACCTTCCTAAAGTGAACATGAAGAATTGGAAACTCTAAATAGACTGGTAAACAGTGAGGAAATCGAAACGACCATCAAAAACCATGCAAAAAATAAAAGTACAGCACCAGATGGCTTCACTAGTAAATGCTACCAAATATTCAGATATTTAATGCCTATTCTTCTGAAAATCTTCCAAAAAATTGAAGAAGAGGCAATACTTTCTAACACATTTTATAAGGCCAACCTAAACCTCATACCAAAACCTGCCAAGAATAACACAGAAAAAGAAAACTACAGACCAATATCCCTGAAAATTGAAGATGCAAAATTCCTAAAAAAAAAAAAATACTAGGGAATGGAATGCAATAATACATTTTTTAAAAATAATACATCATGATTAAGTGGGGTCCGTTCTAAGGGCACAAGGATAGCTCAGCATATACAACCAATCAGGGTAACACACCACAGTAACAAAATAGAGGATA
>NW_005370081.1:666667-667355 GCF_000412655.1 Myotis brandtii | reverse complement strand
TTAAAACCAGCAGGCAAGCCCTAGCCGGTTTGGCTCAGTGGATAGAGCTTAGGTCCCAGGCTCGATTCCCGGTCAGGCACATGCCCGGGTTGTGGGCTCGATCCCCAGTACGGGATGTGCAGGAGGGAGCCAATCAATGATTCTCTCTTATCATTGATGTTTCTAGCTCTCTCTCTTGCTCTCTGAAATCATAAGAAAAATAAAATCAGCAAGCAACACACTGATGTTTTTGTCAGACCTCAGCTCTTTATAGAACAAGTCGCGTAGTCCAGTTGGTGGAGGCAGGATGGGAGGTGGTGTGAATGCAGCGGGGAAATCCTAGTTGGCAACCCTGATTGACAATATGAAAAACGCCAATAGGTGTGGGGCACGGTTACAGTGTTTTGGCCAGGTTCAAGCCTCGGACTAATGAAAGGACAGGGTCCTCTCATTGCCACGTGCAAGTCCCAACTGGAGGTCAGGGCCCTCCCAGCACAATTATAGCCAACGGCTGTGGTTGTAAGCTTGAACCTATGGTCCAAACACGTAGCCCCACGTGCCTTGTGCTAGAGTTCAGGTGCATGAAGTTGAGTAGGGTTGGAACTCACGAGAATGCTGTAAACAACGTGATCACGCCCCTGCTTTGCCTCGTGACATCTGCTATAAAATAAAGACATGGCTTGTGGGCGCTGTCGTTGTCTCCTCATCA
>NW_005370081.1:664879-665966 GCF_000412655.1 Myotis brandtii | reverse complement strand
AAAAGCAGAAAGTTAAGCTAAAAAGCAGAAAGTTAAGCTAAAAGCAGAAAAGTTAAGCTAAAAGCACAAAGAAGCTAACAACTGAAGCCCAGCAAATAGCAGAAAAGCAAGGAGTGGAAGCTACTCCTTCAGCCATGTTTATGGCTATGTTAGCATTAGTTAGCTGTCAGTCCTCTACAAAATCTTGTGCAGCCAAAACCGAAGACTAAGTTTGGTTTTGCTGTGTTTATAGGTTTAAGAAATAAGTTGTAGAAATAGTGAGATAAATAGAAAAGTAAGCAGTAGAAAATAAGCCGTAGAAATAGAGACTAGGAAATAAGTTGTAGGAATATAGAAATAAGCGGGGGGTTGCAACCCAGGAAGGTTTAGGCAGGGGTAGCCAAGCCGACCTATAGTTCATAGTTAGAGATAGAAATAAGTAGTAGAAATGTAGAAATAAGCAATAGAAATAAGTAGTAGAAATGTAGAAATAAGCGGTAGAAATAAGTAGTAGAAATAAGTAGAAAATAAGCAGTAGAAAATAAGAAGTAATTAGAAAATATAAAATAAGGTAGAAATCGCCTAGGTTTTGTTTAAGCCACTGTAAAGCAGATGTCTGTGGTGGTTGATGTTTAAGGAAGTAATTTTTATTTTAGACCTAGATTGTAAGCTCTTGCAGCAGTTGCATTGTTTCTAGGCTTTGGTTATCTTTGCATTTGCGACCTGATAGCTCCCTGGGACTTTGGGTCTGTGTGAAATGCCAGACTCAGAGTTGGAAGTCTCCAGCTCTGTAGGACCAAGGACTGCTCTTTTCCATGCAGCAGCGGCTAAAGAAAGAAGCTGAGAAGGGACCAGACTTCCAACTGCATGGACGAGGCTGATTTGACTGGGACTGGTGCAGACTCAGTGTCGAGGTCAACCGTCCAAACAGCGTGATCCAGAGGACTAGTTTTGCATCAACAACATCTTTGCATCAGCGACATCTTACTACGCTAGTGACCGAGGTATCAGCATGGAGTCAGCTGAAGAAGATGGCGACTAAGGCCAAGCAAGTGTTAAGAAAGCAAGTGGAAGCTATGCTAGCATTGGTGAACTGTCAGTTTTCTGT
>NW_005370081.1:659973-663848 GCF_000412655.1 Myotis brandtii | reverse complement strand
ACTGAAAGATCACCAGTTCAGTTCCTGATCAGGGCACATGCCTGGGTTGTAGGCTCCATCCCCAGTAGGGGGGGTGCAGGAGTTAGCCAATTGATGTTTCTTTCTCTCTCCCTTTCCCTTCTTCTCTCTCTCAAATCAATAAAAACATATTTTAAAAGGAAAAGTAAATGGGTCTTTTAAGCACCCTAAATTCTTCTGGAGGCCCTGAGGATGCTGTGATCCCGGGGACAGGGCAGGAATTGGTGCCTCCCCCAAACTGTGTGGGCAGCAGGAGCAGTAGGGGTGACTGCACCACCCCGCTGTGAGAGGCAAAAACTGACACTTTTATAACTGAAGTGGTGGAAGTTGTCCAAGCCTAATACCCTCCCTCATCTCCAGCATTTTAAAAAGTTGGCAGGATCACTAGGTAATTAAGCAACACACTAAAGGAATGCAATAATCACCAAGAATTCAAATGGTGGTTTAAGGTTAGTGAAGGTCTTTCAAAGTTATTAACATAAAATACGTGTTTGTTTTGCCTGGGTTTACAAAACAAAGTTCATGTTATTTATCTCTGTTACAAAATTTGTCAATAAAATGGCTTGGGTAATAATTAACTTTAAAATCTCATACAGTTAATAAGAACAAATAAATTTGAATCTGTGAATTAATATATTTTGTACTTTATTTGAAGTATGTCTCTTGAAAATGTGAATCTATTTGCCAATGAAAAACACCTGTTTCTAGAAGTTATGAAATGTATACATGAATCTGTCCATCTAAAAAATGCTAATTACTTGCTTTTAGATGTCACTACAAGTTAAGTTTTCTAAGAATTAAGAATTCTAATTCAGTTGGTAATGGAATGTATAAGTTATGGTAATATATACATTTTTTTTGTCTCAACAAGTGTTACCACCAGCTTTATTTACATAAAGAAAATGTTCAACAATAGCTTCATTCCATACCTCCCTGAGTATTTTTAAAACCAAACCCTCAAAGACATTTAGACTTGGTGCCTGATAAGTTGATGACCATCAGAGTCCTGGGAAAAGAGCAAATCGGGCTGCAGGTTTAACTGAGGGAGCCTATCCTGGCACTGAGCCCAAGGGCTGTTAGGAACCTGCCCTAAACCCTGGTTAGGGCTCAGAAAGGAACTCTAGAGTTGTGAGCAATGACCCGCTGGCCCTGAGAATCCTCAGTGAAAAGCAGACTCCCAGAGTCCATGTCTTTCTTTTCACTGTCCCAAGAAACCACAGGAACAGGACAAGACCTTTGTCTCACTGCTTCTGTGTTTTCTGCACTCCAGGACTCCCGGCGTGTGAGAACGAGGACAGGGGCCTGCCTATTCTCTCTGGCAGACACTTTCCCCATGTAGGCTTGTCCCAGGGCTGTTGGCCCTTGCCCCACGTGGTTTACTACATCTCACCATACTCTGTCGTTCTTTTTCTTGATTCCATGAAGCCATTCCCTTTTCCAGGAAGAATCCTTCTCCCCCTCCTTTTGGTCCAGCAAGCAAGAACTTTCCAAGTCCTGGGCGAAGGAACAAGCCAGTGAGTCTTGACTCTCTCCAGCACAGACTAAGTTAGTCTCAGGCTGGAACAAAGACAGCACAGTCAAGAATGGGGTTCCCAGTCTGTGGTGGCCAGAAGCCTGGAGGGACTGAGGAGAAAGTCCAGCTTCCTGGATGTCTGTAGGGGTTGAAGAGGCTAAAGGGGGTGCCACGCAATCATCACCCAAGCCCTGGGTCAGATGGTCTAGCTGGGTTGCATCTTTCTTAGACTCTCTGTTGGTCTGACTTGCTATATATGATGAAACAGTCCCCCGATCACCACCATCTCTCTTTCCTGACTGCGAGGTGAGCAAGGAGGCAATGCTGGCTGCCGAATGCCTGCAGGTGGCGTTCTTTGAGTCAAAGAGATCTTAGCCTTTCTCTCTCCAGGAAAGAGTGTTAGCCTTTTGGTGCTTGACTTGATTAAATGTGTCCTGTAAGGATGCCCTAAACAATCCAATCTCAAAGAACATATTCCCTCCATCCCAAAGAATCTCTAGTTCTTTGGTATAACACATTCATGGTCCCATCAAGTTTTCTTTCTGAGTGGTGGAAGGACAAACCGACTTCCTATAATGACTGAGCTCCTACTCTTGTATTACAAGGATCCTCCATGATATCTTCCTACAGCGGGTGATGCTTTTTTTCGGCTGCAAATCATCCCAAAAGTGTGATCTTTTCTTATACTCCACAAAGTATCGAAGCAGATTTGGGATCATATACTTCACTCCTGTTATCATTAGAAAATGTTTCATTCTTCCACAGCATTTAAATTCAGTTTAGCCTTCATTCGATCTTTTTCTCTTCTGATTATTTACCTGTAGCTTGTCTTCAAGTTCTGCTTTCAAACCAGTTGAATTCCTTTCTTTATGATTCATGTGGCCTTCAGTACAAGTCTAATACACAATTTGATACAACTGTTTTTTCTATAATGGTCACTCTGGTCTTGAATTTATGGACAAAGTCTCACTGTCCCTATAAACTAACATAGCTGCACTTTCTGCCTCTTCAAAGCCGCGTCCATGCCACAGGCCTCCTCCTTGGGATGAGCACCTCATGGCCGCTGAGGAGGCCTAGCCACCCTCACGTGGGGTCGGGCTCCAGCCGCCTCTATGGTAACAGATTTTTAAAGAAATAAGAAAAATGGGTTGTTGTAAAGTTGGTTATTTCTGAGTGAGTCCAAGAACAGGTCAAGCTGGGAAGGGACATTACACCAACCTTTCTCTCTGATTCTGGTATGTGTAAGTCTGTTGTTATTCCTTTGCTGTATACTATATAGTTGCTGTAGAAACAGATGCAATGGCTCACCCATTCTCCTTCCTCCCCCGGATATATGCGGAAGATGTAAGGAAGAGATGGTACGGGAGTGAAGAAAGAAGGTACCCGTGTTGGGTGGAGTGAATAGTATGTGAGAACATGGGCCTCTTCCCAAGTTCTGACTCCCCCTCCGAAACTGTGGGAATCTGATGAAGGCCGCCTGTAAGTGGACTGTGAGACCTGGGGAGCCCGGCCAGCTCCTCGGCACATCCAGAAAGAAACTGCTTCTAGATGTGAGGCCAGACTGTAAACAACTACAGAGAAACAGCTAGCGTTTGATCTCACACAGCTTACACACACACACACCCCAACCCCCCACCCCCGCCCCACATACACACCCCACCCGTGCCGTTGCTTTGTTTTCTGAATTCTATTGAAGCATCGGCACGCCATCTTGTTCCGGTAACCTCAATGTTGTAAAAACTGCTGTTTGACATTTTCCACTAAACATAGTTGGTCCTTTGTTCTCTGAATTAACTCTGCTATTCTTGGCTTCTGTAAACACCCGTGCTCAAATAATAGGGAAAATAAGCTCAATTATCTGGCCTTGCGGGTCTGGTCTGTCCCTGGTTACTCCCATGCCAGGTGTCTTTTAGTTTCCTGAATTATGTTGTGCTCACGGTTACTGAATTGTGCTGTGCTCAAGGCTACAAGCTTCCTGCAAAATATCTCCTAGTACATAGGGCTCTTTGTAAAGCCTACAAAGAAACCGGGAGGGCGTAAAGGGAAAACTTCCTCCATGTTGCTTTGCTCAGACTCTGGAGATAACTCCTCTGAGACCGCTGGCATAATGAAGACTCCAAATTTGGCTTACTGATTGATTAAGGCGTCCTCTGTTTGGCTCGCTGATTTCCAATATAACACTATATAACCCTGACCTCGGAAAGCCTGTGCTGTGGAAAACTTCACCAGCCGGCCGCCACTGGTGGACACATAAGTCATAATAAAACTCTCCTTTGTTATGCCCAGATTTCAGGATCCCCAAAAGCCCACCAGGGAGCCAGCCGAGTCCGATGCAAAAGCGTAA
>NW_005370081.1:650734-655286 GCF_000412655.1 Myotis brandtii | reverse complement strand
TAGCCCTTACCCTGGGGCAAGATGGAGGGTGTAGCCCTTACCCTGGGGCAAGATGGAGGGTGTAGCCCTTACCCTGGGGCAAGATGGAGGGTGTAGCCCTTACCCTGGGGCAAGATGGAGGGTGTAGCCCTTACCCTGGGGCAAGATGGAGGGTGTAGCCCTTACCCTGGGGCAAGATGGAGGGTGTAGCCCTTACCCTGGGGCAAGATGGAGGGCGTAGCCCTTACCCTGGGGCAAGATGGAGGGTGTAGTCCTCGCCCTTTCATCCTTCATGGCCAGTCCTCTGGCTTGTTTCTTTGGAATCGGCAAGAAAAAGCTGATGTTTTCTTGGACCTCGGCTCTTTGCATAACAACCAGGTATGTATTAGCCCTGTGAATGCAGTCTGCTCTTAGCAAATGAACATTCAGTAAACTTTCACTGCCAATTATCAGCAAGGGGAAGTCAGAACTCACCACCTTGCCTAAGAGGGAGTTTCAGGACTCTCCCACTACTTCCCTTTCAGCCTCACCTTGGAAACTCTGTGCCTCCGGCTAATGTTCAGCTCTCTAATCAAGCTGGGCTATTTCCAGGTGCTGAGATATTTCCTGGCCTATACATCTGCTTCAGGCGCTACAAAGACAAGTTCCAGGTCACCTTAGAAAAAAAGACTTAAGTCAAAAGCAAGTTGATGAACATGCAATTTGATTAAAATGATCATCTAGTTAAAAAGAAAAAGGCAACAACAGCAACCAGTGACTTTAAGACTTTTGATGAGAGAGAATCATTGATCAGCTGCCTCCTTCACATCCCCCACTGGGGATCAAGCCTGCAACCGGGACATGTGCCCTGACAGAGAATTGAACCATGACCTGCTGGTTCATAGGTTGACATTCAACCACTGAGCCATGCCAGTGGGGCTCTGTCCCTCTTTGATTATAAAAATCCTTACAGAACTACCTGGAGACAGATAGAAATAGTAAAAAATATATATATCCTATATAATAAAAGGGTAATATGCAAATCGACCAAACAGCGGAGCGACTGGTCTCCATGATGCACACTGACCACCAGGGTTTCAGTGGTTCTCAACCTTCCTAATGCTGCGACCCTTTAATACAGTTCCTCATTTTGTGGTGACCCCCAACCATAAAATTATTTTCGTTGCTACTTCATAACTGTAATTTTGCTACTGTTATGAATCGTAATGTAAATATCTGATATGCAGGATGTATTTTCATTGTTACAAATTGAACATAATTAAAGCATAGTGATTAATCACAAAAACAATATGTAATTATATATGTGTTTTCTGATGGTCTTAGGTGACCCCTGTGAAAGGATCGTTTGACCCCCAAAGGGATCGCGACTCACAGGTTGAGAACTGCTGCCTTAGACTTAAGATCTTGGATCTTAGCTCCTTTAGCTAAGCTCTCTGACCCCCAATGCCTTTCAAAATTATATTTTGTCTCCAGATTCTTTATTAGTCTCCGGATTCCTATTAAATCTATGCACAGCCCCTTCTCCAGATTCCTGAACCCTTCTTGATGCTGGGACAAGAACCCTGGCACCACATTATTTTTGTGATGTTAAAAATTAAACTTAAATGACCAAAACTCTGGTTATTCCCTCAAGTTTGTCTAATTAAAAAAATGTAACATTTTCCTTCTATATATGTAGATATTTGAAACAGTATTTCATCCATTCATTTATTCAATAAATATTTCTGAGCTTCTACTGTGTTCCACAATTGCTGTATGCAGAGATGAGCAATATTGTGTTTGTCATACCCAAATTTGGGTCATTTTGTCTTTGTTTTTTATTTTTTTATTTTTACAAAGATGTTACATTTGCCTCCAGGTGATACTCTTTTCTCTCTTCATATATGTGTTCAAAGGGAAATTATTAAGCATTTCCACTTCCTTCCACTCCTGCCCTATCATGAAATACTGTTTATTCATGAGAAGTTGATCTCTGTCAAATTGTAAGCAAAGTGCAGCAATATTCCACAAGAAAGAGTAACATTATTCACCAGGAGTAAGGATGCCGGGTAGGAGTAAACTGGGAACAGGCTGAAGGGCCCTGTGGGAGTCCCAGTACTGGAAGTCAAAATCTGGATTTGTGGGAGAAAAAATAAGGGCTTACTTTCTCACAGCCATATCTACTTCTAACTAATGCAATATACCACCTGAGAAAATGCCTAAAAAACCCCACACTTTTAAATATTCTAAAGGTCAGCAAAACAAGAAATGACATGTTGAAGGATTCACAAAATATTCCTATAAACAGAAAGTTGCTCCATGACCAAGAGTAAACATGTCTGACAAAGCTATTTAACATCCCTATTAAAGTATTAGAGCCACACTCCATAAATGTGATGAATTTCGAAAACTGACGATTCAGCAAATTGGCTTTGAGCACATCGAGTTTGGTTGAGATGATTTTGTGTAAATTGCCTGTTCATTCAATTGTATTTTCTCAGAGTGAATTTTAGCCATTTGCTTGCCTCATCCTCCCTTATCACTGCACTTATTTCATTAAAGTGTAACAGTAGTAAAAAGAATAGCTAACATTTATTAAAATTGTACTTTATGCCTCCTCTAAACTAACCACTTCAAAGGGCATATTTTTAAAAAATCAGTGTTCCATAGGCCAACATCCTACATAAAACCTAATCACCACCATCACCATCATCATCAATCATCATTATTTGAATTTGAACATTTTAGGCAAGCACACACTAGTTTTACCACACACACTACCAGATTACCTCTGCCCCTTCATTCATGTGTCGATTTAATGCCCTGAGGATATTTTTCTCTGTAACCGCTAAATGCAAGATCTCATACTTGAAGGTCAAAGTGGTCAATGTATTAAAACATTGTTATGCTGCCTCTAGTAAATCCCTATTGGTTTGCTTGTCATCAGACCTACACTGTATCCACCCTGACACCTAGACCGCATTGATCTCATTCATTTCATCTTGTTTATCTCTACAGCCTAGCAGCAAGCCTGACCCTAAACAGATCCTTGGGAATATTTTTTGAATATCTGAATGAATAACGTAACCTTTTCTCCACTCCCATAATTTTACTTTATCAACCCTTCATCTTCCTTGCTTCCAATTTACTTCCATCCAATGAACACCAAACATTTTCACTCCACTGATGTAAAACAAAACCAAAACCAAAAAACACTTGTCACTGACTCACCTTGGCTAAGGGATCAAATCAAAACTCCTCAGTTTGACAACGAATGCCATTAATGACCAGGACCCTACCACCTGCCTTTTCAGCCTCCCCTCAAATGCACATTTTCCCTCTTGCAACAATAAATTACTAATTCTCTGGACACACAGTGCTATCCATATTTCCGTAAGTTTGCTTAGATCGCTCTCACCTTCTATGATCCTAGGAAAATGTGGGGTGTTTTTTTTTTCTGTATCGGCACATGCTCATCCCACTCTACATCAACAGAACTTCCCTAGAAAGACTATTATCTCTGTACCTCATGTGTTTTCTGTATCGGCACATGCTCATCCCACTCTACATCATCAGAACTTCCCTAGAGGGACTATTATCTCTGTACCTCATGTGACTGCATTATTTGCATTTTTCTGTTGGGTTGAGGGTAGAGTCTTAAATATTTTTCCCAAATAGATAACCAATCATCCAAAAATAGTTTAATGAATAATCTTTCTATCATCCTTAATTTGAAATGTCAGCTTTATCCTAAAATAAATGTCAGATCTATCTCTGGAGTATCATTTTCCACTGACTTGTGTGTCAAATACCAGATGCTTTTTACTATAGTTCTTTGTAGTGTGTCTTGATACCTTGTAGGCCAGTCCTATTGGGGAGGGGGAGAGTAGACAGTATCTTATTTTTGCTTTGTTTTGCACATCCCAAATTGCCCTACAGTTGAACACCTTTTCGTGTTTCTTGGCCATTCGTGTTTTCTCTTTTACGGAGGTCCCATTCATATCCTTCACTCATCTGTCTAGTAGTATATATATTGAAGAGTTCCTTCTCCCAGGTCTTTCAACTTTATGGTGCCTTCCATAAGAATGAAGTTTTAAAATTTAGATGCCGTTAAATTTTCAGCCTTTCCCTCTATGGCTTTTAATTTTAATAACTTGCTCAAAAGTTGCAAAACTGTTCTCTGAGAGTTATATGGGGATGGCGACACGGGATACTGGAGGATGAAATCCTAGCCACCCCGTCACCTGTGGAGGGGGCGAGTTAGAAGTTAAATGGAGGCACAGAAGGGTTAGGTAACTAGTCTAAGCTTCCGCAAAAAGTCAGTGGCAGAGCCGCGGCTTAAACCCAGTAGTATATATATACTCCACAGCCTGCTCATAGCTGCTGTGCCCTGAGGTTTCAGACGCCGAACTACAAGGAAGAGCATTGCTTCCCACAGGGCACGGCCGAGCTGAAGTTCCAATATGAGGCTCCCGGTTAGTAGACTTCTAAAGCACCACCTAGTTCCACACTTTATCTTAAACGCGGGAAAGTGACTCTTGAGAGAGGGGTCTACCCTGCAGATGAGGGCCAGCCACCGGGCCAGACTCCAGCA
>NW_005370081.1:630041-650451 GCF_000412655.1 Myotis brandtii | reverse complement strand
CCACACCCCGGCTCTGTGTCAAGATGGTGGTGGCGAAGTCGGAGGGCGGCAGGGCGGCCACCGCCTACTTCCGCGCAGCCAGACCCTTGCCCTCGCTGGTCACAGCCCTGGCGCTGGGATATTTCGCGGTGAGGCGTGGAGGGGCGGGGCACCTGCTTCCGCCCGGCGGGCCCTCATAGGGTGAGGGGCTCTGAGGGAGTGCGGTTCTGCGCTTGCGCTCCAGGCGGTTGCCTAGGTTACTGGAGTAAGCGGAAGTTATTGGGTCACAGGTCTGTTTCTACTCAGGAGGGTTCCTGCCGTGGCGTTCCCTCAGCTCCAAGGTTACTACGATTTACCGGAGTCTCAGAACTCACCCAGGAAGCCAGTTTACGGCCTGCCAAGTCAGAGTAGGGTTTCCGAAGCAGAATGTTGGGGCAGTTAAAATTGCTTAGAAAACGGAGATAAAGCTAAAGGATGGGTGAGACTTAATTGGTAAGAAGGGATAGAGAGGATGTAAATGTTATGGTGTAGATGTGGAACCAAGGCAGATGATCTCTGATGAGAAGAGGGGCGATTTTTGTTTTGACAGTTTGTTTATAAAAGATAACGGGGAAAACTTCTGGAAAAGTAAGTTGGGGACTGAGTTGGTATAATTTTGAATGGAGGCAAGACTATTTGGATATTGCCCGGTAGATCCTGGAGATGGGGGATTAAAAGTGCGTCTGTTGCCGAAACCGGTTTGGCTCAGTGGATAGAGCGTCGGCCTGCGGACTGAAAGGTCCCAGGTTCGATTCCGGTCAAGGGCATGTGCCTGGGTTGCGGGCACATCCCCAGTGGGGGATGTCAGTTTGTTTATAAAAGATAACGGGGAAAACTTCTGGAAAAGTAAGTTGGGGACTGAGTTGGTATAATTTTGAATGGAGGCAAGACTATTTGGATATTGCCCGGTAGATCCTGGAGATGGGTGATTAAAAGTGCGTCTGTTGTGTCCACAGTGTGTGTTGTGAAACCGGACCACCTTTATCCTGATTTCCCCATATGAACTGAAAATTTTCAAAGGCGCATTTCTGTCCTATGATTCTGCATCTCTGATTAGTTAGAATATAGATGGAGGAAAGCTTTGATGGCCTCAAATTGGGTTATTGTGGATAGGTACTGCCCCTCCCATTCCCCTTGGTTTGGGAGAATGGAGTGATGTTTTATGCTTTATTTAAATTTTAGGTGTGTAACAACATAACTGGAGAGGTAGTACTGCTCTTGGCTGAATATGAATGGGACAATAAATTTGGACCTATTGGGACTTAATTATTCTCAAAAGCCTAAGGTGACAGAGGTTACAACACAGAGACTGAGGGAAAATGGTTACGATTACAAAAACCTTATGTGATTAAGTGGTTGCTATTAGCACGTCACAAACCTGATCTCACTTATTTTCCAATTCTGTGCAGGGGATTAGTCCCAGTTTTAGATATAGAAAAAGTGAAAGGAGGCGATGGGATTATAAATTAAATGGAGATCTGCCTCAAGCCATAGTTTCTGCAGCAAAGAAACTAGTCAGGGCACATAAACTCTTAAAATTTGTTAATAACCTGTATAAAATCATGTTTTAATGGAATTCATTAAGAATAGAAGCCACCCAGCCTGAGCACTGAGCCTGATAACCACATAGTTTCCTCAGAATAAATCTCCCACTAGAACAGCGTTTAGAAAATAGAAGTCCAAGAGTGGCACCTCAGATGTCTTAGTGCACAGTTACTTTGGTCTGTTCTTACTGTAGAATCAGGATTATTTCCTAGCCTCTCTCAAGAATAAACATTTGCTGGTTTCAGTGACCTAACAGGTATTCTGTGCCTCTGGTTCTCTTTCAGTGGGTTGTCTTCTGGCCTCAGAGTATTCCTTACCAGAGCCTCGGGCCCCTGGGCCCCTTCACTCAGTACTTGGTGGACCATCATCACACCCTCCTGCACAATGGGTAAGGAGGGCTGCGGAAGTGGGACGCGGACACTGCAGTTCTAGTCCCACTGTAGACTGGGAGGCCTGCAGTGGCCTTTAGATATCTGAGTGGTGCTAGTTCACAGTAAAGCACTTTTTTTTTATGAAGGTTTCTGGGTTAGATTTCATCAGCAGATAACCATCACCTTAAACCTGGCTGACTTTTGTTCCAGATACTGGCTTGCCTGGCTGATTCACGTGGGAGAGTCCTTGTATGCCATGGTATTGTGCAAGTAAGTGTTTGTAGTAGGTATTTGTTGCTTTGCTCTTGGTATCTAATTTGAGAGTAGCTACATTTAAATAATTCATGGACTTGTAGACTGAGAGCATTCTCCGGGTAGAGTTGAATCCCCACACCTAATACTGGGCCTCGCCCAGAGGGAGTACTCAATAAATATTTAATGAGTGAATTTATTTCATTTGTGATAGCTAATCAGTTATTTAGTTACTTAATTTAGATGATTTTTCTTATTTTTTATAGAAATGTCTGTGTATGATCCCCTGAAAAAAGAGCTTAGTCCCTGACCAGGGCTGATGATTCTCAGTCCGAGTTTTACAACTGAGTCACCTGAGGAGCTTTTTCAAAATACACAAGCCTGGTTTCCAGACCCACAAGATCCCGGCCTGCTCAGCCTTGCTTCAGACTTGGGAATGTTATTTTTACAAGCCCCACAAATAATTCTGGGGTGCAATGCAAGCCTGCTTCCCCTGGATTAAACGTCACTCAGTGTATGCCAGTGTAGGCTACTATTGTGTGAAAGTACTAGAAAAGATTCTCTTTACATTTGTACTTCATGTAGCGTATACAGAAAGGATGCTGTAATGAAAGAGGTGGTTATAGCGATGCCAAATTGCTTTGCAGTTGATTTTCTTTCTAGTCAAGTTTAACAGTCACCTCTATTATTGCTGTATTATTTCTAAAAGTGGAAAATGTAGTACTTTATTACTACTGTGTTTTCATAATAAAAATAATATTTCTTGGGTACACACTTGCTCTGAAGCCATCGCAGTGCTATTTAACCCATCCACTCATCAAAATCATGTGAGAAACAGTTTTATGATACAGCTCTAGGCAGTAGCCAGGCTGCTTCTCAGGGAAAAGTGTACCGTCCTAACTGCACAAGGAAAATGAAAATAAATGAACTAACCATTCGAGGTAAGAAGCTGGAAGAAAAGGCAAGATAAACCCAATGAAAGTAGATAGAAGAGTACATTTTTTAAAAATAGAAGATAATAACTATGAAACCATAATATTAAAATTGTTTCTTCTTCTTTTAAGGTCTAAAGGCATCACGAATGGTCGGGCTCAACTACTCTGGTTCCTGCAGACGTTCCTCTTTGGGATAGCCTCCCTCTCCATCTTGATCGCTTATAGACCAAAACGCCAAAAGCAAACTTAAAGGAGAACTCCAACCCTTTCCCTGCACTGACATCCAGCCTCACTCTTGTCTGAGGATGGCTTGTTTACTCCACCTTTCTGTTTTCTGGAAAGTTACGACCCTCTAGTCAGTCATTATCTCATATTCTCTGGTTGGACTTGAGTAGATAGTAGGAAAAGGTTTTATCTTTCCAATTCTGCAGACTAACCTATTTGGCAGAGTATTTCCAGCTACCTCTCTCTCTGCCATCTGGTTTAAGCCAGGTACTAAATTTGCTTGTTGGTATACCTGTGCTCCCACCTTTTGACTAAAACACCTTACCCATACCACCTCCATCTTAGCTGATTAGGGGTTGCTTTTTGGTAAGGTAAAATATTTTAGAGTTAATGGATGGAAATCCAACTCAGATTCTATAAAAGCATGGTCCTCTCCAAGGGAAATAATGACAGTAGTATTAAGGGTGCCGGGAACAATATGGTGCATTACTGAATGAAATGGATTAACGAATAAAATGCTGTGAATTGTCTCTCCATTCAAATGCTGTATTTATATGTCAGTTTTGATATGTTGTCACATATTTCATCCTACCTTTTCTCAAATAGACTCTATTATAGAACTGTCCGGCCAGTTCAGATAGCAGGGGTATTTTTCCCACTGAGAAAGAAATGCAGAAAGCCCTGGTTGTGGTTCGTATGCTCCTCATTATGCTTAGAGAGCTGCCCACAGCCCACTTAACTTCTCCACACTCACTGAGCCACAGGCTGGCATGAGAGTCTCCTTTTATTGCAGGATTATTCTCTAGTTTCCATTAACACTTAATTTAGCTTATGATACAATCTACACAGCAAGTGAGAGGAGTATTCTGACTTTTCCTTTTTTATTGTTGACAGTATTGCAGATGTCTCCCATTTTCTCCCTTTTTGCCCCCTTCAACCAGCCCCCACCCTATACTATTGCCCGTGTCCATAAATTATGCATATATGTTCTTTGGTTAATCTCTTCGTGTCCCCTTCCACTGCCCCCACCCCTGAGATCTAACCAGCCCCCACCCTATACTATTGCCCGTGTCCATAGATTATGCATATATGTTCTTTGGTTAATCTCTTCTTGTCCCCTTCCACTGCCCCCACCCCTGAGATCTGATATTCTGTTCCATTCATCCAAACCTCTGACTTTTCTGGTTTTTTAAATGCCAAAAGTCTAAAACCCTGTAATCTTATTTGGGGCATTATCATGGCTTGTAGCACAAAAGGATCTTAGTGGACAAATGGTGCCGGTCATTCATTTTACAGACCCATAGACGCATCCCACCCAGGTGAGGTAACCATCACACAGAGAGGCCGGGCTCTCACTGGGCCTTGTGTTTCTCCCCTTCCCCACAGCACAGGTGCTTAGAAGTAAGTCTGTGAAGCAAAAAATAAACAAACATGGAGACATCTTGGCTTTAAATGGCAGTCATAGTGGTGATACAGAGAAACATCTTTATGATGAGTTTGGATGTGAAAAGGCTAGAGGCATTTTGGTGAAAGTGGCAGGATAGTAAGAAGCCAGGCAGATTTCTTGACAAGTGGAATAAAGGAACAGATGAAATAATTAAACAAGGCCAAACAGTTTGAGCAATTTACAGCCAGCTAATGAGTCACAAGGTTTTATCTCCCCTAACCAAAGACACTTAGAAGCAAATGGTTTACACATTCCAGACCATCCTGGTCCTGATTCCTCTTTAATAACCTTCTTTAAAAATAAAGCTAATCAGAACACGCTCACTGGTTGCAGGTCAACCTATGAACCAGGAGGTCACGGTTTGATTCCTGGTTGGTTTTGGGCTCAACCCCCGGTGTGGGGCATGCAGGAGGCAGCCGATCAATGATTCACCATTGATGTTTCTATCTCTTTCCCTTCTTCTCTGAAATCAATAAAAATATATTAAAAATAAAAACCTCAAGCAGCTATTTTAATATATTAAAAATAAAAACCTCAAGCCTGGTATCTCCCCCACCTCTTCAGCCTTGTAAAAGGCATCAAGGACACTAGGCAATGAAATAGCTCACTTTTGAGCCCACTAAAGAAATGCAGTAATCACTAAGAATCCAAATAGATCATTTAAGTTAATATCTTTTAAAGGTATTAGCATAAAACATGTTTGTTTTGACTGGGTTTACCGAAAAAGTTCATGTTATCTCTCATACCTCTTAAAAATGTAAGTATTTGCCAATGCAAAAAACAAAAACAAATCCTGTTTCTAAGAGTTATGAAATGTATTCATAAATTTGCCAATCTAAAAATACTAATTACTTTTTGTTGTCACTAAAATTAAGGTATCTAAGAATTAAGAATTCTAATTAAGTTAGAAAAAAACTATATGGCTTTGATAATTAAAGGTGTAAGTTATGGCAATATATTTGTAAGGAAATAGGAAAAAAAGATAGTTATTTCTAACTCCAACTAAAAGGAACTAGGAAAGTCTCAGAAGGATTGTGTAATCACAGAACCATTCCAGACCATCCCAGGCCAGACAGGCCTTGGTTTTAGTCCCTGTTTAATGACATTCTTGATTTTTTTTTTTTAAGAGGAAAGGGAAGGAAAGAGAGACATCCAAGTAAGAGAGAAACATAGATTGCCTCCCATACACTCCCCTAGAGGGGATCAAACACACAACCTGGATATGAGCCCTGACTGAGAATCAAACCCTCCACCTTTTGGTGTGCAGGACAATGCTCCGACCAGCTGAGCCACACTGGCCAGGGCATGACATTCTTTAAAAATAAAACTAACCAGCCTAGTCAGTTTGGCTCAGTGGAAAGGGTCCGGCGGGATTCAATTCCAGTCAAGGGCACATGCTGGGTTGCCAGCTTGAAGTGGGGGCGTGCAGGAGGCAGCCAGTCAATGATTCTCTCTCATCATCGATGTTTCAATCTCTAACTCTCCCTTCCTCTCTGAAATCAATAAAAATATTTTTTTTAAAGTTAATAAAACTAACCAGAAAATAACCCTGACCCCTCTATGCATACATTTTGATAAATTAGCATATTAAAGGACACACCTAAAAAGCTAATTATTCTGTTAAGACCTTCCCCTGAGTTCTCCCCTAGGATTTCCACCAGCCAAAGAAAGAAATAAAGCCCTCAAAACAAAGGACCCACAGCAGGCTCTCACTAGAGCACACCCACGCCTTGTATCTGCTGTATTTCTCCTAAACTCTGTGGGTCCCCACGAGACTTACAACCAGGGGATTAGTGGGCAGCAGCAGCGCCTCCCGGGCCTACCTCCTGAACCTGTCTCCAAGGCCGCCATTTTCTCTGACTCCTGTTGCTTCTTCTAAAACCTTTCCTTTGTTGCACTCTAATAAACGTACTAGACTCACTAAAACCTTTCCTTTGTTGCACTCTAATAAACGTACTCTCAAGATCACCTGGACTCGTTTTGTGAAATCTTTCCTACATGAAGTCAAGAACCCACACACTACCAGCGGGCCCAAGGCAGACCCTCTCCGGGCCCAGACCTTGTCTGGAAACAGAAGCAGCCATGGAGGCCAAACTAAACTGTTTTCTTACCCACTTCCTCCTCCCACCCCAAAATAATTGTCAAGAGCTTGTAGAGTTTGGAAGAACAAGAAAGGATCAATAGAAAAAAACACTCAAAAAACCAATGATCTCACCACTTAAATAGCAACAGGCCAGATTAGTAAACTAACACTATTTCCTACATTCACAAAGTTTATTATTCGGCAATCCAAGTCTAAATGTGTTTTATAAATCGTGGTTTTAAAATGAGTCTTAGGTTTTTTAAGAGGTTATGTTTCTATTTTAAAGGTTATATATTTTGCTAAAGAGGTCTTTAGCAAAACACCTTGCCATCTGAGAGCCTGTATGTATTTACATGGAGAGTCTGAAAACACAGATATTAGATAACTCACCATTGAGGTCAGAGTACAGAGAGCAATCATATTTTTATCTTTGACCCAGCCCTTCCTGGAGCCTCCTTAATTATTTATTTAGATGCTCAAATTTGGCCAGTGGGAGCCCCTTCAAGGTGGTTCCGTGTCCTTTTGAAATGCCCTCATCAGTTTTTTTAGTATTTTCAACAAGTTGTCATTTTCCTACCCTAGTCCTAGAATAAGCCATTTTTCCAAGCAGTTTGGCTTCCTTTTATTGGAGAAAAGTATTTTAAAACAACATCTGTTGTGTCCCTTGTTGTCAATGGTATCATTGCTTTAGAACTATTCAATGGACAGAGCTAAGGATGCACTTTTTTTTAAATCATGAATTGACTAGAGGCCCCGTGCACGAAATTCGTGCATGGGTGGAGTCCCTAGGCCTGGCTGGTGATTAGGGCCGATCAGGGCCTTCCGGCTGCCGGCCGGGGCCTTGAATTGACTAGAGGTCCGGTGCATGAAATTCGTGCATGGGTGGAGTCCCTAGGCCTGGCTGGTGATTAGGGCCGATCAGGGCCTTCCGGCTGCCGGCCAGGGCCTTCCTTCATTCCGTGATGCCCCCTGGTGGTCAGCGCACATCATAGTGAGAGATCAAACTCCAGGTCTCCTGGTCAAACTCCCGAGGGGACAATTTGCATATTAGGCTTTTATATATATAGATACTGATACCTTGTAATTCCAATTCTTCCCACAAGAGAGCATTCTTCCTCTCCTGTGTCTCCTCCCACAGGGAGAACTGTAGTTGGAACAATGTCAGTGAATTTATTTAATCACTCAATCCTACAGCAAGCACAGAGTAGTTTCCAAATATCTCAGTTTGCTAGCCAATAATACTATGAACAGCAAACTTTCTTTGAAGTTTTTTCCATTTTTACAATATATGTCATAGGAGTTATAGTTTTTTTCTTTTTGTGAATATGCTGTTAACTGGTATTAGGTTTTAGATTCATTTGCTAATTTGTATTCAATTTTAGGGTTTTCATTTCCCTCCATCCTTGATAATTTTCTCTTATATCCTTTAACATGGTTCTTACATCCATCAAGAAGGTTCAAAAGGCAACACTATATAAAAAGACATCAGAGAAGTCTATTCCCTCCTCTGTCCTGTCAGCTCATTCACACCCACCACCTACAGATAACTGTATTTTAAAATCTCCTGCTAACCCAGAAAATCCTCTCCACAAATGTAAAAAAGAAAGAACAGTTTTATTATTGAATAAACATTAAACCAGACTGTAATATGTGTCACAGGCAATCAGTCTGCTAATGAGATTGCAAAGGCAGAAAGAAATATCACCCTCTATATGGCCAAGCAAATACCAACCATTACATACATGTTCTCAAGACAAATGGTAGAGCCCTGGCTGGTGTGGCTCCATTGACTGAATGTTGCCCTGTGCACCAAGAGGTCACTAGTTCAATTCCCGGTCAGGGCACATGCCCGGTTGTGGGCTTGATCCCCAGTAGGGAATGTGCAGGAGGCAGTTGATCAATGTTTCTCTCTTATTAATGTCTCGCTCTCCCTTTCTCTCTCTAAAAGCAATAAACATATATTCTCTTTTAAAAAAATAAAAAAGATAAATGTTAGCTAGTCCTCCTGTGGAGTACTTGGTAGCATCATTTTCTGTACATTCTTTCGTAATTGCTCCTAAAGTCCCCTGGTAATTGGGTGTCATCTGTATTAATTGCCTCCATCTTCTTGTAGTTACAGCTTCAAGCAAGGCTAAACTCCCACCATGGCAGGGAGACTAGAGAGCTATCTTCCTTGGTATTTACATTTCAAGGAAAACATTCCTGGGTGGCAATGCTGTTAGGAGACTTATTTAGCTTTTACATGTTTTACATGCATATTAAAGGGATAGGGAAAGGACTTATAAATATGGTTTGTTCATAAATACAATTATATTGTTTAATATGTTCTATTAGTTATATATTGTAATATGTTATTAATATATCATGTTGTATATAATATGTTTATTATATTATATTAACTAGAGGCCCAGTGCATAAATTCATGCACAGGTGGGGCCACCACCACTGTGCTCGCCAGCTGTAAACCTGGCTTCTGGCTGAGCAGCGCTTCCCCCCACCTCCCCTGTGGCAGTGCACTGACCACCAGGGGGCAGTTCCTACATTGAGCGTCTGCCCCCTGGTGGTCAGTGCGTGTCATAGCAACCAGTCGACCGGTCATCGGTCATTCAATTGCTTAGGCTTTTATATATATAGATAGATTATAGACTTATAAATATAATTTCTCAAGGAAATGCTCTAAAAAAAAGAGAAGGGGGAAAAGATCTTTCCCTTTTAGCAATAGGGAAAATTCAATCCTATTTTCATTTACCTTACATAACAAATATCATTCATTTCTACTTTATCTTTCCTGTGTGAAATTTTGCAAAGCAAACACATATGAATGTTCTTATTTTGCCTTTTTCCTAGGTGTCAATTCCTGTACTAGATGCCACCATAGTGTAGATTTCCCAGACAAAAGTAGGCAGAGGCTGTTTCACCAAACACCTGACATGGTATTTTGAGTGTTCATCCCTGGGAGATGGTATACCAGATTAAGAAATAAATTTTGAAAAACTTTCCACTTTCTAACCCTCTAGAGTCCTCATGTTCTCAAAATAAATGGTAGAGCCCTGGCCAGGTGACTCAGTTGGTGGGAGCATTATCCCATACACCAAAAGGTTGCAGGTTTGATTCCTGATTTGGGCACATACGTAGGCTGCAGGTTTGAAAACCGGTGGGGCATGTGTGGGAGACAACTGATCAATGTTTTTCTCTCTTCTCTTTTTCTCTCTAAAATCAATTTTTAAAAAAGTCCTAGTGGTACATACAAAAAAAAAAAAGGAGAAAGAAATAAAGAAAAAGGCAGCAGAATGTAATGGAATAGGTCCTTGGCTTTTGAATGACAGCTCCATTCAAATTGTTACCCACTATTCACTAGCTACATCATCTTGGGTAAATTTTATCCTCTTTTTGAGTCTCAGAATCTACTTCCCTCTTGATTTATTTCCTTTTATCATCATTTTCCTCCTGCCCTCACTCCCAGGCAACGGTTCCAATGTGTTTGCTGTGCATGTTTTCTTGCAAAATGTACACTGTTGTTTTGTGAGCATGTGTTTTTAATTAACAGTGTTTTAAATAAACAGTGTTGTGATAAGACCCAATCATGTTGTCATCCAGAGTGGGGCAATAGTAGGCTTACCATTGTTCCTTTGGAAAATAATACAATAATTAATAAATAGTTATACAAGAATAAACGAGTGTTTCCCATATTCACAATTGTAAACCTGCTTTTGCCCCACCCTGAATGTCAACTGCTGCTGAACTCTGACATCTTGAGAACTCCGAGGACAGTGTGAGTTTGGTTACTTCATCTGATTTTCATTTAATTCTTGACAATTTGCCAACAAGAGCTGAATTGCCCACATTCCATGTTGCTCCCTTGGCGGAGGGGAAAAAATCTGTCTCCAAAACAGTGTGAGAGCCAAGTGGGACCCACGAGGTTTGAGAACAAGACAGATAACAACAGAAAAAGAAAACCCAGGCTGGCCGAGTAGCACAGCTCATCCTGGATGCCTCCGGAAATCTATCTTCATTTTGCTTGACTTCACCAGAATCGTATTAAACTACACAGGATGTGAGATAAAACCACGCTATGGCCACTTGTAATCAAGATGCTGGAAGGGACTGCAGCAAACTTCAGCTAGACCCCCTCACTCGACACGGGGAGAAACCGAGGGCCTAGGAAGCAAGGTAACCACCAATGTCACACAGTCAATTTGGCGGCAGGCCTCGGTCCCTGACTCCTCAATATTTCACCAAGCTGCCTGTGTTGGATGAAACATCCAAAGATATTTTCTCAACAGCATGCCTCACCTCCCAAATATTTTACAAATATTATCCAAGAATGACCCATTAAGAGTGAGAATACTTTCCATCGTTGTTAGCTGCCCTAAACTCCTGCATCCTGTTCATGTTCCTGGCGCCTGCCTCTGATACTGTATCCATAGCAATGGACAAATACCATAAACACTCTGCAGACCCAGGGATTTCTTGACATTGGTTAAAGGTGCAGCAATAACATGTTGCACATGCACACAGAATAGAGGTATCTGTAGCATTGATGAAGCTGTGATATCTGCACAGCTACAGAGCTTGCTGGGTTTTCAGAGGATTACAGAGTATTTCCTAGGAAACTCAAAATAAATATATTATAAAATTTCAATTTCAATGGGTCACTAATATTGTCCTGGCAGCCTGGCGTGCCGGTTGCAAAACACACTGTTGGCCAGAGGCAGGAATTCCTTATGTACTCTCATCATATCCTTTGAAGCTGCAGGAATCCCACAGAATGTCCTCTTTACTAACAGTAAAAAGAACAAACACTAACAGAACACGCACTGTGTGCCAAGCATTATGCTTGGCCATTTTCCAGGTAGAAAGCTGAGGCCTAATGAAACTGAGTAGCTTGTTAGCAATCAGAGCTAGCGCGTGGCCGAAGCAGGATCAAATCTAGATCCCTGTGACTCCGAAGACTATGTTTATAACATCTGTGTGCTCGTGGGCTATTGGTTGTAAATTACAGGTAGAGCCATAGCATCTAAAATCACTCCCTGGCAGCCATATTTTCACAGTGAAACATGCAGCTCTGTGAAATACGTATTTAAAATGGACTCCACCATCTAATTCCTTATGTAGAAATTATTTCATTTCTATTTCAAGCAGGGGATCCAGTTGAAATGTCTATTTGAAAGGGTATCCAGGAGAAACCAAGATGGCGGCATAGGTAAACACTGGAGATTGCTGCCGCAAACAACCACTTCAAAAATACAACTAAAAGACGGAACGGACATCACCCAGAACCACAGGAAGGCTGGCTGAGGAGAGACTCTTCAACTAGAAGGAAAGAGAACAGCATACCGAGGCTCAGAGGAAGCGCAGTGCGGAAAATACAAAGGTACGGAGGTGCACGTGGAGCCGGCTGGTGGCTGAGGGCGCGGGTGTCGTTTTCAATCAGGAGGGAGTCTCAGACTCTGAGCTCCAGATCCGGGCGAGTCTCTAGGGACTCAGACTCAAACGGGAGAAGCAGGATTGTCTGGCATCAGTTGGAACGTGAGGGCAGCTTTCTCTCCGAGGTTTGCAGCGGTTGCTGGGGTTCTGAGAAGCAGAGCCTCTGGGAACGGGACTGAGAGCAGCCATAACCACTCCCTCCGCCCGCCCTGTTGATCCCGCCCAGCCCAAGCCCTGCGCAGAGCCATTTGCCGGATAGCCTCAGGCAAAGGCTAGATTAGCGCCTCTCCAGAGGACAGAAGTTTTCCCACTGCAGATACAGCTGATTCTCACAGCCAGTCGGCCTGGTGGTCAAATCCCTCTAGTATTAACTGAAAGGGTATTCAGTAGGAAAAGACGTTTCCATCGGAACCTAAGTCTGAGCAAGGATTGGCTAGAGCTGCCTGCTGGGGCCATTGGGAAACAGCGCCAAAGAAGCCCAGGCCCTGTAAAAGATGGCAGTGGTGCTTCCTGATTTCTCACCACAAGCAGTTAATTCAAGCGAAGGAGGAGGGGCCACTCAGGAGCACAGAGCCAGCCATGAAGCATGATCCAAGGGCATGACAGTGGCTCTGAGGGCTGCTGGGATAGGTGTGGCCAGGCCCCAGTTCTGAGCAGGTACCAAGCCTTTCTTCCATGATCACTGAGCGGGAGAGAACCCCAAGCAGGTCAGCGGTACCTGCTACATCTGGACTAGTGGAGGGGTAGGTAAATGAACATTAGCCTCCAGGGCCTCAGAGACCAGGCAGCTTCAAGCAGAGTCAAAGTCAAGATTAAGATCAAGGTGGGACTAGTGGGGGCTGGGCACTCCAAAAGCTACATCCAGGAACAGAGAGGAGCTGAATCAACCCTGTGACCCTGAGATGGGAGAGGATTGTCCTGCAGAATGGAGAAAGAAGAACCTGGACTTCATTGTCCAGCAGTTCTGAAATAGAGGCTCTTATCCTGGGGTCCATGGGTGGGTGAGTGAACTTTTGATATTGTCTAGATTAGAATCCAAAGAGGCCCAGCAAACAGATAGTTCCTCTTCCTTTTCTCTTTTGGATCTTTTCCCCGTGGTTGTGTTTTTCTATATCAACTTTAAACTCAGCTTATCTGATAATAAAAGGATTCCATTTATATTTCATTTGTGGCTTATTCACATTATAGAATGACTTAGGGGAAATTGACATCTCCATGATCATGATTCTTCCTATCCAAGAACATGGTACGTCTTTCCATTCGTTCTAGTCTTCTTTTGTATCTGCCATTAGCATTTCCAAGTTTTTGTCATGGAGATTGTATGAGTTAGGTCTTGTTTTTATAATAAATCATCCCCAAATTTGATAATTTTAAACAATAGCCATTATTTAGCTCATGAGTCTGCACATTATCAATTCGGGCTGGGCTCAGCTGGGTGGTTTTTCTGCTGATCTTCGCTGATCTCAGATGGACTCACTTGAGAACCTGATTGGGAGGACTAGAACGACTTAGGATTTTACATGATATCTCATCCTCTAGAAGGTTAGTTTGGGCTTTGTACTCGATGTCTCATACACTGAGATTGTTCAGGCGGTCTTTGAAATTATACGCAAAGGTGCTATGCTTATGTGTGAGTGTAGGTACTCAGGGCACAAGTCCTCTGCTTTTATCAAATCCTAAAAGGGATCCATGTTTCAAAAGAGATTAAGAAGCAAAGGCTGTGATCCTCCTGCACCTACTTCAGGAAGCAGAGTCAGCTGCTGGCTCTTAACTTGGCTAGTAGTTGACTTTCCTGACTCCTTGGAAACCTTGGACTTCTTCCAAGGGCCTCCAGAGGCCTGTCAGGCACTCCTCACACCCTTTCTACCCTCAGGAAACTCCCAACCTTCGAATAAATAAGGCAAGGAAATAGCGACGCTCAGGAAAGCTGGAAAAGCAGGTCAGAGGCAAGCCAGGGAATTCACATTTTCCACTGTGACATAGGTGTTATTGTTATGTCTCTTTGCTGGTGAGGAGACTGAAGCTCAGAGGAGGGAAGTGACCTGCCTAAGGCTACCCAGCAGTAAGGATAGAGTCAGGGTTTGAAGCCTCCCCTTCCTGAGGGATTCTAACGGAAATGCTTTGAGTAGTCAGGAGGCAAACCAAGTCCTCAGACAGTCGACATTTTACCCAACTCCACCCTAACGGGGCAAAATGAGATGCTCCTAGAGAGCCCTGCAAACAAGGCATAATGAATGCCTAGGGGACACGCCACCCGTCTCCCTAACCCCCAAGCACACAGAGGATCCTGGAATTGTGGGTTAACTGAATTGCCAACGAGCAATGTGAATCTGTGCAAAAATATCTCCAAGTCAAGCAGGTAGGACCCTATTACACCATCTTTAAATGAGGATTCATCACTTCAAAGCACACTGTTGGGAAACTGCTATTGCCAAACTCTGGAGTTACCGCAGAACCCACCTCGTACAGTGAGTAGCCCCAATTAACCGAGAAATGAAGCACACGGTGCTTTGAACAGGGCTTGACACAAACTCAGAATTGATGAACGCGGGCTGTTAGGTCTGTGACTACTGATATTATAATCGTTAAGAATACACCTCTCCCCTCCTTCCTCACTTCACTTCTGCCTGGACCCAGCAGATTTTCCCTACCTGCGAGGAGTCAGGCCTGCACACAAGAGAGTGGATTAAACACACACAAATACACATACACACACACACACACACACACACACTTCTTAAATCTCAACATGTCAAGGCCCCCTTCTTTTTACTCCCCCAACAGAGACATTCATACCCACACCCCACCGGTTCGACTTCTCCGACCATAATGTGTGTGGCCCTGGGCCCCGGCATCTATGTGGGGAGGAGGAGGCCTGGCCCACAGGGCTGAGGGTCTCCTGGCCCCGGTCTTGCCTGAGCCAAGTCGGGGAGACAAGGAGGCTTTGTGCAGCTCCCACCTCCCGGCATCAAGGCCCTTTCACTCGGCCGTCCCTCACCCCCCTCCACCCTGACAGGAATGGCTAGCCCCTATTTCCTGTCTCCCTGGACCCCTGCCAGACTCCCCACATTGGTGCCCTCAGCACTGCCAGGCTGGGAGGCCCGTGGGCATCCTGTGCCATTGCCTCTGGAGGCATAGGTGCCCTGGGAACGCACCCTCACATTTCTACATGGGCACCTCCCAACTTCTCCGACCTCACACTGTGCTCACTGTGGACCCTGACGCTGCCTGCCAGGGTGACAGGAGCCTATGGCACTTCATTTATGCAGGAGGCTGTGGGTGGGCTCCCCCTAACTGCTAAGAACTTGCTACTCTGAGCCCACAAATGCCCCATTTGCCCTCTTCTCCTTTCCACATCTCTCCGATTCCCTCACTACCTGGCTACTCCCTTGGGGCCCGAGAGTGAGCAGGCCTGATAATGCTTAAGAGCATGGGTTTTAGAATCAGATCTACCTGCTTGCAATCTTGGATCTGCCACCCTCTGACCTTCATCAAATATATCATATTTGAAAAATGGAGATAAGGATACCTACCTTATAGGTTTAATGGTGCAAGGATCACACGAGCTAACACAAGTACAGCCTTAGCGCAATACCAGGTTCAAAGAAGTTTAGCAAATAACAGAGTAGTGATACATAATGATACTTATTGCCATTAATCCCAGCCGGCCATCAACTTGCTTTGAGGCCTGGCATATGGGTGGCATATTTCCCAAGTTGCTGGCACTGATGCCAGTTTCCATTGGTCATTTCTAGAGAATGTTGGAAGGAGGACGTCAGCAAACTGAGTCCTTACTGTCATCTTGCCCAGAAGTGTTCCTTCATGGGTTTAGGCTGCTTTCCATTGGCGTGAGGAAATAAATGATTTCCCAACATTATCTCAGTTCTTTTAGTTCTACTGAATTTTCTAAAAAGCAACAGAATCTCCCACTATTACCAATATTTTGTCTCCTTCGGAATTCCTCTTCTTTTAGTTTGTGCTTCATTGGTCAGACCATGGCTAATTAATAGTGGTGATGGTGGCATTTTTACCTTGTGCCTGGCTTAATAAGAATGCCTTCTCTCCTTCCTCCTTGCATGTACATGTAAACTCTTTGTTTAAGATAAAATAGTTATCTTGTTAAGGAAATGCCCCTTTATTTCCATTATTTCTGCCTCTTAGAGTTTGTTGTTGTTTTTAAGTCTGGGGTGGCTGTTTAATTTCATCAAATAATAGTTTCAGTATTTATTAAAATGATAAGCTTTTACTTTAGCTTCCTTGACCTCATGATAGACATGATGGCTAGAGATTTTCTGGAACTCCACTTAGGAATGAACAGCTAACCAACAATTTATTTTATATTTGAATTAGTGGCTAAAGGATGAACTATGCAATAAAGAGCATTAGTGTTTTAAATGTCCATTCAGGAAAAAAATTAAGTTTGAATCTTTCCTGACAACCAATACAAATTCTAAATGGATTAGAGATTATGCCTTTAAAAAAACACACAAAAAACCCCTTTTAAACTATTTGAAGGAAATATTGGAAAATATTTTTATAGTCTTGGTGTGAGGAATCATAAACAAGTTGTAAAACCTAGAAGCCATAAAAGAAAATAGAGAGATAGGACTACCTAAATATCGAAATCTTCTGTATGATGAAAGACACCACAAAGAAAGTTAAAGACAATGGGAGGATGGAAAGAATATTGCCAACATACACAACAGACACTGATTTAATACTCAGAATATGTGAAAGAAAGGCGGGGGGAGTACTTGAATTGGCAAATAAAGCTCAACTTCACTCATAATAAATAGCATATAAATAAACGTTTTTCATCATCAAATTGCCTATATTTTAAAACCTATATATCCAGTGTTGGAGGATGTACAAGGAAGGCTACTAGATCTACAACTTTACGTCTCTCCACTACAGAATTCTTTTATGTAAATAGCGCCCCCTGCAGCACAACTCCCACACAGAACAAGATTAATTGGAGACCCTGGAGAGTAGCTCTCAGTGCCAGTCCCTTGCAATGGGCTTGGTGAGAATTTTTGGCATATCCAGCAAAATATAAAAGGCCCTCTAACTCAATGATTCCTCTTCCAGGGACCTAGCCTTTCAGAAATACATGAGTACGTGACATGTACATAAAGGTATACACAAAAGTATGTTCCCTGGAGCACAGGGGGGAAGAGAAACAAACCACATGTCCATCAGTAGAGGACTGTCTGGACAAATAATGGTGCATCCATTCATGAGATATTCTGCAAGTCTTCAAAGGAATGAAGTGGATTTGTGTGAACTAACATAGAATGATCTTCAAGATTTGATGCTATGAGTGAGATAAACATGAATGTGAAAGCAAGTTCCAAACATATCTATTTTTCAATCCCAGGCACATGCTTGTGTGTGTGCGAATATACATTGGGTAGATAGGGCGTGCACACACAGGAACGGCAAGAGTCCGCCACACCGAGGGGATGGACTAGAATCACTGTGTAGGGGCGCTAGTGCCAGGGAGGAGTTTCACATTGTCCTCTGCCTGCTGTCCTACTCTGTGACTCACCACAAGAAAGCATTGCATGTGTGTCCGTTTCATTGCAAATTCAAATATTAGGTAGGTAGCCCACTGATTCTGGGCCATTCTTTTGACAATTTCTCACCTGGAAAGTCCTACTAACAAGTGTGAGGCATTCTTGGCATTCTTGAAAGAAACCCCTCTGAGCAGCTCATCTGGGCATCCTAATCCCCATGAGAGCATCTTAAAAACTAGATCCACGTCTCTGTCCAAGACCTGCTGCTTCAGAACTGGAATTTCTGTGCCTAAGGCTATTATCTGGGGGAGGAAGTGAGCAGTGAGGGCTGCTGGGTAGTGTGGTGACTGAATTGGAGACCTGCACGGCCACGATTGGGAATGAGAAGACAGAGACCTGCTTTGTCTGCAAGGACTCCCATTAACCCTGACGGGGCCCTGGCTGGAGATACAGTCTCCTGAGCTTGGTGATGAAGGCGCTCCACTGACACCAGGCTGCGCGCGCCAGGTTCTGCAGCGCAGATGTCAGGGCTGCTGCAGCTTTGGCTTTTGTTTTCACTAAAACTTGGGTTGTTTAGCACTTGTTGTGGGGGCGGGGGGGGGGCGGGGTGTCCCATGAATGAGGCTTTGACTGTTGTGTTCTAACCTGGAGGAAGGTGGATTTGAAGTTCACTGGAAAAGCCACCCAGCTCCTGCTCTGGCTTGCTTACATGAAGAAAGACAACTTAGTTCTCAGCAATGCTGTGAATATTATTATCTAAGGCAGTGATTTTCAACCCGTGTGCCATGACACACTGGTGTGCCACATTTTAAAACATGCAACACCTGACTATTCAGACAGGGGCACTGACCTGTTTTCCTTTAGATCAGTGGTTCTCAACCTGTGGGTCGCAACCCCTTTGGGGGTCAAACGACCCTTTCACAGGGGTCGCCTAAGACCATTGGAAAACACATATATAATTACATATTGTTTTTGTGATTAATCACTATGCTTTAATTATGTTCAATTTGTAACAATGAAAATACATCCTGCATATCAAATATTTACATTATGATTCATAACAGTAGCAAAATTACAGTTATGAAGTAGCAACGAAAATAATTTTATGGTTGGGGGTCACCACAACATGAGGAACTGTATTAAAGGGTCACGGCATTAGGAAGGTTGAGAACCACTGCTTTAGATTGTCAAATAAAAATGTCAACAGCCAACACAACAATAGCCATCCAATATGAATGAGTAAAAATTATACCTATTTTATTTTTATTTGATATACCTATTTATTTATTATCAGATCGGCAAAAAAGGATAATTTTTGATGTGCCACAGAATTTCAGTAATTAGTTTACTTGTGCTGTGAGATGAAAAGGTTGAAAACCGCTGGTCTAAAGGCTGGCCTGCAGAGACAGCAGGACTGGATTCAAACCCTGAATCCAGCCGGGTGATGTCGGCAAGGAGATACCAGCCGTGTGATTGTGAACAAGGAGATACCAGCCGGGCGACTGTGGGCAAGGAGATACCAGCCAGGCAACTATGGGCAAAGAGATACCAGCCGGGCACCTGTCGGCAAGGAGATACCAGGCAGGCAACTATGGGCAAGGTGATACCAGCCAGGCGGCTGTCTGCAAGGAGATATCAGGCGGGCAACTATGGGCAAGGTGATACCAGCCAGGCGACTGTGGCAAGGTTCTTAACATTTCTGGGTCTCAGTTTCTTGGGTTGAAGAATGGACGTAATGATAGGGTTGCAGTGAAGAGCAGAGAGAGGGTGTATGGAGAGGTTAGTCGATCAAAGCTCAGCTACTGTGTATTAATATTATGGTGGTTACTAGGCCGTTAGCTCCTGGAGGACAGACATACGTGAATGAGAAGTCTTTCATCAAAGTCTACCTACCACTGAATCAGAATCAGTGCTCAAAAACAGAGCTGAACACCGATTCTGATTCTATTAGGGCTCCTGGCCTTTCATTCCTTTAAGCTGTTTAACGAGTCTGTAAGTCATAGATAGGAATGCAAAGTAATGTTTGCCCAAATGTATGTAAACTATTCCTGTGATGGGCTCAGTTAATTCTCCCCGGGGTGTGGAAGAAGCCAGTTTTATCTATTTGCACATTCATGTCCATATCCCAGATCTGTGTCTGTCCTTTGGCTGGTTGTCACCTCTTACTGAGTCCCTCATTCATGACTTAAATAAAATCTCCAGCACATGCTCGTTTTTCACCTGTCATGATTTTACGGTTTTTTGAAAATTATCTTCTATTACTATGACTCCTTTAGCAGAACAGCACTTTTCTATAGAAGGCAGATACCCTCAGGGCCAGACACTGTCCCATGTAATGAGAGCGAATGACTTGTTCGTATGGGACAGAGAGCAGCTCCCACACTCGGTGCAGATCCTGCGCCAGGGCTGCGGGTGACTCGGAGGATGAAGGCACTGCTCTCAGCTTCGGTTGGCCGGCCAGGCTGTATAACCGGCTCAAAATGAATGCGGGGCCCGGAGCGGGTCCTCACCCTGACCCCCTCGCCATTCTCCCTCTCCTCTGCGCCCGAGCCCCCAGAGGCGCGGGGACTCGAGGGCAGCCCCTCCCCGGG
>NW_005370081.1:625425-629617 GCF_000412655.1 Myotis brandtii | reverse complement strand
CCGGACGGGCGGGGACCCGGAGAGACGCACTGGGCGCGACAGATGGAGGAGGGAGGGACAAGGAAACAGCCAGATGGAGAGAGAGAGAGAGATGGAGAGAGAGGGGGAGATGGTGAGAGAAAACGAAGAGAGAACGATAGGAAAGGGCAGAGAAATAAAGGCAGACGGTTAGAGAGAGGACAGCGGGAAGAAGAGAGAGAGAAAGGTAGGGACCGAGACAGGGACTACGGAGATAACGGGTGGGTGTGAACTATGAGCTATGAACTGCGATGGAAAGAAAAAGGAGTTTGAGAGGCAAATGGAACAAGAGGGAAAGAAATAGAGGAGCTAACATGGCAAGAGAAGTGGGTGGGGGAGAATCTACAAGAAAAGAGGAAGGTTTGAGACCAAAGGGAAGAGAGATTGTGGGGAAACCCCAGGTCTGAAGGAGAGAGCGGAGGCGACAGGGGTCACAGGGTGGGAGGCCAGCCTGCAGGTGGGGCAGCCCCCCTCATCCCCCCGCCCCAGGATCAACAGAGGCTCCTGGCCTGGCTCCCCGGGACTTGGAGACCCAGCTTCAACACGCCCATGACCCAGCCAGGCAGGGCGGGGCAGGCGGGCGGGCCCAGGAGGAAGGCCCCTGCTTCACCTGTCAGGTGGCCTGAGGGGGCTGGTAGCTGGGGTGAGGCAGCCAGTCCCCAGGCTGCAGGAGAGGTCCCTGAGAGCCTGGGGAGGGTGCGGGAGGGAGAAGCGTGTGGGTGCTCTGCTGGCTGGTGCTTTGTCTTGCGCTGTCCCCTCTGCCCTTCTCAGGTGAGGCTCAGGTCAGGTGGCTGCAAGTGCATTTATTTTTGTACACACAGACGCTCTGCCTATTGTACTGTATGTTACAGTTTACAAGCCACATTCCCATTTCCGACGTCTCATGAAGGCCTCGGCCAGGGCAGCTGGTGCCCATCCCAGTTGTCCAGGTGAGGGGAAGGCTCAGGTCTCACCAAGGTGCCAAGGCAGAGCCCTCACGAAGCACCCAGCCTCCTGCCCCAGGCCAGGCTGCTCCCCCATCAACCTGGAGTCAGTGGGTGTTGAGTCACCCAGACCAAGTGCCCTGCACCAGGATGGAAGGCCCCAACCCCAGACCCCCTGGGGGTATAGCGAGCTGTGGGGGTACGCACCAGGGGAAGAATCGGGCCAGTCCTGAACCTGGGCAGCCCTGGCTGAGTAGCCCTGGGTATGTCACTCCACCCCTCTGAGGCTGTTGGGGAGAAAGGTACCCACCCCATAGAGTTGACTGGGGATTGGAGGAAAGAGAAAGTGCCAGATGTATCAGCACACACTGGCTCCTTCTCCCTCCCCTCAGCAGCCCCACTGCTCCCTCTGAGCCTCAGTTTCTTCACCTGGTAGGAGGACCTCACAGGCTGTGTAAGGAGTGGCTCAGCACAGTCCTTCTCCCCCCGCTCCCCACAGCCCCCTCCTCCTGGAGCTGAGGAGACAAAGCAGGGTCTGTGTCCCCAGAAGGAGTTGGCCACCTGCCCACTAATGGCTGACGTACGGTGGCCCCTTTAGGCTCAACTGGCATAGAGCCTTTAACGTAAAACCACTTCAAAAACATTATTTTCTTCCTGGTTATGCATGCTCATTGCTAAAGATTAAGTAAGAAAAAGGATAGTAATGAAAAAAATAAAATTAAATTAAAAAAATATATTAAAATTTAAAAATAGAAAGGAGGAAAGTATAAATGCAATTTCACACTGAGTTCACACATTTTTGTGTATAACCTTTCAAACTTCAGACAATGTACCATTGTTTTTCTTAACTTTTAATTGTGGAATCGTTGGATATAAAGGCATACCTCAGAGATATTGTGGGCTCGGTTCCAGACCACCACAATACAGTGACTATTGTAAAAGAGTGAGTCACATAATTTTTTTTGGTTTCCCAATATATATAAAAATTATATTTATACCATGTCTTAGTCTATTAAATGTACAATAGCATTATGTCTAAAACCCCAATAATTTAAAAATATTTTATTGCTAAAAAAAATGCTAACCATTATCTAAGCTGTCAGTGAGTCATAATCTTTTTGCTGGTGGGGGCTCTTGCCTTCAACCTGTAAGAAATGCAATATCTTTGAAGTGAAATAAATCGAGGTGTGCCTGTAAAACAGAATAGTACAATTAACCCCATGTACCTATCACCCAGCTTCAATAAGTGTCAGTTCATGGCCAGCCTTGTCTCATCCATTATCCCATCCTTTCTCTCCTCTCACAAATTATTTTGAAGAAAATTCCAGACATTATATATATATATAATTTTTTAAAAATATATTTTTATTGATTTCATAGAGGAAGGGAGAGGGAGACAGAAACATCAATGATGAGAATCATTGATTGGCTGCCTCCTGCATGCCCCCCAGCCCACAACCGGGCATGTGCTCTGACAGGGAATCAAACGGTGACCTCCTGGTTCATTGATCCAAACACACTGGCCAGGTTATTTTTATTTCTAAAGATTTCCTGATGTATCTCTAAAAGATAAGTAACCTTTTAATAAACATAAGTATGATACCATTATCATAACATAAAAATGGACAAAAATCCCTTACTATCATCAAATATCCAATCAGGGTTCAAATGTCCCTGATTATGTCATGTTTTTCTATTTGGTTAGTTTGGTCCAAATAAGGTGCATACATTGCTTTTGGTTGAGATGTCTGATGAGTTTCTTTAAATATGTAAGTTCTCTTCTCCTATTTGGTTGTTGTTGTTGTTTTTCTTAAAATGTATTCGTTGAAGAAACTGGGTTGTTTGTCCAGGAGCTTTCCACATACAGATTTTAGCTGGTTGCATCCCCCAGGTGTCATTTAAATGTTCTTTTCACCCCTGTATTGTCTTTAAACTAGTAGTTAGATCTAGAAGCTTGATCTAATTCCAGTTAGAATTTTCCCCCCAAGAATACTTAAAGACACTCTAGGTCTCCAAATGTTGAGTGATGACTCCTTGGTTTGGCTTTTCTTTTTATTTCAGAGAGTAAGGAAGAGGGAGAGAGAGATAGAAACATCAGTGATGAGAGAATCATCAATCAGCTGCCTCCTGCATGCCCCACACTGGGGATCGAGCCCACAACCCAGGATAGGATGACGCTCAACCACTGAACCACGCCGGCCGGGCTAAGACAGTTTTTACTGCTTTCATTTGCATCTTTGATTAACTACCAAGATTGGACTTTTTCTTCAAATACATATTGGGCATTTCTACTAAATCACTTTTACTTTTTCAGTCGTGGTGTTGGGATAGTTCATATTGGTCTGTAAAAGCTCTTTAGTATTGAGTGAGGCAAACTGTTTTGTGTCACTTGTAGAGAACTTTTTTTAGGTTCAGGCTTGGCTGAGTTCCTCTCCTGTTTTGCTCTCAGAGGGATCTGAAGTCCCAGAGGCTGGTCCTTTCGGCCACTATCCCCATTGTCACCCGTGCCTCGGGGCCCATCGGGGAAGCTCTCACTCTCCATCACCGACCACTCCAGGTCCCTGTGGGCATCTGCCTTCCCATGGAGCCTGCTTTTTGCTGTGGGTGGAAGAGGAAGGTACTGAAGGGCTGTGGTGAGGATCCCAGCATTTCTTCTTACAAAAATAGATGTTGTGGGGAGGGGAACACTCAAGACAGTGGGGTCCAAAGCCCCAACACATGTGGCTCTTGTGGGGCTTAAGACAGCTGCAAGGGTGTCAGGTGTATAGGCCCCCACACCCGTCCAGCCCTTCATTTTATAGAAGAGGCACCTGAGGCCCCAAGTGGGAGGCCTTTGACTTACACAAGGTCACACCACTGTCAAAGCACAGTATAGACAGTGTCAGGCAGGTTGAATCCAAATCCTGTCCTCACCACTTACTAGCTGTGTAGTCTGGGGCATCAACATCTTTGATCTTGGTTTTCTAAACTGTAAAAAAGAGATGCAAGAGTTCTGAGCTCACAGCTGGAATTAAATGAGATAATGCATTTAAGAACTCACCTAACCTTGGCACATAGTAAGTGAGCACAAGTCAGGAGTAGCTTCGAGGAGCCCATCGGTGTGGCTCAGTGGTTGAGCATTGACTCGACCTCTTAGTCAGGCGGTCACGGCTCAATTCCCAGTCAGGGCACATGACCGGTTTGCAGGCTCAGTCCCCAGTAGGGGGAGTGCAGGAGGCAGCTGATCAATGATTCTCTCTCATCATTGATGT
>NW_005370081.1:620876-625243 GCF_000412655.1 Myotis brandtii | reverse complement strand
AAAAAAAAAAAAAAAAAAAAAAAAAAAAAAAGAGTAGCTTTGAATAGAGAGTATGCTTATGTCCATTCTAAAGGTGAAGAAACCAAAGATCCAACAATGGGATTGGCTTAAAGGAGCCCAGAGAGCTGGGTCAGCCCTGACCCCTTCGGTGCTTGTTGGAGAAGCCCCTCCCAAACATCCTCTGGGCCCCTGCTTGGGTTTAGGTCTAGGGCAGATGCCGCCCCACCATGAGGAGAGCTGGCTGGAGTGATCTAACCAAGAGCACTGACCCATGTAGAGGGGCAGCCATGGGGGCTCTCACCGACCTGCTCACTCTTCAGCTCACCTGGGCAATGCCCTGCGTGGCATCTGTACATCACTTGGCAGTTCTGAGGCATCTTCAAGTGCAGGATCCTTTGTGACCCACATAGTAATCCTACAAAGTGGAAGAGCAGGGCCGTTCCCTTGCAGACAAGGAAGCCAGTGAGAGGCAGGGCACGGTCAGTGAGCAGGGGAGGGGCACTGCGTCTCCAACCCCCAGCCTTGCATGCTTTCCACAGCATGCAGAGAGAGATTAGATATCTAGGACAGCTTCTTAGACCTTCTCCACATTACAGGGGTTTGGGAATGTTCTAGCACATTATAACCAGGTGGATTAAGAAGCGCAGTATTCCCAGGTAGAAGAAATCTTGGTTTCTGTATGGCCTCAGGGAGCAGAGCCGCCTGCCAGCCTTGACCATAAGTCAGTCTACCTCTGAACTGATACATGAGAAAGACATTAACTCGTGTATAAATGAGGGGGCTCTTTGTTACAGCAGCCTAGCTTGAATCCTCAGCAAAATACTAACTTAACCAGGTAGTGAAGGTATTGGAATGGCATTGCTAAGTTCTCAGAGTGGTTGGCAAGGCTCCACCCACATCTGGAAAGTGACCAGAGACCAAGGGAGCAGGGCATGTCTCGCCCAAATCAAAACAAAACTAAACTAAACAAGAATGTTCCTGAGAATCTGACCTCGCTCTCTCCGGGGACCTTTGGGTCCCTCTCCTGTTTCAGCCAGAGCAGTTCCACAGATTGGAGTTCTTCACATAACTATTTGGAAATAATGTTCTTCTGGCTTTTAAAAATCAAAAACCACTGATGGCTTTAAATGAATCACACATTTTAATACAAATATCAAATGCGACAAGATGTATTATTCTATTATATTTAATGTGGTCAAATAGAATTAACCCGCAGTGACGAGAGCTGCTGGTCAAGCAGAGTGTCTCTGATGACTCAGGAGGCTCCCCAGCACCTGCCAGTGTCACCCCCTGGCACGGCAGAAATCATTTGTGTCCTGGGCACTTCCTTAGCGTTTGGGACCCAGATAACAAAGGTCTCCTCTGTTTGCAAGTGGAGGGGCCACACTTCCCGCCCCGAGGGGGACCCAGTGGTCAGGCCCCCTTAACGGAGCAGTTAGCCCTGCGCCTCCGCCTGGGCTTCTGGCCTCTACTGCAGCGTGTTCTCACCAGCGCGCGACATTCCACCCCTGGCCACCGTCCAGGGCGCACAGAGGCCCGAGCAGGAGCCAGGCCAGGGGAAACAACCCGGCGTCCAAGAAGGTCCGTTTCCCAACTGGCCGCGCAGGGCGGGCGGGCAGAGGAAGGAAGGGAAGACGGAACCCCAGCCTTGGCTCCTCAGGGTCCATCATGGCAATCCTTCTGCCTCCCCCACGCCTTCCCTTTCTGGAAGCCCCGTGAAGCAGGCCTGATGGTGAGCCCCCTCTACTGATGAGGTACCCGAGGCTCCGAGGTGTGTGTGTGTGTGTGTGTGTGTGTGTGTGTGTGTGTGTATGTACAAGCTAAAAAAAAAAAAAAAGAAGGCACCCAGGTCTTGCCTTGCTGGAGCGTCTGGTCCAGGAAGCCACTTGGCCTTGACTCCTCTGGGCAGGCTCTGGAAGACCCACCAGGGCAAGGATGAGCTGTATCTGGGCGGCAGTGCCTCGAGGGGCCACCCCACCCGTGTTGCAGGGGCAGCTGCAGAGGCTCAGGGAGGAGGGAAGTTTCCCACAGGCCCACAGCAGCGCATGGCCGAGCTCGGCCAAGAATGCGGGGTCCGGGGTGTTTTCTGCCGTCATGCGTTGAGCTCAGTGCCGAGGGACCCCGCTCCAATGAACTGGTCGGGAGGCCTGGCTGAGCTCATGGGCAGTTGAGCGGTGGAGCCCGGACGAAGCTCTGTCCAGATGTGAGAGATTAGCGCTGTGCGCCGTGGAGAGCAGCTCGGGCCAGCCTTCTCCCCGGACGGATTTGGAGCCAAGTGAGATCTCATCACAGACACGTACAGAACAGTGGGTTTAGGCCAATGGGAGGAGCATGTCCGTGCTGTTCGTGACTTACAGGGCTGGCAGGGCCCCACGGGCCCCCAGGGTCACAGTGCTTCCTCTTGGCCTGAGCTGGGGGAGGGGAGGGGGAGAGGAGGGGAGGACCTGGGAGAGGGCAGGCGAGGCTCGGGGGGCAGATTTGGCCAAAGGGCCCTGGGTGGACCTGCACAGGGTGGGTGTGGACACAGACCCACGCTGAGTCAGCCACCTCTTCCCCAACAGCCCTTGCTGCGGGGGGAACAGCTCCTCCCGCCCCTCCAAGTCTTTCCTCTCCAGGCTGAGCAGCCCCATTCCTCCAGCTGAGATAAATGAATCCAAATGTGGGTCCCTGCATCCTGGCACGGCTAGGCCTCCCTAGGGCGTGCGGCCCAGATAGAGCACAGCCCTTTAGGTGGGGTCTCAGACCACCCCTCTCTCATCCGGAACATTTCACACCAATGCATGCCGCCCACTGTGGCTTCTGTGTTTTGCTAAAAACCTATCAGACAACTGGCTTTTCTTATGGAAAATTTCAAACCATATATATATATACACACACACACACACACACACACACAAAAGTAGAGAGAAGAGTGCGGTGAACTCCCATGTTCCCATCACCCAATTTCAACAATTACTAATCTTGTTTGCTCTATACTCCCGCCCATGCCTCCTCCGCTCCCAGGCCTGGGTTATTTTGAAATAAATCCAAGACATCATAGCATTTCATCTGTAAATATTTTAGTGTAGATCTCGAAAAGCGTCCCTTTAAAAAAGTAACCAAAGCTCCATTATAACACACACACCCCCCCCAAAAGGCAACAAGAAGCCCATTGTCTTATGAAGAAGCTTTTGTGGGTTCCATGGGGGGAAACAGTGGAGTGGAGAATGTAAGACACAAATTGTTCGCCACAAAAGATGCTCAGAGTGGAAGGAAGTTTTGTCCCTGCTGGTGGTCCTGGCCCCCGAGGGGAAGAGCTGGGGTCCAGACGGAGTTGGGACCAGAGAATCTCAGGGGGGCGCTCCGGCAGAGCTCCCAAAGGCCAGCCTGCTGAGGGGGGTCAGGAGAAGGCCGGTGCTTGGGGTCCAGTCATTTGCTGACTGTGTGACCTCGAACCAGTCACTCAACCTCTCACGGTGGCATTCATCACCAGCAAAATGACTTAGCAGCCCCATTCTTAACTCAAGACCTGCCGACTTCTGGGCAATTAAATGTCCCCTTGGACAACCCAACCCACACTGAGGCCTCGCAGTCCCAGGAGCTCTGCACCTGCAGAGACCAGTGCGGTATCCCATACCCCCCTGCTTCAGGGTCCCATCCATGGCCACGCCCGCATATTGTCGCTGCTCCGCCCATACCACCTGTTCCTGTCTCTCCATCATCGCATCAAGGCTCCAGTCCTTTAGCCCCTCCATCTCCCAATTGCTCTGCTTGTTGGCCTCTTTTCTTCCCTGTCCAAGCCAGACTCCAGAGCTCATTCCCTCTGCCCCTTGCTGGTCAAACCCGCACTTCCTTTGCTCTCTTGCCTTCATTCTCTCCTCTCGCCACACGCATCCTGCAGACTCCCAGGTTCAGCTCCATCCAGCCACCCCTCTTTGCTGCTCTGCACCAGCCTGCGGACCTCTGGGGGAGGGCTGGTGCTTCCAGAGTTGCTCACTGAGGTCGGGCCATCCTGCAGGCCTCCTGCGCTGCCTCTGGGTTTCCTCCTCTCCTTCGGGACCCCCTCTTCATGCGAGCCCTCTACCCAGTGGCACGAGGTCAGTGCTCTCATGGGGCTTCTATTTTAGTGGCTGTTTAACTACCCACTCACAGAATTCCTGAACATTCACCACTGCCTCTCCCCTTTCCCTAACCCCACCCGAGTTTCAGCAAATGATTCTCCTCTTACTTGACAAAGCGAGCAGAGGCCATCAGGTGGGAACTCGCGCAACGTTCTGGCCCTCTAAGTAGAACTTTTTCACCCATTTTTGCTGCATCCCCTCTCTCTTCCCTCATGGGTTGTCCCTACCTGTCACCCCCCAGCCCTCTCCCCCCCCCCCCCCCCCCAC
>NW_005370081.1:562198-620813 GCF_000412655.1 Myotis brandtii | reverse complement strand
TTTCTGGATTGCATGACCTCTTTCAAATGCGTTCCTTCAGTTCTCCTTTCTTCTTGTTCCTCGGGCTCTAAGCCTGGTGTGTTTCTCCAGTGTGTAAAAAAGCGGAAGGGACAACAGTACACTTTCTCTAGACCTTGTGATCTGCTCTCCTTCCTTCAGCCACACTTCCTGAAAACACTTCCCAGGATCTAGGTCCCCCTCTGACCTCTCCTTCCCTTCTCATCCCACCACAGCCTAAACCCTGCTCGGCCTCCGCCAGCCCCGGAAAGGGCGGGGGTGGGATCTAGCAGTGACTGCTCTGTTTTCCTCCCTGTTCTTGCTCGGCCTCTGGCTGCTTTAGGTCTCACTGGCCGCTTCCCCTCCCTAAAGCTCTTTGCTTCTCTTAGTTTCTGGAACAGTATCCTCCCTCCTGAAGGCCGGGTTCTTCCAGGTTCCAGCCACTCCGATGGGCCCAGGCATCTCAGAGCCACCAGCTCTGACACCTGAGCTCAGACCAGGGTCTGAGACCTCCATACGAGGGTTGGTGGTGCCAAGAGGAACCAAAGAGGAATCAACATTGGGGAGAAAAATGACGAATCAGGGGTTGAACGGGTTGAACCTCAAATCTTCCACTTACCAGTGGTGTGACCTCGGACAGATCATGTCACCCGTCTGTGCACACATTTCCTGTGTGTATGTTAAGGACGATAACAGGTTGTTGTGGAATTGACTGAGTTAGTACATTTGTTTAGCACTGTGTGTGCATGTAAGCACTCCTGGATTCCAGCTGTTACTAACTGCTCACCAATGTCAATGCTACTCCACTCATTTTCTTTTTAAAAATATATATTTTTTTTATTTCAGAGAGGAAGGGAGACAGAGAGAGAGATAGAAACATCAATGATGAGAGAGAATCATTGATCGGCTGCCTCCTACACACCCCACACTAGGGATCGAGCCCGCAACCCAGGCATGTGCCATGACCGAAATTGACCATGACCTCCTGGTTCATAGGTCGATGCTCAACCATTGAGCCATGCTGGCCGGGCTCTCCACTCATTTTCTTCCTTTCAATTCCTACTATTACTGCCCCCTTGCCTCACCTCTTACCCTGATTACTGCAAAGACAAATCCCTCCAATCCCGTCTCTGTATTTTAAAAATTCATCTGTGGCTATGTGACCCTTCTGTTAAACCCCCAAACAAGCACCGTGACTGGTTTGTTAGGGCCTCTGGCTTGGTTTCTGTGACCCACCTCTCCAGTCTCCTCTCCCAGCCACCCTGTACTTCGCAGCCGCTCTAACTGCCAGGGCTTGTGCACTCAGCCATGCTATGCACGCTTCCCTGTCTTTGCACACGCCATTCTCCCTGGTGGATGCCCTCCCTCCCTTCCTTGTTCAGGCAGCGCCTCCTCGAGGAAGCCCACCTGGACTGTAGGTGAGCCCCTAGAGACAAGTGAGTGATGGGGGCAGTCCCTCTCTTGCCCTGACCCCCACTGAGGCTGCCTTCGCTTCTCTCTGTGACTGTGTTCAGGCCCCCCCCCCCACTGAACCCAGCACTTTACAGGGAAATGGGGGCCCACAGTGACAGGACTTGTCTTCCACAGCCACTGACCCCTCCATCCCCCCCAGAGGAGACCCAGCTCGGAGCACGGGGTGTGACACACATGTGGCTGTCCTCGGCCGCTTGGACGTCATAGAAGAGGTAATAAGGGTGACCTGGGAGGACATGCACCTTCAGGACCACCTGTGAGACTGCTGGCTTTATGGGGCTCGGCCAACCTTGCTTTACAAATTTGGGAAATCCAGGCCAGTCCTGCTCCCTGCCCTACCTGGGCTATCAGGCTGACCAACTCCCTGCCCTACCTGGGCTGTTGGGCTGACCAGCTCCCTGCCCTGCCTGGGCTGTCAGGCTGACCAGCTGCAGGGCACCCTGCCGCCCCTGGGACCCAGCCAGAAATCTCCGCAGAATCACCAAGTGAAAAGGTAGAAATTTGATCACTGTGTTTTGTTATGCAGCCAGTTTGTAACCTGGGTATACTTTATTTTCAAAAACCTTAGCATTCACATTTATTATAAACTAGAGGCCTGGTGCATGAAATTCGTGCACTCGGGGAGTGGGGGGGCTCAGCCTGGCCTGCGCCCTCTCGCAGTCCTAGAGCCCTCAAGGAGTGCCCATGGGGGGGCTCAGCCTGGCCTGTGCCCTCTCGCAGTCCTAGAGCTCTCAGGGAGTGCCCGAATGCCGGCTTAGGCAGGGAGTAGGCCTAAGCCATCAGTTGGACAACCTTAGTGCTGCTTCGGAGGTGGGAGAGGCTTCTGCCACCGATGCTGCGCTCTCCAGTCGTGAGCCTGGCTTAGTGAAGCATCTGCCCCCTGGTGGTCAGTGTGCATCATAGCAACCGGTCATTCTGCTGTCTAGCCAAAACTGGCTCTCTGACATCCCCCTAGGGGTCCTGGATTGTGAGAGGGCGCAGGCCAGGCTGAGGGACCCCACCTGTGCACAATCAGGGTTGGGGAGGGGAGGGATACGGGAGGTTGGCCAGCTGGGGAGGGACTGCAGGAGGGCTCCAGGACATGTCCGGCCTGTCTTGCTCAGTCCTGATAGCCTAGACCCCAGCAGCAAGTTAACCTACCAGTCGGAGCGTCTGTCCCTTGGTGGTCAGTGCATGTCATAGCGAGTGGTTGAATGGCTTTAGTATATCATTAGCATTTTATGCTTTGATTCGTTGAACAGCCGACCAGACGACTGGACACTTAGCATATTAGGCTTCATTATATAGGATACAACAAACCATAGTAGTATTATCAGTATAAATAGCACTGTGATTTTTGTCATCAATAGAAATCAGGTAATTTCATCCCCTTACAATTGTTTCGAACATCTCAACATATCACTCAGTTTAATCCATATGTCAAAATTGCAGTAGTTGTTAGACTTTATGGTGGATCATGTTGTTTAGTGAGGTAATAAAAACAAATTTTTACATCAAAAATTTAATTTTGAATACTTGAATAACATGTTAATGAAATTGGGGTCCTTGAAATACTATATTTTTTATTATTTTTTCAATTAGATCATTTTTCTAAGATGGAGTCTGTAAGTTTCACCAGACTGTTAATGGGATTCATTCATGAAAAAAGTTAACACTGAATAAAGAAAATTTCAAAATCCCAAACGTGTCATTTGGCAGAGTTACCACCAGGGGGCGAGGCAACCAAAGGAATGTGAGCTCCCGTGATGAAGTCCTTGAAAGAGAAGTGGAATCCTGGTCACTCCAAAGCTATGACAGAGAAAAACCCATGCCAGGAGCAGCCCCAGAGAGGGGACCCCTAAGGTTTTGTCATCTAGGGAACCCGGAGGCGGGCAGGGCAGAGATTGAACAAGAAGGGCCCAGGTCCCCTGGCAGCCAGTTCTCTCCCCGCTGCACACCAGGTGCTCCTGACGAAGCAGGACTGGGCCCCACTCGTGTCCTCTGCTCCTCTGCCCCACCCGACCCCGTTCCCATCTCTCTTGCTTAGACGGTGGAGAAGACGGTGGAGCACCTGGAGGCCGAAGTGAAAGGCCTGCTGAGCCAGCTGGAGGGGCTGGCCTGGAACCTGCCCTCGGGGCCCTTCAGCCCGACCCCCGACCTCCTGGGAGATGGTGAGCGCCTCAGGTGGCAGAGATGGGCTGGGCAAGCAGGGTGGGGTGGTTGCTCTGGTGTAGCCTGGACAGGAGGCCTCCAGCTCCTCCTCCGGACAGAAGTGGGCAGGCATTTCCCCAGCTCACCCCAAGTGTTCTCAGCCCCCACCCCGGGTGGCTGCAGGCCAGCGTCCCATCAGGGCTCCTGGGACACACTCCTCCGGTCCTCTCCTCTCCCTTCCAAGGACCACCCCTGTGCCACCAGGAACTCTTTCAAGAAAGACTGGCGTCCCTCTGACCGGGCAGTGGAGGGATTGCACCTGCTTCCTCCTTTCCTTGAGCCCTGTGATCCCGGGCACAGTTCCCGGGACCCGGGGGCGGGGCAGGGTGCCTTCAGCACCCCTCACTCTGAGCCACCCTTTCTTCCAGATCGTTAGTGAGTCGGGAGATGGAGTTGTCCAGCAGCTGGAAGTAATACACCTGCCCGACAGCTCTCCTCTGAGCCTTGCACCTGGCCTTCCTCCCTCCGCTTTGTGCAAATAAAGCTACTCCTCTGACCCAGCTGACAGAGTGGACCCTACAGCGGCAGCCCTTCTCCACCTACCCCCATGCCCTGAGGCCCACATCCCCCTGGAGGCTTGGGCCAGGGCACCCCCAGCCCAGCTGTGCTTCAGCCCTCCTTTACAAGGCATGCAGGGCAGGGTTGGCTCACAGAGGTGAGGCACCTGAAGCTGAGAATCGTAAGATGACTCAGCGGAAGGGCCTTTGGGGAGCCTGGCTACTCAAAGTATGGGCTCACCTGGGAGTTTGTCAGAAATGCAGAACTTGGGGCCCCAATCACATCCTCCTGAATCAGAATTTACATTTTAATGAGATCCACCAGGGGATTTGTGTGCCCATTAAGGTTTTTAAAAAGATTTCTATTGAGGTAAAATTCACATAGCACAAAATTCAAAATTGTAACCATTTTAAACTGTACATATTCAGTGGCTTCACAACGTTGTGTAGTCATTGCCACTGATTCCAGGACATTTTGATCAGCCCAAAAGGAAGCCCTGTCCCTACGAAGCATCACTTCCCATTTCCCCTCCCACCGTCCCTTGGAAAGCACTGACATTCGTCTCTATGGACTTGCCTGTTCTGGACATTTCCTATAAACGGAATCATACAATATGTGATCTTTTGTGTCTTTTTTTTCCACTTAGCTTGTTTTCAAGGTTCATCCATGTTGTAACATGTGTCAGTCCTTCACTCTCTTTTGTGTGGACGTATGCTTTCATTTCTATTGGGTCTATACTAGGGATGGAATTGCTGGTTCAAATAGTAACTCTGTCTAAAGTTTTGAAGAATCACCAAGCGTTTTCACATGGCAGCTGGGCCATTTCACCTTCCCGCCAGCAATGTTTGTGTAAGGGTTTCAACCCTTCTGCATCCTCACCATGTCTTTTTTGTTACAACCACCATACTAGGTGTGCAGTGGTATTTTGTGGTTTTAGGTTGCATTTACCCAATGATTAGTGATGCTGAGCAACTTTTCATGTGTTTGTTGACTATTTTTATGTGTTTTTGTGTTCTTTTTGTTTTTGTTTTATTTTTTGCAGCAAAAAGCTTTATTGTTTCATTTGGCCAAACTCATGGGAGAGGGTTTCAGGGTGATTAAAAGAATGGCTAGTATTCTGGGAAGAGGCTCAGGCAAACGCCAGACTCCAGGGGGATGCAGAGGGGCCCTCAAAGGCCTCTGGGCTCCAAAGGCTCCTAGTCGTGCTTGAGGGTGAGCCTTTCGAAGAGATACTCGCCCAGCCCAGCCTGGGGGTAGCAGCCTGCGGCGGTGAGTCAGGTGCCGCCCATCTTCTAGATGAGTTTCACCTGCTCACCCAGGCAGTGGTTCTCCAGGAAGTCACAGAGCTGAGGTCTGTGCGGGTAGAACCTGAGCCTGCAGCTCCAAAAGGCCTGGTTCAGGTTCTTCTCCAAGGCCACGGCGGCTTCCATGGCGTCCTGAGTGTTACCCACTCATCTGGGGAAGGCCCTGCACGTCCTGGAGGAGAATGCAGCCACCGCGAAGGTTTTGCCTCTTTAAGAGATGCTCAGCGCCCTCGAGCTTCTGCGCCAGCCGGGGAAGAAGTGCCCATGCCCTGCAGAGCCACATGTCCTGGTCAAAGTAGAAGCCCAGAGAGAGGTAGGTGGGGAGGCCCACAGGTGCAGGCTGGCCAACCAGCGGTTGACCGCAGCCTGCACCTCCGTGGAATAATTCTGACGAATTTGGGAGCTCATGGTTGCTCGGCAATGAGTTAAGGTAGAAAAAAAAAAAAGCGGTATGTTGGCTGGTCTCAGAGGTGGTTCTGAAGGTGGTGACTGGATAAGACGCAGGAGAGTGGCCGGAGGCTGGAAGAAGGGGCGTCCCTGGGTCTGTTCCATCCAAACACTGTTGAAGCAAGAGACAGATCCAGGACACCGAGGGCACTGCCTTTATGTGTGTGTTTTTAAATGGCTATTCAAGTATTTGCCCATTTAAAAAATTGGATTGCCTTTTGTTGTTAGAATTCTTTATGTGTTGTGGATACTAGGCTTTTATCAATATGTAATTTGCAAGTATTTTCTCCATCCAAACACTGTTGAAGCAAGAGACAGATCCAGGACGCAGAGGGCACTGCCTTTATGTGTGTGATTTTAAATGGCTATTCAAGTATTTGCCCATTTTAAAAATTGGATTGCCTTTTTGTTGTTACAATTCTTTATGTGTTGTGGATACTAGGCTTTTATCAGATATGTAATTTGCAAGTATTTCCTTCTATTCTGTGGGTGGTCTTTTTACTTTCTTGATAGTGTTCTTTATCAAAAGTTTTAATTTTGATAAAATCCAATTTGTTGTTGTTGCTTGTGCTTTTGGTGTCATGTTTAAGAATCCAGTGCCAAATCCAAGGTCACGAATGTTGTTTTCTTCTAAGATTTTTATAGTTTTAGGTCTTACATTTAGTTCTTTGATCTATTTTGAACTAATTTTTGTTTATGATGTGAGGTAGGGATTCAACTTCATTCCCTTGCTTGGGATACCTAGTTGTCCCAGCACTGTTTGCTGAAGGTAATATTCTTTCCCCATTGAATGGTTCTGGGACCCTTATCAAAATCAATTGAGCAGAGATGTTTAGGTTGATTTTTCAATTCTATCTCATTGACTTTGTGCCTATCTTTATGCCAATATCATACTATACAAATTACTGTATATTTGCATTAAGTTTTGAAATTGGGTTCCCTGACTTTGTTGTTCTTTTCCAATACTGTTCTGGCTATTTGGGGACCAGTCCTTTGCATTACCATAGGAATTTTAGTATCAGCTTATCCATACCTGCAAAAAGGCAATTGGAATTTGATAGGGATTGGACTGAATCTGTAGATCAACTTGCAGAGTACTGCCATGTCAACAATACTGTCTTCCAACTAATGAGCACAGGATGTTTTATGTTTTTGTATTTTTCAGTGTACAAGCCTTACACCACATTTAAGGGTTAAATTTACCCTTAAATATTTTATTCTTTTTGATATTACTGTAAATGGGATTGTTTTCATTTCATTTTCAGATTGTTCATTGCTAATGTTTAGAAATACAAGGGATTTTTATATGTTCATCATGTATCTTACCCTGCAACTTTGTTGAATTCCTTCATTAACTCTAATAGTTTTCGTGTGGATATTTTAGGATTTTCTATATATACAATCATGTCATCTGTTACTTTCCAATTTAGATGCCTGTTATTTCTTTTTCTTGCCTAATTACCCTGGCTAAAACTTCATTCTTTCATCATGAAGTACATCAACTGTTTTTTCACAGATGCCCTTTATTTCAGTTTGATAAATATCCCTTCTTTTCTTAGTTTCTTGGGTTTTTTAATCATTAAATGTTGTTGGGTTTTCTCAAAAGCTTTTTCTGCATGGAGATGATCATGTAGTTATTTCCTGTTAATAATGTGTATTACATTGATTGATTTTTGAATATTGAATGATTTTTGTATTCCTTTGATTTATCCCACTTGGTCATAGTAAATCTTTTAACCTGCTGCTAGATGCAGTTTGCTAGTATTTCACTGAGGATTTTTGCACTTTTCTTGTGATGTCTTTGTCTGGCTTTGGTATCTGCTAACACTGGTCTCAGACTGAATTAGGAAGTGTTACTTCTATATTTTGGAATAGTTTGAGAAAGATTGATGTCACATCTTTAAACATTTGATAGAATGCATCAGTCGACTTTTTCTTTATTGGGAGTTTTTTAAATTATGGATTTAATCTCATTATAGGTCTATTCAGATTTTTTATTTCTTCTTGAGTCAGATTTGAGAATTTGTATGTTCCTAAGAATCTTCTACTAGTATTTCCTCTAGGTTACCTAATATGTTGACATACAATTGTTAACAGTATCCTCTTGTAATCCTTTATTTGTATAGAGTTGTTAGTAATATCCCTTTCATTTCTGATTTTAGTAATTGAATCGTCTCTCCTCCATCTAACTAAAGGTTTGTCAATTTTGTTTCATTGATTCTATTGTTTTTTCTTCTACTCTCTATTTTATCTGCACTCTAATATTTATTTCCTTACTTTTGGTTGCTTTGGGTTTAGTTTGCTCTTCTTTTTCTAATTCCTTAAAATGGAAAATTAGGTTATTGGTTTGAGATCTTTTTCCTTTTTTTAATGTAGGCATTTACAGCTGTTTCCCTCTGAGCACTGCTTCCACTGCATCCCACCTTTTGGTATATTGTTTTCATTTTCATTAATCTCAAAGCATTTCCTAATTTCTCTTGTAATTTATTCTTTAACTCATTTGGGTTATTTTTTTAAGAGTATGTTACTCAGCCCTGGCCAGTTTGGCTCAGTGGGTAGAGCGTCGGCCTGTGGACTGAAGGGTCCCGGGTTCGATTCTGGCCAAGGGCACATGCCCGGTTGCGGGCTCGATCCCCAGTGTGGGGCGTGCAGGAGGCAGCCAATCAATGATTCTCCTCATCATTGATGTTTCTATCTCTCTCTCCCTCTCCCTTCCTCTCTGAAATCAATAAAAATATATTTCTTTAAAAAAGAGTATGTTACTCAGTTTCCATATATTTCTAAAATTTCCAGATCTCCTCCTGGGTATTTCCCATGTGCGCTTGAGAATGTATATTCTATTGTTGGGTGCGCTGTTCTATATGTCTGTTAGGTCTCGGTAGTTTGTAGGGTTCAAGTTTTCTGTTTCCCTTCTTCCTTGCCTAATTGTTCTAATAGAGAAAGTGGGATGTTGAAGTCTCCAACTATAATTGTTGAACTATTATTTCCTGTCAGTTGTCTTTCAAACTTTCCTGGGGCTCTTCATTTTCCAAAGGGGCAAGAGGCCTGGTGGGGGCAGGAGGTGGCTGATAGATATACCCAAAGAAGTGACCTTTCCAGGATCACACAGCAAATCGGTGGCTCAGCTGAGATCAGAACAGGGATGCTGATTCCCGAGCCAGTGCTTTCTACTTCAGGACTAGCTCAGCTCTAATTGTTGGGAAGGAACCAGGTTCAGGGTGGACCCCAGGATTAGGCAAAGGAGAGCTTTCCAAGGAGCCAGGGCTGAGGGTAAGAGCCCCTCGCAGAGTTGGGGGCCTGATTGGATCCTTTGCTGAGAGAGTACCCTGTATGTGGCCAGGTCGCTGAGGGTAAGAGCCCCTCGCAGAGTTGGGGGCCTGACTGATTGGATCCTTTGCTGAGAGGGTACCCTGTATGTGGCCAGGTGGAGGACTGGTAATGACCCGTCTCTCAGAGGAGCACAGGTGGTAGGTGTGGTGGGTGAAAATGTAAGCTGGTATCTTCCTGGGGAGATGGTTTAGGTTGATTTCTGTTTCTAGGTCTGACGCCACGTCATATCAGCCAGGGCAGGAAGAAGCTGACAGTAGAAATAGGGTCAAATCGCAGGCTAGGATTAAAACTCCCCATCAAAGTAAGAGAATGGGCATGGTGTGGCCATCCAGCTGTTGCTTGGACCAGGGGTATCTGCAGAAGTTCACCTCTCAGATCCTTCTTCCCAAAGCTGGGAGTGGACATGTTCCATCTCCCATTACCTAACTGGATTCCAAACACCCTGCCACCTGTACAAATACCCTCTGTGTGAACACATCGTTCTCAGAAGTTCTCTGTCTCAGTACTTAGATGGGCATCAGAATCTCAAGGCAAGCAGGTAACAGATGCAGGTCCTGGGCCCCATGCCGGCTCTGAATCTGTGAGGGTGGGGCCCAGGACCTGCATCTTTAACAAGCTCCTCAGATGATCCTGATGCACACTCAGGTATTTACTATCTTTATCTGATTCAGTGACACAGAAACACATCTCAGACAGATCAGTGTTTAAAAGGCTCACATCTGAGATAATTCCACACCTCCCTTTGTCTCCGTTGCAGGGACAACATTGTTTCTGCAGCTTCCTCATACATGAAAGCACTGTCAAAATTATTGTGGTTAAGCCGTGACTCGGTTGGGCACCGTCCCCTGCACCAAAAGGTTGCCAGTTTGCGATGCACTCATGGCACAACGTGTCCAGGTTGCAGGCTTGATCCCTGGTGGGGGCAGGAGGTGGCTGATAGATATACTCCTCTCAATCAATGTTTCTCTCTTTTCCTCTCTAAAAATCAATAAAAATATATATATTTTTAAATTTGTGGTTAGCCCAGCTGGCATGACCCAGTGGTTGAGCATCAACCTATGAACTAGGAGGTCAGGGGTTAATTCCTGGTCAGGGCATATGCCCAGGTTGCAGGCTCAATTCCCTATGGGGTGTGCAGGAGGCAGCCAATCAATGATTCTCTCTCTCTCCCCCTTCCTCTGAAATCAATAAAAATATATTAAAAAGAAAAAAAAGACTGTGATTAAGAAGGTGGTGAATATAGAGCTGGCGTTTTACCTCCCCTTTTGCTTCATTTTTCATTCTATTTTCGAATCTAAAGTGCTCAGAACCAACCTTGGTACAGGCCTCCACTTGGACAATTACAGCTCGATGGAAATATTGAATGGGCTTTGGTGGAGACAGAAGTATTCTCAAAGTATTATCCATGGAGTTCATTCTCAAAGTATTATCCACGGAGTTCATGGTGTTTAACAGTGGAGGCTACCTGCTGGGTCTCTCCCGCTCCCCCACCCCCCACCCCACACACACACACACACTTCTATTGTCTGGGCTACCCAGTTCAAGCCTCAGTTCATTGGGTCCCATTACAGCATATTGACTCCCTGACTCTGCAATAGAACTGCTTTTTCTTTTTTTTAAATGTTCCTAGTTCCTTTCCTTGGTATTTTATGTCACACTAAGGTTTAAGAACAACCACGTCAGGGCCATTTCCCCAGAAATACAAAGTGTGCATTCCAAGGTTCCTTCCCTAAATGTTACAGCCGAGACGAGTGACTCACTTGCCGCACCCTAGTCCCAGGGCTACCCTTAGCAGTGTTCCTTCCGGGGCCCCACCACTGTTGAAAACTTACTAAGGGCGGAATTCACCTGGAGCCCCATCCTCTATTCTGGAAGTGACATTAGACGTGAACCATGGACTGGCCTTGACCAACAACCCAAAAGGCTGCAGAAAACCCTGTGTAGTCCTCTCCCAAAATGATGATCTGTAAGGTCAAATGCCTCCCTCCCCATCTTTTTTTGTTCTGAGAATAATCACTGTTAACAACCTCCCACTGACCTTAAAAGCCAGGTACCTTGGCCCCTGGAGAGATCTATGAGTTCACAGCCCTCCAGCCCAAACTTACTATGGATTGGGTCCCCTGGACATGAGCAAGAAGGCAGCCAGAGGGACAGGAAGGCAAAGGGAACCAGGACCAGGATGAGCACAGGTGTCCCAAGTGCAAAAACTAGGGTCTCAAATTCAAAGGCCTGCAGGGCCAAATAGGTAACATGTGATGGTGGAGCACATTAGGGAGTGGTGGGTCCTGTAGCGAAATGAAGAGTATATGCCTAAAGGGGGCAACAGCAATTTGGCTCCAGCAGCATCTGCTGTACAGGAATGCTAGGCCAATACTGCCAGAATTTTTGGTTTTTCAAGAGAAGCCAGGAATGCCCTGGCCGGTGTGGTTGTTGGTTGAGCTTCCTCCCGTATTCCCGTCAGGGCACATACCCAGGTTTAGGGTTTGATCCCTGGTCAGGGCGTGTGTGGAAGGCAGCAGATCGATTTTTCTGTCTCACCCTCTCCCTTCCTCTCTCTCAAATCAATTAAAAAAAAAAAAAAGAAAGAAAACAGCATCAATTTTCTTCCCTTATTTTAAAAAGTCTAAACTTGTGTAAACATGAAATCTTTCAGTACTTAAGTGTTGGTAACAAGTTCAAATATCTAAAAACTCACTGGAGACCAAAGTCAATGCATGTGCAGTTAGACAGCGCCTGCTGGGCACCAGGCTGGAACCCTGGTGTAGACAACCAGGCAGGCATGTCACAGACATCAGCAGTCACATCGGAGCAGACCGAACCCAGGCACCCAGCTCTGAGGCTGCTGGGCCAGCCTGAGTTCATGGCAACTTGGGCAATGCCAAGTGGTCCATCCCGCCAGGCAGGGCACACCTCCACCCAAGGGCAGGGGCCTGCCCTAGGGAAGGAACACCTCAGCCAAGCATACTGGGTCTTGGGCAAGAGGCTCCAGCACGGAAACTGAGGCAGAGCTGGCGTGACAGGAGGGCCTGCCACCGGTGCCAGTGCCCACACCAGTCTCCTCTGGCTGGGGAAGGCAGGTCTAGGTAGACCAGGCTCCTGTCCTGCTCATGGCTGCTCCATGCCCCTTGGGCGATCCCCTCCTCTCACCATGTCCAAGGGGCAGTGAGGAGGTCTCCCCAAGCCCTCCCAGTCCCGGGATTCTCTCCTTTCTACACTTTCCACATAGGAGGTCAGAAAGGGAGTGAATGGAGACCAGCAAACTCTGGGTTCTGGACAGGACAGTGACTTCTGGACACTCTGCCCCTTCTGGACTTGCCCTGTCCTCACACCATCAACCAGGGGGCAAGGAGCCTGCCAGGGCCACAGCCAGGACCACCCGCTCAGACGGAGGGTCCTCAGGGAACCTGACAGTAAGGCCTGCCCAGGAGGCACGCACAGGCTCCTTCCCGTGTCCCTCCTTTCGGACCTGAGCAACCCCCCCTCCCCCCGCTCTCATGTGACCCAAATCTCCGCGCCTTCTCAGTGCCTGGGCCCCGCGTGGATTTCAGAAGCATCCTTACAACCTGGGTCCCTGTGAACTGCTCATGCCCAGGTTCCTGAGCACAAGCTTCTGTGTAAAGCCACATACATTTCACTGGCTAATAAGGTTGGAACCCCTGGGGACAGGGCAGAATCACGAAGCAGAAGAAAAGAGGCTGGCACCAGGGGAACGTTTCCAGAATGTTCCAGAGCTGGCTGGCTTTAATTTAGAAACAGCGTTTGGCCATCAGCATCCAGGTGTAAGGCACATTCTCCATTACAAAGAGCCCTATAACAGGGGGCTGGCTCTGTTCCCTGCTTTTACATGAAGAAGGAACAGATGACTTTCTGGCTTTTTTGTTTTTGTTTTTTCTTCTCTAAAAAGCAGTGAGTTTGGCAATAACAAAGCTCATGACACATCCTCACCAGATTCAAAGATTGCCCTGAAAGGTCCTCCCTTTTCCTCCTCAGTGAGGACATGGCACTGCCCCCCGACCGCTCGCACCCGAAATGTGTGGCAGCGGAGTAGACGCACCTGTCTGGCAATGACTATAAAAAATGCCTCCAAAAAACATTAAAATCATGTGACTAAAATGAAGCCGAGTGTCTCAGCTACAAGCAAAGGGGAATGGCTGCATGAGTCAGAGATAAAACATCTACTTTAGCAGCAAGAGGCTGTGAGGCGGGTGGAGGGAAGGAGACGGCGTCCTGAGCGTCCAGGCCAACCAGGCCCGTGGGCATGACCAGGAGGGGCGGGTGGGCATGACCAGGAGGGGCGGGTGGGCACCGTCAGGAGGGGTGAGTGGGGGACAGGGCCGAGGATCCATGGGTTGTTGGCACTGGGGTTGGGGGCTATTTTGTGGGTTTGGTAGAAAGAGACAGACATTCTTTTGGCCTTGTCCTAGCATCACTGTTGCTGGCAGGTGGACAGAGTGAGCCACTGGTCACTGTTCAGTCGTTGCCACCACAGATCTTCAGCAGAATCTTCCGGTAATCCCCCGAAGTGTCCCCCTGTCAGAGAAATGGGTGCATCAGTCGAGGGAGACGTGGCCAGTCTGGGCCTCCTGGCTCCTCATTTTCTTCTGCCCCAAGTGCCCTTACAGAGCGGCAGGCCCATCCCAGGGAAGTGCCCTGCCACGCAGGTGCCAGAGTGGCCAAGACTCCCCCACTCGGCAACTAGGGCCTTGACCACGCAGTTGGCCTCCCCCAGCCCCCTTAAAAAAACAGAAAGCTACAATCACCCCAATGTCAAAGTCAAAATCTGAAAAATAAACCCACACAAATTTTAAAGAGTCAGACACACCACCGCCCAGGGCTAACTAATGGTGCCACTTCCCCGCGTATTTGTGTTGCGCCCGATGGGGTTTATACTGTAACAGTGGTGTGTCCCACTCGGGAAATGTGCCAGACTGACAGTGCGGGGCGCTGTATTATCTGGGCACCCAGTTCACACTGCTGTCTCCTCCCCCTGAGCCCACAGGACTGACTTCAAAGTGCAGCCTCGCTTAGCTAATGTGTAATCAGTTCCTTCCTTAAAGGCAAGGCCTGTGGGGTCTTGCAGATGCCCACAGCCGCTGGCACAGAAAATGATACTTCGTGGCTAATTACTAATTCTCTTCTACAGAGAGCATCATTGTTATAGCCAGGGCAATGGAGTTAGCTTCTCCCAGCGACACGCCCAATAGTACATGCTAATGGTTTGAAATCGGGACTTGGTCATGGTGACTGCAAGGCTCACGCGAGTTCGGAATTTAACTGTCAGGCCACGCAGACAGGAGTACGCCTGTCACACAGCTCCGCACACGGTGACTGTCAGACCCGTACGCGTGTCACTTACAGGGACCTCGTTCAAGTTCACCACTCCCAGGGGAGCACAGCCCCTTGCCTTTCGATGGGGGATGGGTTTTGAGGGTTAAGGTAGCTGCTCAATCACACAGACCTCCAGTGCCAGGGCTGGGCTCCACGCCACAGGACTGACCCGAGCCCTCTGCACCGCCCTCCCTACTGCTGAGGACGCGGGGTGGGGTGGTAGCAGGGAGGACCTGTTTGGGGCAACTGGATGAAGAAGTAAAAGCTGAGAGAGAGAGTACAAGGTCCACAAACAAGACCCGGTAGAGGCCGAGGCTGAGCCGTGGGAGCTGAGGGAGGTAAAGGAGGCAGTGAGGGGGCAGGGTGCCTGCAGGCCAGCGGGCGGCCCAGCTACCCTGAGGCCTGTACCGTGATGTCGTGGTACAGCGACTTGCCGTACAGCCGCTTGTACTCCGTTCTGATGTCCAGGAGGTCAATCTCGCTGCGAGACACCATGATGCGAATCAGGGTCCGGTCCTTTGTTCCTGCTCCCTAGAGAGTCCACCGAGGGTGTGAGCAACGGGCCTCACCACCCCACCTTCCCGGGTCCTTGGTGCCCTCCTGCCTGGGGCCCTCGTCCTCTTGGCTGAGGGGTAGCTCTCCCCATGCCTTCTACCAGGAGCGTTGGTCCCAGCCAGAGGTGAGGCTGACCTGCCACCCCCCGCCCCTCCACGGGGAAGTTGCGTACCCTCATGGCCTTGTTGAGCCTTTCAGCAAAGAAGGCAGGGGTGTTCTTGAGACATTTCACTGGAAGAGAGAAACACAGCATAACTCGCTCTGCAGGGAACAGTCCAGGGGGCCACCTCCTCCCCCTTCTCCTCCAGGTTCAATCAGCCACGGTCTCAGCTGCAGTTCTTTGGATTAAACATGCAGGGCCTGAACAGCACCCCGGCCTCTTTCCTGGCACCAGCAGAGCGAGGAGCCGTGTAGGGTGACCCCCGCGGTGCTGCTCAGGTGGGAGGGGCAAACTGGAGATGCCGAGAACCTCGTGGAGAAAGGATGGCCGAGGGGGATGTCTCCCCAGAGTTCTCAGGCCATGAGGCCTACCGTAGGGGACACACAGAAAAGCAGGAGGGTTCGTCACCTCTCCCATCAGAAGCTCCAAGAAAAGCAAAGCAAAAGATGGACAAACCATGAGTTTCCCAAGTGGGTTTAAAGAGGGGCCAGCCCTGAGGGGCGGGACCTGGAGCGCTGGCTTCAGAGGGCAGGGGGCGGGCCTGCCAAGCGCACACCCTCGCCTGGGAGCTAGGCCAGCTCTCCTCCAGCGAGGCTGGTGTTGCTGTTGCAACCACGTGTTTCCATCACAAACATCTGACAACTGCCTGCAGGGATGTATTTTTAGAGGAAACTTGGCAGGACGTGAGTCATCTCTCCCAGCAGGGCAGCTGGTTGCTCTCCCACTAATGCCCACACTGCACGCCCTTCCCAGAGCTGCGCTTGAAATAGAAACAAGACACCTCCAGGCGGCTGGGGGCGCAACCACGCGGTGATGGGGGAGCAGGGCGACCTCCCACGTGTAGCCGCTGGACTTGGCAATCTTGGGTCCTGTGGTTCTTTCACTCCTCTGCCTGCCCTCGACAGAGGATGGTGAGCACCCTGAAAGCTTACAGTGCATGCCAGTCCTGGAGGACACGCAGGCCCAGGACACCTACCCACGGCCAGCATGCCCTGCTCCAGGTCCCCGGACATCTCCCGGCAGATGCTCTTCTCAATGTCTCGGCCTGTCATTCGCTGATACTCGTTGAAAACTAGTGAGAAGAGAGAAGGAACACGTGGTGGGCTGAATTCTGTCATCCTCCCTAAATTCATATGAAGTGCTAGCCCCCAGTACCTCAGAATGCGGCTGTAGTTGGAGAGACCTAGGTACCTTTAAATGGGTAATTAAGTTTGCCCTGGCCGGGTGGCTCAGTTGGGTGGCTCACATACACCACCTTGGGGAAGTTGCGTACCCTCATGGCCTTGTTGAGCCTTTCAGCAAACAAGGCTGGGACCAGGGCTCTGGGTAGAAGGCATGGGGAGTCACACCTCCTGAGTGGGCCTCTTGCCATCCCAGAACCTCTAACACTTCTTTTAAAAAATATACATATATATGTTTTTTATTGACTTCAGAGGACCCTGACCCAAAATAACTACAAAACTGAGCCCTGTGGGTGATGGTACTGTCTCCTTGTCTGTCTTTTAAAAAAAAAAATACATTTTTATTGATTTCAGAAAGGAAGGGAGAGGGAGAGATAGAAACATCAATGATGAGAAAGAACCATTGATTGGCTGCCTCCTACACGTCCCCTACTGGGGATTGAGCCCAGAACCCTGGCATGTGCCCTGACCAGGAATCAATCGCTCAACCACTGAGCCACACCCGCTAAGCCCATTGGCTGATTCTTGCATGTGCCCTGACTAGGGATCGAACCTGCAAGCTTGGGGCATTGGGACAATGCTCCAACCAACTGAACTATCCAGCCAGGGCCAAATCTCTTTTTCAGTTTGAGATCACCTGGCCATAGTCACATAGACCCAGACAGGATGTCGGAATAGATTTGTAATCCACTTTTAAGGTGAAGGGAAATGTTTTGCTCATTGTTTGCCTGAAATCTTGGCTTACCTTGATATTGCATTGTGTGCCCACCACCCAAAGTCAAATCATCTCCGTCACCATATATTTGGCCCCCTTTACCCGTTACTACGAGGAGGCGAAAGCCCCATGCAGAGAGGAGCTGCTGTTGTACCTTGTCTGCCCTGGTTACCTGGCCCCGGGAGGTCTGGGACTGCCTTACCTGCCACCAGGTGGGCCCGGCTCCGGGCACACAGGATTGCATTGAACTTGGACTCATCTGTTCCCAGGCGGTTCTCCCCAGCTGCGTACAGTTCCTGGACAGACAGAGGGGAAGATGGACATGCCATGCAGGCTCACCCAGACACCAGGTCCAGGCCACCTCCGGGAGCTGGGCAGAGACTCCGGGCCCCGCAGGCCCAGAGGGGAAGGGAACAGGGCCAGTGCCCCTGCTGTGCTCCATTCACTGTGCAGAACGGGACACCATCCGCACGTCCCTTCCCTGGCAACATCACGGATCCTGAAGCTGGGGGACTCAGACCCAGGAGAACCGAGGCTGACGGGAGCCAGGATGGGGCAGGAACTGCTTTAACCCAACCAAGGGCGCAGCAGCACCCAGGATAAAAGAACGAGGGGCCTGGGCCCAAGTCCTCGCTCACAGCCAACTTGCTGTGAGGCTCTCGGCAGGCCACTGGCCCTCTCAGAGCCTCGTTTCCTCATCTCTACAATATGAACGTTGGATTAGGTTTGGGGTCCCAAACCCAAAAGCCCAAAGGGCCAGCTAGGTCACCTGAGGATACAGGGCCAGAGAGAGGTGGGGACCAAGGCTAACCACAGAGGGCGGCTACTTCTCAGCACCAGCCGAGTCCGGTGACCGAGCAATGCAGGCTCACTCTGCCAGGCCCACTGCACACGAGCAGCCAGATGCTGATTTCTAAGTGAAGTTCCCAGTTTTTCAGAGGAACATGTGAGATAAGTATGACAACAACTGATAAGTCAGTGACAGATGTGGAATTCATATGCGAGGCACTTCCCTGTGGTTGCATTGCCAGTATGTTTGCAAATGGGCAGAATTTGCATTTGCCTGTTAAGCTTTTGAAAGTGCGAGTCCAAAATATTTGCCAATTTGCAACCCCTGCAACAGATGGCTCAAAAGAGCCTTCCAGCCCTCAGGTAACAGCTTTTAGATCTAAAGGCACCAACATGCAGGGGAGAGGGTGGCCATCAGGGGCTCCAAGACCCCAGGTCAAGGGAAGGCAGGAGCAGGTCCAGGCCATGAAGGCAGAGCAGCAGGCACGAGACCTTGAGACTGAGGCCACTCCCGCATCAGCTGGGAAACCGCCCACACAGGAAACAGGAAAAAGGAATATTCCCACCGAGGCCAGAACCAGAGCCCGGAGCTTTGAAACTGTCCGAGTCTAGAAATGGGGATGGGTGTCTCCAGCAGGGGGATGTTACGGCAGACCCTCAGAGGGCATCTGAGACCAGGGTTCAGTGCTCCCTGCAGGAACAGAGCCAGAAGCTGTGCCCTTGTCCAGGCTCTGCCTCCACGTTTCTCTGGGCACAATGTCAACCTTTCTGAGTCTCAGAAAGCAAAATGGACCAGACTGTAAGAGTGGCTCTCTTCCGACCCTAACAAGAGGGCACTCCACAGAGGTGCTCTTCAACCTGACCGCTGGGGGAGACGGGAGACCACGGCAGTGCCGGGGATGCCTGCCAAGGTGGAAGGGGCAGTGACGAGGGAGAGGGATGGCCGCTCCTAGTCTTCTCGAAGTTTCCTGACAGTTCAGATTTCAGATCTTTGATCAGATCCTGATTGGATATTCAAACAAACAACAACCTACTTAGAGACTCCACAGGTGACGAACAGGGACAACTTCACAGATGTGAGGAGGGAGCACTGGCAGAAAAGCCGACTCTCCACCCCAGCCCAGCCCTGCCCTGCGCAACCGGAGCTGCACCTGAGCCCGTCCCCGGGGGCCGTGGCACACTGATGCTGGAATACTAGCCAGCATATGCAACCAACAGAAGTGCCAGGTCACACGAAGTTCCACTTTGTAACCGTGACCTACCAACCGCTCTGACGGTCCCCGCGGAAGCTCCCTCTACAGGCAGGGAAATGCTCAAACCTTCAAAAGCTTCACAAGCAAATGTGGACTCTGCCCATTTGCAAACATCATGCATATGCAACCAACAGAAGTGCCAGGTCACACGAAGTTCCACCTTCGTAACCGTGACCTACCAACCACTCTGACGGTCCCCCCGGAAGCTCCCTCTACAGGCAGGGAAACAAGCCCCGGGCGGGGACCTGCTCAAGGCCGCACCGCTGATGAGCAGCAGGGCCTCTGAAAGCCACAGCATCGGGACGCACTCCTGTCAGTTCTCGTTCCATCCCAGACCCCCTCCCTCAGGAAGCAAGGAAGTGGCCCCCCACCAGCCCAGGAAGCCCAGGCAGGTGCCTGATTGGCCACCACACTCACCTGGACATCTCTCTGGACGAGCGACATGTCCACATTTGTGCTTTCATCCCGGTTTCCCTGAAAGGAAACAGGCTGTGTGGTCCAGGCCACTCCCTGGAGTTGCCCCTCGCTCCCCATCCTTTCCCTCCCTGCCCAGGGAGGCCCCTCTCTGCTGCGTGGGAAAGGTACCTGAGAGAGAGAGATGAGGAGCCGCTGGAAGTGTCCTGACGTGTCACTTCGAATGGCCTCCTCCAGGGTCTTTCTGAATTCTGGGGGACACACAAAGGCCCACCTTGTAGCCCGGTGGACAGAGCTGCCCACTGCAGACAGTCAACAGTGGGCACTGGCAAGAGAAGGGCCGGGAGTCCTGGGCTCGAGGAGACAGGTGGCCCACGTGGCTCTCCAGGGACACACATTGGGAAACCCTGGGGGGTTGTGAACGCCAGGCTGACCTGGCCTCTCGCCAGGCTTGGCCCAAACCATGCCCAAGAGGTTTCCTCAGCCCTCCCTTCCTTTAGTCACCTGTCCTGTGTGCAAACAGCAGGCAGGGTTGGGTCTTGGACCAAAGCCCCATGTGCTGGTTGTGGCTGGGGAGTGAGGTGATGAGAATCCAGGAAGAAACAGAGGCCCTGGGAGAGGGCGTGGCCAGGCCTGGATCACACCGGGATCTGCGGAGGGCATGGGGCCTGGGGCCTGGGGCAGCCTACCTGCTTGGTAGGCTCTGCTCAGTTCCCGGATGTGGTCGTTGTTGCGGGAGGCGAGGATCTCGATCAGACAGGCTTCGTCTGTGCCAGCCCCCTGCAGAAGGTACAGCAAACCGCAGGTTAGTTACGCTCCCTCACTGGCACCCAGGAAAGAGCAGGTGCCGTGCCACTGCCCTGCTCCCCAGGGTGCAAATCCCAGCAACAGAAGTCACAGAGCCCCTGGTGCTGCTGTCCCTCTGAGAGCAGCCATGCCATCCTCCACAGCCCCAGGGCAGTACCAGGTGACAGCGACGTGATGATGAGGGACCACACGGAGGCTCGTCCCCCTTTTACCCACCGGGAACCTGAGAATCAGAGGGGTAGTGACTTGTCCCAGGCAAAGTGGGTTGAGATGGGGACTCAGAATGTGTTATCCCAAGTTCAGCGCATGAGTGAGATGAGAAACAACTGAGAGTGGGCATGTGGGAAAACAAGCCTCAGAATGGACCGTGGGCATCGGCAGACGTCCAGGGAAAGGCAGCAACAGTGAGGACGAGGGAGGACGGCAGGGACAGTGAGGGCGAAGGACAGGGCACCAGCCTGGCTTCTGTCGGTCTGAGTCCCCGCCCTATTGCTGACTAGCTGTGTAACTACACACGCCACCCAGACCCTCTGGGCCGCAGCTCACCGGTCCATACAATGGGCAGCCACAGTCCCATTTCACAGATGCTCAAGGACACACAGCTAGTCAGTGACAGCTGACCCCACACCTGGTTGTTTCCAGCACCCCACAACCACCACCACCTCATGAATGGCTGGGGCGGGGGCTGGGCAGGGGTCTAGGGGCCACTCCCAGGTGCCCTCCCCAACTACCTCCTGACCCCTCGGTAGAAGAAAGCACACAGGGTGTTTCAGGGGAGGCCTCTCCCTTCCAGCTCCACACCGAGTGCTCTCCCTCTCCTCCTGGGGGCAGGCAAGGTCACTGCGCCTCCCCGCCTTGTCTCTCCGCCACAGAGGAAATGTTAGATTCCTCCCAAAGCCCCCCTCTGTGGGCTGCCCTGCCATCCACAGGGATCCCCACTGTGGGTCTGGGGATCCCCTGGGGTGTACAGTATGCAGAGGATTCTCCGCTTGGTCACAACTGAGAGGCTGGGCAGACACTAAACCAAACCGAGCCATTCACAACCTGGACTCAGGAGCCGCTGGCCTCTTCTGTGGCTGGACCTCTGGTGGGCAAATGGACAGGGACCCTCGCCGAGCAGACCAGGAGGGAGCAGGAAGCAGACGGAAGCACAGAGTGGACTCAGAAGCAGCGGCGAGAGCTCCCGCCTGGTGCCTGCGCGTGACATCCCTGTCCTATCTGTCCCCACGCCAGGCTGTTCCTCTCTGTGCTCATAACCGATTCCTCTCTGTTCTGCTTCAAGTGCTCCGGTGCTTCTGTCATTTGCTAACGAATGAGGATGAGCCACCCGTGCCTCATACCCCTCTACAGCCCCAGCTCCCGCCATGCCGTGAAATGGAGACACGTGGATGTTCCCTGACAATGAATGGCACTCGGCTTTCCTCTTGGGGAGTCACCGGGAGGTCCCCTTCCAGAGCACTTTGCGTCCAGCCCAAGGGGCTGTCGGAGCCAAAATGATAACAGCAGCTACTGAGCGGCTAAGACACACCACGTGGTCCAGGCCCCCCCTGGGCTGTGCCCACAGTGTGAACACACACATAAACACACGCTTACACACCTTGATGGCTTCCTTTATCTCGTAAACATCAAAGAGGATTGGGGTCTTCATCAGAGCCAAGATAGTCTTCTCGAAGTTTCCTGACAGTTCAGATTTCAGATCTTTGATCAGATCCTGATTGGATATTCAAACAAACAACAACCCTACTTAGAGACTCCACAGGTGACGAACAGGGACAACTTCACAGATGTGAGGAGGGAGCACTGGCAGAAAAGCCGACTCCACCCCAGCCCAGCCCAGCCCTGCGCAACCGGAGCTGCATCTGAGCCCGTCCCCGGGGGCCCTGGCACACTGATGCTAGTCTACTCAATACTTACCCAGGTTTCACCTTCCAAAGATTCAAAGTTCAAAATATGCCCCTTGCATTTGTTCAGTCCTGAAAGCCTTTTCCTTCAAGCCCTTCTACCAGCCAAGCCTCCAGGGTGGCCATGAAGAGGGCAGGACAGCAGCCAGGTTCCCAGGAGGGGACCAGGCCAGGGGGAGGGAATACTTTGCTTAGGGGCTCAGTGATCATGGCAGTGCTGGGGCGAGAACCCCGATCTCTGGCGCCTGCCATCAAATCTCCGTTCCCCGTGGACTCCAGTTTCTCCCTAAGGGCATCGCTCACCCCTAGAAGGCGCCATCAGCCGAGGCCACTGGCTGCATGGGCAGCAGGAACACCCTCACTGCTCCAGGGAAGAGCAGGGCTGTGCTGGAGGACGCCTCATTCAGGGGGACCAGCCTCCCTGGCCCCTCCCCAGCACCCTCACCTTCCCATACGCTGTCTTGAAGGACAGGAGGATCTGCTGCCGCTGCTTGTTGGAGCGACTCCCCAGGCAGTCGATGATAGCCTGCTCGTCAGTCCCTGGAGGAAGAAGAGGTGGGAGTGGGCACGGCTGGGGGTCGTGGGATGCTCTGCAGCTGGAGACTCCCTAGGCGTGGCTCCTCCCCTTCTTCTGGGCACCCCAATGCACCCCCACATCCATCTTCTCTCCACTACCACTAGGGCCAGGCTGCCTTGACCCCATGACCCCAGCCCACAGAGCCACTGGGTAACTGCTTGGGGGATAGGGGTGGGGGGGGGGTGAGCATTTGAGCCATTGGGACCACTCACCAAAGCCTTTCATAGCCTTCCGCAGAACCTCGGCGTCTCGCAAGGGGTCAAAGCCAGGAGCATCAGTGATGGTACCTCGCTTCCCAAACTGCTGGGACAAACAGACTTAGGTAAGAGGCTGCATCCCCAGGTGCAACTGCCCCACCCGACTCTGGGAATGACCTGTTCTCTGAATCTCACCTTCCCATACGCTGTCTTGAAGGACAGGAGGATCTGCTGCCGCTGCTTGTTGGAGCGACTCCCCAGGCAGTCGATGATAGCCTGCTCGTCAGTCCCTGGAGGAAGAAGAGGTGGGAGTGGGCAGGGCTGGAGGTCGTGGGATGCTCTGCAGCTGGAGACTCCCTAGGCGTGGCTCCTCCCCTTCTTCTGGGCACCCCAACGCACCCCCACATCCATCTTCTCTCCACTACCACTAGGGCCAGGCTGCCTTGACCCCGCAACCCCAGCCCACAGAGCCACTGGGTAACTGCTTGGGGGATGGGGGTGGGTGAGCATTTGAGCCATTGAGACTGCTCACCAAAGCCTTTCATAGCCTTCCGCAGAACTTCAGCGTCGCGCAAGGGGTCAAAGCCAGGAGCATCGGTGATGGTACCTCGCTTCCCAAACTGCTGGGACAAACAGACTTAGGTAAGAGGCTGCATCCCCAGGTGCGACTGCCCACCCGACTCTGGGAATGACCTGTTCTCTGAAAGGTGGGGTAGCTGAAGGAGCTCACAATTAACAGCACAGAGGAACCCACTGAGTGGTCCTATGTGGCCATTATCTGTCCTGCGTCCTGGTACTGACGCTCTGCCTGGCTCCCGTGGCTAGGAGCCCATCTCCAGCTGAAAATCGGCCCTACACCCAGGTCCTGGGGGCTGGCCTGGGCTCCTGCTGAAGGGGAGGCCTCGGGCACAGGAGCACTGGCTTCTCCTCGATGCCTTACCACCAAAGCATCATCTAATGGCTGGTCCACGGAGCACCTCTGTGCAAACCAGAAAAAGGTGACTCCTCTGGGGGGATGCTGGTGCCCACCCTTCACGATGGTCCAGCAGCCTGACTACCTCCTGGATCAGCACCAGCTCCTGGCACCTCTTCTAGACTCTACAACCTGCTGCCGCCTCACTTCTTCCTGACACTGGCAGCCGTGCTCCCAGCACACTTGAATTTCCCTGCCTCAGCCGTCTCATGGTGGGCTATCTTCTGTGGCTAATGCAGACTGATTTTAACAGTTAAGGAGATAAACTCAGAGTTAAGGAGATAAACTCAAGAGAAGAGATGAGGTGGAAGGGAGGAAGGGAGGGAGGGAGGGAGGAGGGCAGGGCAGGGGTGGGGGAATGTGAGGGGCAGGGAAGAGAGGGGACCCCCATCTGAAAATAGTCATCAAGCACATAGCACTAGCATTGCACTTTGCTGGGTTGGCCATGTAACCATGACAATGAACTCTAGGCTCTGCAAACACAAACTGCTCTCCCAGAGGAGCCAAGAGCAACTCTGAAGGAAGGGCCAACCATGTTCCATACACGGAGGTTTTACAAATCCTCTCAAGTGAGTGGGATGGGAGGTGGGGGCCCATCCAGGAGCTGAAGACTCAGAGCTGTTGGGCATAAAACCCAGGCAGTAAGTAAACAACACAGAGGAATGAAGAGCACCCGGGACATTCACACCAACTCGCACTCAGAACATCTAACCAAACCAGGAGACAGGGTAGCTCCCTGCTCTTCAGGAATTCAAACCAGAGTTGGGGAGTCTGAAAAAGTGACACTCTGTTAAAACAAGAAGTAGTTACAGCCCTAGTCGTGTTGGCTCAGTGGATAGAGCATCAGCCTGGGGACCGAAGGGTCCCGGGTTCGATTCCGGTCAAGGGCATGTTCCTCGGTTGCAGGCTCCTTCCCAGCCCTGGTTGGGGCACGTGCAGGAGGCAACCAATCGATGTGTTGTTTCTCTCACAACAATATTTCTCTCTGTCTTTTCCTCTCTCTTCCACTCTCTAAAACTGATGGAACAATAGCCTCGGGTGAGGATTAAGACAAGACCAAGGGCATGTTCCTCGGTTGCAGGCTCCTCCCCAGCCCTGGTTGGGGCACGTGCAGAAGGCAACCAATCGATGTGTTGTTTCTCTCACAACGATATTTCTCTGTCTTTTCCTCTCTCTTCCACTCTAAAATCGATGGAACATTAGCCTCGGGTGAGGATTAAGACAAGAAGTTACAGGGGGAGGACTGAGCCCTGGCCTGTCCACCCACACCCCCCAGCCACACCCTCCTGGCCTCGCTGGCAGGACACTGGGCCACGCGTCTTGGGCCTTTGGAGCCAGGCTGGGACTGAGGGTAGCACAGGGCTGGCACTCACCTGAGATGGGGGCACGGCAGGGGTGATGGTCCCGGACCCTTGATATGCTGGGTAGCTTGGCACCGGCTGCTGGTGCTGCCCAGGAGGCGGCATTGGTGACTGCCCAGGGTAGGTCATTGGCGGCTGCCCAGGGTAGGCTCCTGGGGGCTGCTGTCCGGGAGGCGGCATGGGCTGGCCTGGCACAGGGGCCCCTGGGTATGCCGGGTATGAAGGCATCCCAGAGGGCGGGTTTCCGCCAGGGGGCGGGTACATTCCATACGGAGGAACAGGCTGCTGGGTGGAAGGGGGCTGCCCAAAACCCCCAGGGGGCAGAGGAGGGTAACCGCCCCCAGGGGCCCCAGGGGCGCCAGGGTACAGGTTTGGCACGTTGGCTCCTCCGAACGTCCCGGACATGTTGGCTGCCTGAAAGTCCACAAAGCAGAGAAGGGCCTAAGACTAACGAGGAGGCCAAGCAGGGCCCAGGACAACCCTGCAGACCACACGGAAACACCCAGGGGACAAAGTCCAACCAGCCCCCTGTCAGGGGGAGAGGGAGCCCTCCCTCCTCCCTTTCCGCCCTGAGCCTGCAGGCCCCCGGCGCTGCCCTCGGAGCCCGAGCACCTGACACCGTCCCACCACCCCACCTGCACTGCTGACCGCCACCTGCTCTTGTGCCCAAAGCCCCCACACTGGCTCTAGCACCTCATGGTTACCATGGCAACTGCCCATCTCTTCCCAGTGGTAATCAGTACTCCAGGGCTAAGGCTGTGGTGTGTTTCATCCACATATTCCAGTACCCAGGATGGGCCTGGCACATATTAGATTGCCCACTGGTTACACTATTTACATGGAGCATACATTTGCTTAGATTACAAAGTATACGATTTTAAAAGCAAATCAACAAGGAAAAGTAGCATGTTACCAGGAACCCACTCCGAGGCCCAAGCGGAACAGCCACCCACACATACATACACACACTCACACTCACACTCACACATACACACAAAGATGGACATTTGTACACAGCACATGCACGCACATACACATACCCACCCTCACCTCCCTGTCAGCCCTATTCTGAGCTCATACAAAAGGCACTCAACACATTTGAAAAAGGCACCACCCTACCCAACCCCGAAGAGCCGGAAAGGACCTAACAGACTGTGTGTCCAGTGCATTGCCCTCCCTGCTTTTACAGCTGGGCAGATGTAGAGGCAGAGAGGGACGGTGAGCAGGTGAGAGCCCTGACAAAAACCCCTATGTCCTAAGATGCCCCTCAGTACACTCAGCATCCACGGTAACACACAGCCCCCCTGACACCCTGGAAGCCAGGAGCCTCACGCCCTGGCCATGCAGGAGTGGGCCTAGGGCAGCCCAGCAGAAGGGATGGACTCACCATTCCCGAGAGGTAGTCCTGGTTGAACTGCCCTGCATAGTTGGCCACGTTATCCAGCCCAATAGGGGGCATGTTGGGCTGGGGGTAGCCAGCACCTCCCCAGGCACCGCCACCTGAAAGCAACACCAAGCCCGTTAGCCCCTGGTCAGCCCCCCAACAGGGAAAGGCAGAGACGGCAAGCTCCCAGGTGGCCCAGGGGCAGGCCACGCAGGGTCTCGGAGACAGCACTACAGACCACACAGAACCCCCAGGCAAGCAAGTCTAGCCCAGTCCCACTGCCGGAGGAAGGGAAGAGAGGGCCTTCCTCTCCGTCCAGGGAGGGAAGGGGTGGTTCAGCAACACTCCCAAGCCCTCTGTGGGGTCCTCAGGATGCAGGAGTTCAAGGGCAGATCTGCCCCCGACCCCCACCCCAGGCTCCCCATCGTAGAGCAAGAGTGCAGACACAAGGACAGGTCATTTTAGGACAATGTGCTGAGTCCACGACAGCAGGAGCTCAGGGAGCACTGAGAATCCAGGGAGATGCAAACGCATGGTGGAAGGGGAGGCTGCCATTGTGACTGTTTGCTATCTCAAGTCTGCAAGAGGCAGGGAGGAGCAGGTTGGAGGAGGAAAGCAGATGGGCCTGAGTCACGTTAAACACAGACACCGTCCTTGTGGGGACAGTGGGGGACATCAGTGAAAAGCCCAGCTCTGGAACCAGCAGAACCAGGGACTGTGTCCTGGGGCGGGGCACCCACCACCGAAGTTCCGTTTCCTCTGGGGACAAGGGGGGATAATAACTAGTGTTTGTTTCAAATTGCCATGCTGAGGCCGTTAATGCCCATGCAGGGCCTAACTGGGTGCCCAGGGCGCTATGGTACCGCTGTCACTGACAAGCAGCACGCAGCTCAGCTGGCGTCATCATGCCGGCTGCTGGCCTGTTAGATGCATTTCTGTTCTTGGCAGCAAAAGGGCCCTGGGGCCTCCAGTTTGGCTTTTGCGCTGCAGACACTCAGGACAGAGCCTTCCCGAGTCACCTGCCTGCTCTCCTGCTGCTCAGACGATAGGATTCCTACTAGAGAGGGACTCAGGCCAGCGCTGGCAAATCAGGACAAGGGCTTGCTCGGAGTGCAATGGCCCAGCTCCACCGATGAGCCAGCGGCTGAGGCCTGACCTTCACCAGGTGATGAGGGGGGTGAGTCCAAATGGCCTGTGGGGCCCTCAGTGCTCAAACTCCAGAGCCTCAGCTCTAGAGAAATGAATGTGCCCAGGGATGAGGGGCATCACAGCTGAGGCCATTGCAGGATGACCAGCCTGGAATGGTCCCTTCTCCCCCCTTGTCCCAGGAGCCCTCATGTTTCCCTTCTACCCTGGGGGCCAGGCCAGAGAAGATGACCTCTAGGTATGCAGAGCAGCACTGTGGCTGGTGCAGTCGCAGGACACCTGTCCCTCAAAGACCGCCTTCACCGCCCCCCCTCCCGAACCCCGCAGGGGGACCCTGCACTGCAGGACCCTGCGCCCGGAGCACAGAAGTGACAAGTCACCTGACAGTGCCGAGGACACCAAGCCAGACGCTTTAGCTGGCTCTCTTGTTAGCATCTGGGACAGCCCAGTGGGGAAGAGATCCGTGAAGCCATTTGCAAAGGAGACAACGCAGCCAGGAGAAGCCTTTGCCCACCGCTATCAGCTAACAAGTCACGAGACCTGGTCCTGGCCTCCCAGAGGCAGCTTCAAACCCAGGCTCTCCTGCCTCAGGTTCCCTGCCCTCCTCCAGCCGCCACCCCACCTGGCTACACTGTGGGGGACAATCTTATTCCTCCCCTCCCCACACACACGCTTACCTGGTGCAACTGGAGGGTAGCCGCCTGCGGGCGGGGGGTAGCCTGGGTAGCTCATGGTCAAATCTGAAAGGAAGAAAAAAACCGCTCAGGCTCTGCCGGGAGCTCCCACCAGCCTAACCAGAAACTTGTCGGGAAGCCACAAGCCACAAGCCAGGCCCCTGCAGGAGAAATTGCATCAGTCTGGACTGTGGCAACCAGTTTACCATCTACCTGCCAGGGCCTCCAGCTCAGGCCCACCCACACCCACACCCACACCCACACCCACACCATAGGACTCTCCACCCACGAGCCGTGGGCTTCCCTGAAAACCCCTTTCACCTAAGCTTCACTCCCACCTCTCTCTCTGTCTCCATCTTCCAGTGCCCTTATCACCATCCATCCAGCAGGGGGCCAGAGCCCATCTCCCAGCCCAACCTGCGAAGCTCTTGTGGCAGCCCACCCCCCCAATCGGCCCCAGGCTACACTCTCATTCTCCAACCTCCGGTTCATCCCTCAAGGGAACCTGGCAGGAACCATTGTTCCAGAAACAAGGAGGGACCTCAGGAGCTCACCTGATCCAGGAGGGGGAATCAGGCAAGTGAGGCAGCACCATGCTGCTCCTAAGATGAGGCCTGGAGCTCAGCAAGGGTAAGCGACTTGCAGATCAGAGGTAAAAGGAGGAAACAGGCCTAGAAGCCAGGCCGCTGTGAATACAGACCCCTCTGCCGTGCCCCATGCCAATTAAACTGCCCAGGAGCGACACGGATCTGCCGTGATATCAGCCACTCTTGCTAGTCAGTGGCTGCTGTGGTTTGCAGAGAGTGTGACAAAACCTGTAGGCCCCTTAACAATCACACCTGCTGGCCCAGTGAGCTGCTCCTTCCATGCTGGGCCCCACTGGCTCCCAAATTGCAGGGCACCAGAACCACCTGGAGGGCTTGTTCAACACAACAGTGAGCTCCACCTACAAAGTCTGCATTTCTCACAAGTTCCCAGGTGATGCTGCCTGCTGGTCCAGGGCCCCACTTTGAGAAACTGCTACCTACCTATGAGATCCTAGTTACTCTTCTTAGCTGTGTTGGAGAACTGGGAATGCATTTTCATGGGGGCTGCAGGCCTTTCTTACGGTACTACCGGTCCCCACAGGGTGGGCCTGGTTCTTAGCCCGATGGCTGAGGTCATTTGTTTTGGACTATGGGCCCAGCGGTGACCTTAGGCAAAGCAATCTTGAGGCCAGACAATGGCTAAGTGACCTTGGAGAGAGCTAGAACTGGCTACCTGCAGTGTGGACCACAGACCCCTTTCCTTGTACACAGTGGTCTGATGGTCAAGACCCCAATGGGGCTGCCCTAAGGCTGCTTCATCTCCCTGTGGCTGGTGAGTGGTCAACACAAAGCCCTCCAGGTCCTGCCCTCAGCCTGACCCTCTGCCAGGACCTCAGACCTTGCTGGTGTGGAGGTCCCGGGGATCTGAGTGATGGGTGAGCCGGGAACCTTCTGATGGGAGGAAGAGAGAACAGGCGAGCTGCAGCTGTGTCCTGACATCCTTCTCTCTGGAGACCATCATTATGCAGAAGCTTTGGGCGCCAAAGACCCCTGTCCACTTCTCGTCTCCTCCCAGAGCAATGAAGCCAAAGGGCCACAGCCACAGCAAGGTGGCAGAAAAAAACCACCACGAAATCAAGAAACTACCGTTCCGTACCCCAAATAAAATTCAGCCAGACCAAAGATTTCAATGCAAGAAGTGGCCCCAAATCCCAAAGATGTGAAATTAATGTTCTGCATGATAAGAAACAAATAAGGAAAACAACATAAAGACAAGCGAGCCGAGCCAGTGTGGCTCCGTGGCTGGACACCGACCTATGAACCAGGAAAGTCATGGTGAGATCCCAGGTTTCTGGCTTGATCCCCAGTAGGGGGCGTGCAGGAAGTAGCTGATCAATGATTCTCTCTCATCATTAGTGTTTCTATCCCTCTCTCCCTCCCTCTCTCTGAAATCAAAGAAAAACAGATATCTATATATTTTTAAAAGACAAGAGAAATGACAAACTTAAGAAAAATGTTTTATAATAAAAAGACCACTAGAAAAACTCAAATGATGTGAGCAGGCACTTACAGAAAAGGAACTAAAGATTAAAGATGTTCACTCTCACTGTATGCTGAGAATCACCAATGAAAAGTACAGCCATGTCAAATTTTAAAACGACACCCTCTTTGACCAGAGACTGGACTTCTGGAAGTGCACTTCGCAGGCACATTGACACCGGGGAGGGGACATCCGCACAGGGCGATTGCAGCACTGGTTACAACAAACCCCTACATGTGCCCTAAATACATCGCAACGGAGTCATCCAATGGATACTCTAGCTACTTTTAGAATTAGCCAGCTCTATATATGGGGACATGAGCTGATCACCATTACTAATCAAGGTATAATACTAATATTTTTTAAAAGAAAACCTACACATACAAACTTAGTGGTGTGTGTATATATACACACATGCACAGAGACCATCCCTGGAACAATAAACAAGAAACTGGGTAACACTGGTTGCCTTTGGAGAAAAAAGTGGAGGCAGAAATGAAGCTTACTGTTTATATTTGCATTTTTTACCACGTAAGTATTGCCTATTAAAAACAACTTTAAAAGGGCCCAATTCAGGTGGGGATTTCTGAGCTCACTAGAGGCTGCGGCTGTTCTTGCAAGATTTGTATAACACACGGGGTCCATTCAGTCCAAGACAGCCCCTCTCTGAGCCTGGGGTTAGCATGACTGTATAAATATACCGGACTCGGGCCTGGACCCGGACCGCTGGTGTCCCCCGCCTGGGTGTCCCCCGCCTGGGTGTTCCCGCTGGGGCAGGGCGGCAGGTCAGCCTCCACCTGCCTCCAGGGTGCTCGTTCCCACGTGGGCTCGTCCCCAGCAAGAGCCAGGATCTCCCCTGGCAATGAGCTCTGCCCTAGGTGCCCGCAGGTCGGGTCTAATCCCACGGCCAAGGAGCAGTCCTTCCTCTCGGGGTCTCCCTCTCTCCCTCAAGACCTCCGGGCTTCCCCCGCCACCTCAGGGCTACGACCCACTCCCTTGTTTTCTCAGAGGCCCCAGGTGTGGTCTGGAGAGTGCAGGGCGGGACCATCCTCTCCTTCCCCCTCCCACCTCCTGTACTGGCAACACTGGGGTGTTCTGGATGAGACCTGAGGCAGATTCCTGTTAAATTCCTCCCTTACCTTCTGCCCGAGCTCAGCCTACTGAGATCTCCTGGGATGCTGACAACATCAAACATCTCCGCGCTCACTCAGCTTTATTTCACATCCACCGATACAGAAAGGGCCAAGGACGGACACTCCCAAACTGTCCCTCCTGACCACCCCCAGCTAGACAACAGCGGGACAGGTACCCACCAGCCATCGGGCCACCTAACTAACCACAAAACAGCGCACATTGCCCCACGGTGTTCACAACAGCGTAAGGAGGGTCTCCATCAGGTAAGGGTGCTGACACTCTCCCACACCTAGAGCCCTCCAATCTAACCACCAGGAGAAAAGCTGGCCAGAGGAGAGCCTGGGGCGGCCTCGGGGTGCAGCACCCTGACTCCCAGTGCCCCCTGTTCCCTTCCCAACTATGGCATGTCCCGGGAGGCTGCAGGGATCCTCCTGCTGCTCTAACTCCACATACACATTCTTCTCCACTTTTTTGAAAATTAAGAAATCTGCTCATCCTCTAGTCTTTGGGTAACTTTGGCCTCTGATTCTTCTCAAAAGAAGCCGCCACCGGGGCCTGCTGTCTTGGCAAAGTTGTTCCCAGGACCCTGGGGCTGCCATATCTCAGGCTCAGAAGGGAGCTCGGCAGGGCTTCCAGGCACCCGCTTCCCCGACCCTCCCAATGCCTGTCCAACCTCACTGCCCAGGACAGCCGGGAACACAGTCGTTACAACCCAGCAGGCCCACTCTCTCCTTGGCATCCAGGAGCACCCCTTCTGTGCTCCCCAAGGCCTCTCCTATTCCTGTCCTCTCCCAGAGGAGAACGGTGCCTGGATGGGGATTCCTCCACTGCAGTTCCGACAGGGCACAGCCCACTCTACGTGGCTCTGGTCACAGACCTCTGACGGGGACTCAGGGCCGGCAGATGGCCTCTCAGGACTTCTCATTCTTAGAAAGCAGCCTCTGGGGAACCTCAGGCCCCTGGTCCTGCCTCTTGGGGCTGCTGCAGCTAACATCACCCTCCCTTCCTCGAGGGGCCCATCTACCTGCAGCTGCACACCTACTTCATCCAGCTGTGGCCCTCCCCCAGCTGTGGCCCTCCCGCTTCTCAACCTTCAGTCTACAGCGCTTCTTACTCCAGATTGCCGGGTCCCTCCCCCCGTGTCTGAGTCAGCAGGGCTGGGAGAGGACCCCAAATGCTGCTTGACTATAAAACCTTCCTCGAGGGGCCCATCTACCTGCAGCTGCACACCGACTTCATCCAGCTGTGGCCCACCCCCAGCTGTGGCCCTCCCGCTTCTTAAACTTCGGTCTGCAGCGCTTCGTACTCCAGATTGCCGGGTCCCTCCCCCGTGTCTGAGTCAGCAGGGCTGGGAGCGGACCCCAAATGCTGCTTGACTGTGAATCACACTCTGAGCAGCACTGGTCACCACGCATGAGAATCACCTGGAGAGCTCGCTACAAACTGCAGCCGGCTGGGCCCCGTCACTCTGGGCCTTTCAACCTGGATGGGCCCGGGAATCTGAGACTGAAACAAGCACCCCAGCCCCGCCATCACCCCCAGCAATTCTGTGCTCCACACTCTAGGAAACACTCCTTCCAGGTGCTTGCACACTGTCCAGCGTTTATTCGCAGCAGTTGCCTGAGGAAAAGCACCAGAGCCCGGGCGTCCCTGAATCCCATCAGAACCGAGCCTCAGAGGCGAGGGGACTTGGGGACCGGGAAAGGACCTGCTCCCTCAGGCTGTGCGTGGACACACAGGCGCACCATCAAATCCCAAGGCTCCATAAGGCACCAGACGGAGCCCCAGGCACAGGAAATGCTGTGCTGGGGGAAGAGGCAGATCCTCCCAGAACAAGAAGCTCCCTCCCCACCCAACAAGTCGAGATGGGGACACAGCGGGACTCTGCACCTCCAGCTTCTTCTGCTGTCGCCTGACTTGCAGGGACACAGAGGAGAGATGGAAGGTGCACATGTGTGCAGGCAGGGGGCATATGGGAAATCTGCGTTTTCCACTCAATTTTGCTGTGAACCTAAAACTGCTCTAAAAGTAAATTACATTTAAAATTAGAAAATAAAAGGAACAGCCCCGGCCCAGTTGACTGGAGTGTCATTCTGTACACCAAAAGGTTATGGGTTCGATTCCCGGTCAGGGAGTGTACAGGAGGCAACAGATCAAGGTTTCCCTCACATTGATGTTTCTCTTCACCTCCCCCCACCCCTCCTCTCTCTCTAAAAAGCAATGAAAACAGCCCTAGCCGATTTGGCTCAGTGGATAAAGAATCAGCCTGTGGACGGAAGGGTCCCGGGTTCAATTCCTGTCAAGGGGACATGCCCGGGTTGCAGGCTTGATCCCCAGTAGGGGGCGTGCATGAGGCAGCCAATCAATGGTTCTCTCTCATCGCTGATGTTTCTATCTCTCTCCCCCTCCCTTCCTCTCTGAAATCAATAAAAACAGCTGTGACAAGGGACTTCACTTCTCAGGGCTCTTCCTTCACTGAGTTTTGGACTCCTAAAGGGGACACCTCTTTAGGTTTTCAGCCCAATCCTAGATTTACAGACTCCAGAACGTCCATACTGGAGGGGATCTTGAAGATTATCTAGTTTCCAGCCACCTCAGTTTTGTAGCTAAAATACGCCAGGGACATGGCTTACTCAAGTCACAAACACACGCTAGGGCTCGGCCTGCTGAGGGCAGAGCTGCCTTCCTGCCCCTAATAGGGCTGCAAAACCCATGACCATCTCAACCTGGGCAGGGCTGCCTTCGGTGGGCACAGCTGGTCCTGCAGTTGGTGACCTACTTTAACACCCTCCTCCAAGGGCAGTGGGAAGACACTGCAGTAACTGTGCTTTGAACTGGGGTCAGCCAAGGCCATTCCTCATGGCCGGGAGGTTCCAGAAACCCTCAGGAGCCTCAGCTCACATCACTGCCCTCTCCCCACACCTATGGGGAGGGAAGGGGGAGGCCACATGCAGCCATTCAAAGCCTGTCTCGGGCCTAACCTGCACCCCCACCCCCAACTCAGACTTGCCGAGCAGAAACAGGCTGCACGGGGTGCTCCGCTCTGTGCTTCCTGAACTGGGTTCTCTGACACCAACTTAACATCTTGCAAGTTGAGAATTTACCAGGTGCCCAGGTAAAAAAAGAGAGATTAGTTGTCCAAAATCTTCGGAAAACAATGCCTGCTACATCCCCTTCCAGGAAAATGCTCATTCATAACAGAATAACAAAGGCTCTGACAAGGCCTGTAACAAAGGAGCTTGCTTATTAACTCTACCCCCAAATTTCCCAAACTTATTAGGCAATAATAGCTAACATTTATTGACTATTTCGTATGTACTAGGCACTGTGTTAAGTGTTTTACATGGAATTTAATTTACAAAAACTTTATAAAACAAATACTAAGTTTATGATTCCCATATTAAAGATAAGGAAACTGAGAAATTATATAACTTGCATAGGCTATAGCTGGTAAATGACTGAACCAGAATTCAAACCCAGGCAGCCAGGCTCTACTTCCCACGGAGCCCACCCACAGGCTCAGAAATTAGTATTTCAAAGACTGAAATGTTAAAAAAACACTGCTTGCCTGGGCAGTCATGTGGCTGAATGGTTGAGCATTGACCTGTGAACCAGGTGCTCACGGGTTTGATTCCCACATACCTCACGTGCCTGGGTTGCTGGCTCCACCCCCAGTGGGGGGTGGGAGGTCCTACAGGAGGTAGTTGATGGATGATTCTCTATCATAATTGATGTTTCTATCTCTCCCTCTCCCTTCCTCTCTGAAATTAATTTAAAAAAAATTTTTTTTTACAAGAACATGAAATCTGAAGCCAGACTGCCCAGGTTCAAATTCCACTTCTGTCCTCTACTAGGTGTGTGGGCCTCCCTTTTCCATATTTGTAAAATGGGAGTGGTAACAGTTTAATATCAAATGTTCTCATATCACTTAACCTTTCATCATATCAGCTTCCCAGTATAAAACAGCAGTCAGGATTAGAGGGGTCCCAGGGTCTGGCCCATGTGATAATACTCAGGATGAGGAACATGGGGGCAGGGTGGGGATGGGCTGGGGGAGCAACAGGAGATGTGGGAGTCAGGACAGCGCGAAGGACAGAGGAAGGGAGAAGTGAAGGCTGCAGGTTCCTTCTCCCACACCAGCCCAGCTCTGCTGCAGCAGCCCTGTGAATGGCTGGGCTGCATTTTCCAATCACCCCAAGGAGAAATCACTAACAGGAAACTGGCAATGTTTTCTTTCCATCCTCTGCATGCCTGAGTGCCAGCGCCTGGTCCATGCTCCAGGAATGGGGACAGGCAGGAAGCAGAAGTGGAAGGTTGTGGGGGAGGAGAGGCACCTTTGAAAAGGCCTCTAGGAGAGGAAACCGGCCTGGGAAGAGGGAATGGAGGAGGCAGGGCCTTGGCCTGCGGAGGCCCAGCTCTGGGGGCACCCAGGAGCCTGTTGTCGGTGCAGCCCACCCTCCATATCCGCAGATTCCGCATCCACTCATTCATCCAATCACTGATCCAAAATATTTGAAAAAAAATTCCAGAAAGTGATTTCTAAACATTACAGTATAACAACTCTTTACATAGCATTTATACTGTGTTAGGTATTATAAGTCACCTAGAGATAATTTAAAGTATTTGGGAGGGTATACACAGGTTATATGCAAATACTAACCCATCTATCTATCTATATAAAAGCCTAAGTGACCGGTCGGCCGGCCGGTAGGTATGACGCACACTGACCACCAGGGGGCAGACGCTCAACACAGGAGCTGCGGAGCGACAGCAAGTTTGCAGAGTGCCCTCTCGCACTCTGGGACCTCTCGGGGGATGTCGAACTGCTGGTTTAGGCCCAATCCCCATAGGCCAGGCCGAGGGACCCCACCTGCAGGAGAGACCCCCGCTCACTCCGCAGATGTCCTTCAAGCTCCGGCGCCATCCCAGGTGCAATCTATATATATAAAAGCCTAAGTGACTGGTCGGCCGGCAGGTAGGTATGACGCACACTGACCACCAGGGGGCAGACGCTCAACGCAGGAGCTGCCGAGCGACAGCAAGTTTGCAGAGTGCCCTCTCGCACTCTGGGACCTCTCAGGGGATGTCGGACTGCTGGTTTGGGCCCAATCCCCACAGGCCAGGTCGAGGGACCCCACCTGCAGGAGAGACCCCTGCTCACTCCGCAGACATCCTTCGAGCTCCAGCGCCACCCCAGGTGCGTGGGGAGGGACTGCGGGAGGTTGGCTCCAGGGTATGTCCAGTCTGTCTTGCCCAGTCCTACCCCGCCGGCCACCTTCTAATTAATTTCCTTTCAATGTGCATGAATCCATGCACCGGGCCTCTAGTTTTATATAAGTGACTTTAGCATCCTTGGGTTGTGGTGTCCAATCCCCCACAAATACCAAATGACAGCTATACTTCCACTCTGGGCCCCCCGCCCGACAGACATCATGTTCTCTCCTCTCAGCTGCCTTTCCAGACCAGGTCCTTAGAACTGAGAAGGGGAGGGAACAAGGCAGAAAGGACCACTTTCACATGCACAGAGATTCATCCATGAGGTCTCTCTACCAACCCTCCTCAGCACAGCTCTCTGGCAGACCCAGCCCATTCCCGTTCATGGGGACAGGCCCCTCGGACACCTGCCCACTGAAGGGGCTTCTGGAATAGCCATCACTTAGCCAAATGCCAGGCCCAGTTTGGAATTTCGAAGGAGTGGAAAGCAGACAGCAGAGGAAGAAGGTGAACCCAGATATGGTGTCAATATCTGGCTGAAACCAGGCCAGAATGTCACAGGGCTCAGGTTGTGGTCCTTGTAGACATCAGGTCCTTATGACAGTGGCAGAAATTAAAAAAAAAATTTTTTTTTAAAAAGCCCTCACCCAAGTCTAAGTTCAAGGTATGGTCAGGATGAGGAAACACCTCCCCCCTCAAAAAAAGGGGGAAATTGCGGGCTGTGCTTCTAAGCGCAGCTCAGACTGGGGAGGCAGGCCTGTGTCTTTGTTTCACCACTTCCGCCCCAGAGGCTGCTCCCAATTACACCACCTACCAGCAGGCTCCTCCCAGGACCAGCCTGAGAAACCAGGTAGAGGGACCAGCAGATGTTAATCCAGCACAAGTCCCCGAGATGTCTGAGCCCCCCTTGCCGCCCCACTTAGCTCTCAAGTCCCTCCATCTCCTGCAAAGTCCAACCCCAGTGCTGTTTCTCCATAATCACCTCGGCCCACAGGGGAGCCACACACGCCCAGCCCCGCTGCAGTTAACGTAAAACACAGCTGTGCCGAAAGGGAACTTGGGGAGCCCCCTCTCTGAACCCCTCCCTCGTCCGGGTGGGGAAAGGGGAAGCTGAGTGGTTCATCCCAGGTCATGCAGCCAAGTGGCACCAACACCGGGTCTCAGAATGGCCAACTCCAGATGCTCTGCAGTTATTCCACCACCCGTTATTCTCTTCCATCTCTAAGCCAGTTCCCCATCTGCACACAACCCACACGCCCCCGCAAGAGCCACCAACATCACAGGGCAGTCACAAGACTTCTCGGCTCTGCTGGTGAGTCTCATCCACAGCCCACAGATCTGATACCATCTCCTAGCTCTGCTGGGGAACCTGAGCGACACAGGAACTTTGGAGCCAATATTCTAGCTCTACCCCCTGCTGGCTGTGACAGGAAGTCGCTTCACCTCTCTCCAGCCTTTCTCCTTACCTGTGAAATTGGGGAAATACACCATCTTACTCTGGCTGTGAGATGCTGATGCACTGATACACACATAGAAAGCTATCCACCATGTAGCTTATTAGCATAGAGTAGGTACTCAGTTCATTTTTAACTTACCCCCTATAGACAAAAAAAAAAAAAGTGGTTCTGTGAAAAGTAGCCTCACAGGGTGATCTGATCATAAATTCCTAATGGGGCAGGCCAGGGTGGGTAGTCGCACCCCAGGCATTTAACTTCTCAGTAAAGGGTTTATTTTTGCCTTAAGCAAGCTTGTCTATTGCTTCTGTGCATCTAGGTTAACACACCTTTGAAATAAGCCCCAAGAGAGCACGTAATCTTAATTTATCCTGCAACCCCAGTTGCTTCCTCCCACCTTCAGGTAACCTTCCTTAAAAAAGAAACAGCAAATGTTCTGTTAGTCTCAGAAGCATTTACCTCAGTCTGTTGAGATCTGGCTTCCAGGTTCAAATAAATTTCTATTTCAATTCTCTACAGGCTTGGACTTTTCTTACCTCAACCTCCTAAGCATTATTAGCCTGGCAGCCAGGGTTTGGGTCCCAACTCCAACACCTGCTAAGTGACTTTCACTGACAGCCTCTCTGACCGTCCCGCGATGGGCTCCACTGGAGTTACCGAGGACTGAATGAAGCGAGAACAGGGAAGACCTTTGTAAAGTATGGACAGTTCTCACTGTAACCAGCTCACCCAGTGTCGCTCTCTCCCAAGTGGCTAAAGAGGGACAGGCTCGGATGCTCAGTCCACAGGTGTCCGGCTCACACTGGGGGGTCGGGAAAGAGGAGAGGGGAAGACTTTTGAAAGCACAAGACCAAGGCACCATCAGGTTCCTTGATTAGGTCCTTCAAAACCACCCCCAACTGATAGTCCCCACCTGGATCCCCCGGAACCTGTGACTGTTACCTTACCTTACGTGAGAAAAGTTACTTTGCAGATGTGATTATAGTTACCAACCTTGAGATGGGGAGATGATCCAGGTAGGCCCAATCTAATTACATGAGTCCTTTCCTGGTTGTGTTAAGGATGAAAAGAAAGAATAAGGAGAAATTAAGGATGAAAAGGAAAAGATAAGCGTGAGAGAGACGCCATCTGTGAAGGAACCAGCCGGGGCCACGTGCCTTGAGAGGGGGAAGACAAGGATTCTCCTCTAGAGCCTCCAGAAAAGATGCATCCATGCCTACGAGCACTGAGAGACCTGCGAGACACCTTAGAAATAAAATAAAGTCAGCCCTGGCCGGGTTGGCTCAGTGGACAGAGGGTCGGCCTGCATATTGAAAGGTCCCAGGTTCGATTCTGGTGAAGGGCACATGCCCGGGTTGCAGGATTGATCCCCACCCAGTAGGCAGGAGGCAGTTTATCAATGATTCTCTCATCATTGATGTTTCTCTCTCTCCCTTCCTCTCTGAAATCAATACAAATATATTTTTAAAAAGTATTTTTTTAAAAGAAATAAAGTCAGTGGTGGTCCGTTTCCAAGGCAAGGCATTTAACCCTGAATGGAAAATTACTGGCAGTCTGCTTGCATAGCAGCCTGCAGACGTGACAAAGTTCATGCACCTGGAGGTGCCCCGGGAGACAGGATGTTTTTGGGGAGGAGCCAAGTGACAAGGGAACTTAACTTGGGAAGGGGAAAGAGAGAATACCCTATAAGGATATAATGAATCTTAGGTGACCTCTGGGAAGATTGTACACCCCATGGTACTCAGCCAATGAGGAACCGGGGGAGGGACCTGCGAACTAGGGAATAAAATGCTGGTGGTAACCACTTTGAGAAATGAGGAACCGGGGGAGGGACCTGCGAACTAGGGAATGCTGGTGGTAACCACTTTGAGCGTGCCTGCCCACCAGACACCTGATTTTGCAAGATCAACATTAAATGTCTCACTTTGTGTCTCCATGTCCTTTTTGCTTTTTTAATTTTGGACTGGTGAGTGTTTCTCACAGACAGAACTACAAGACAAAGGCCCTGTGGGGAAATGGTGCTGCGGTAGCAAACAGTAGGGCGGTGCCTCAAAAAATTAAACATTTGACCCAGCAATTCCACTTCTGGGCATTTACCCAAAACAACTGAAAACAGGGACTCAAACATATTTATACACCCATGTTCATAGCGGTATTACTCATGTGGACAAAAAAGGAGCCACATACTAAACTGTTAAGCTCAGGAGAAGCCTGCAAGGCAGCCTTACAAACTCCGAGACTGAAAGTAACCCCTAGGATGGTCTGAACACAGAAATCTCTAACAGCAAGTCCTGGCCTGTAGCTTCCTTGACAAATGTCAGTCTTTACTGTGGTAGCAGTTAGACTGATGGGAGCAGAGCAGGAAGACGGGCCAGGTTCAGGTCACCAGGGAGGAAAGCCCTGGGTGCCTAATAGTGACAACTGTAGGGTGGGCCTCATCCCCAGAGATAAGATCTAGGCCTCAGTTGTGTTTCAGCTCTAGGCCCCAAAAAGCAGCAAAACCAGACCAGTGACCCCAAGGCTGACTCAGGACCAGCTGCACTGGATAATGACCTCCTGCCCTGGTGATGACCAATCAATCAGTGGAGACTTCACCTGGAGAGCTGCTGAGTATTCTATTGAGATCCTCCCCTGAGACCTCCCATAAAATGTCCACCCATAAAACCCTCAGGATGGAGGATCCAGCTCACTCTCCCCACCTCACAGCTGCCTCTTCTTCTCTCCCCCTCATCCTCACCCTGTTCCCTTCCTCCCAGGAGCGCTACCTTTTCCTTCTTCATTCCAAGCTCCACGGGCTCTCCTTTGGCCTCTGTAACTTGTTTCCTGAGCCCATGTCTTCCAGCACTCACTTCCTCCACCTCTGTGATTTTCTAAATAAATGTCCTCTATAGTTTGAGTCTTGGCTCTGAATTTGTTCCTAGCCAGAACTCAAGTACCAAGCTTGCTGAACTGAGGTCCAGTCTGACCCCACCAGTCTAACACATGGTGTCATTCCTGCTGCAACCACCGCTAACATTTACCTTTAAATGTTTATATATTGATTTGAGAGAGAAAAACGCTGATTTGTTGTTTCACTTATTTATGCATTCATCAGATTCTTGTATGTTCCCTGACCAAGGAACGAACCCACAACCTTGGAGTATCAGGACAACGCTCTAACCAACAGAATTACCCGGCCAGAGAAAGAACCTTTACCTTTAAGTAAGCCTGTATTTTCATATGTAAGATAACGTATCTTTGGAATGTCAGAGTAATCCCCCTTTTTCTGGACCCCTCACACCACAGTACAAAACCACAGAACCTCTCATTGTTATGTTGTTCCCTAAATACCATCTCTATGTGCTGTATTCATTGTTAACTATCCTATACCTACGAATGTAAAAGAAATATGTGTATAGGAGAAAAAAATAAAAGAAAGAGAAAAGACTAAGGGAAAAAAAGTTTATCTCTATTCAATCTCAGAGAATTCTCAGTTTTGCTTTCTCCCGCCTCCCTAATCTATCACCAATGGACTTCATGTAACCTACTTATGTCTCCTCCTTTGATTACCTATACCAGTGGTCGGCAAACTCATTAGTCAACAGAGCCAAATATCAACAGTACAACAACTGAAATTTCTTTTGAGAGCCAAATTTTTTAAACTTAAACTATATAGGTAGGTACATTGTTATTAAACTTAATTAGGGTACTCCTAAGGCTTGGGAAGAGCCACACTCAAGGGGCCAAAGAGCCGCATGTGGCTTGCGAGCCGCAGTTTGCCGACCATGGACCTATACTAATAAAAGGGTAATATGCTAATTGGACTGGACATCTTCCGGACGACCTTCCGGATGTCCTTCTGGACAAAGACACGGTGGTGGGGCCGAGGCAGAGGTGGTTAGGGGCGATCAGGCTGGCAGGGGAGAGCAGTTAGGATGATCAGGCTGGCAGGGGAGAGCAATTAGGGGCAATCAGGCAGGCAGGCAGAGGCGATTAGGTGTGATCAGGCAGGCAGGGGAGCAGTTAGGGGTGATCAGGCAGGCAGGTAAGCAGTTAGGAGCCAGTGGTCCCAGATTGGAGAGGGTGCAGGCCGGGCTGAAGGACCTCCCTCCCACTGCACAAATTTCGTGCACCGGGCCTCTAGTCTATAATAATAAAAGCGTAATATGCTAATTAGACCGGATGTCCTTCCAGAAGAAGCCGGTGCCGGCAGCCAGGGGAAGGAAGGCCTACTCTTGCACAAATCTCGTGCATCGGGCCTCTAGTAATGTAGAAAAGAAGCTGAAAAACTGCCACTCTCCAGAGCATTTTCTCAATTCATTGAGATTTGCTTCCCAGCCATTATCATCAGTTTGGTTCAGATAAATTCATCAAAGTTCTCTACAGGTTTGGACGTTTCTTATGTTGATATTTATAACAGTCAAAATATGTAAACAACACAAATGTCCATCAATAGATAAACAATAAACAGATAAACAAAATGTGGTATATACATAGAATATTAGTAGCCCTTAAATAGGAAGGAAATTCTGATGCATGCTACAACATGACTGAGCCTTGAAGACAATTTATACGAAGTGAAATAAGCCAGTGCTAAAGAAAAAAACAAAACACGGGCCCAAAATGGCATCACTCTTGCTAAAAGCCCTTGATACCAAACCTAGACTTACTACCTGATCTAACTGCAGTTTCATCCTTTCCCAGAAACAGAATCTTCATCTACAAGTCTGGGATTTCCTGATCACGTACCAGTAAGGTAATCTGTCAGGTAGGCCCTCTCCACCACCCACCCCACAAAAAGAGGCCATCTACACCATCAAAGCCCTTCCATTTACCCTGGCCGGGATGGCTCAGCTGGTTGAGCATCACCCCATGCACCAAGAGGTCACCCATTCTGTGGCAGAGTTAGACAGACATGAGCAGAGCAGGGACAATGGGCCAGTTACAGAAGGTCACCAGGACAATGTCCCGGACACCTGGCAATGGGAAAAAAACTGGTGGAGCAAATATTGGAGATAAGTATTATTATTCAATAGCTCGCCCCTGAGACCCCCTCTCCACCCAAGAATGCCCTGGCTCATGCAGGTGGGATTCTCCTGACCCTTCTCCCCTGGCTCATGGTGAAGCCACGTGGTAGACCCTCACCCTCAGAGAACAAGGGGGCTGGAGGAAAGCCCCACCTAACTTCCATACAAGGACAGAAGATGACTGGACAGACCCTGACTGGTCAGTTTGAAGAAGAAAGCCGTTAAACCCCCTCCAGGGGTTAAAAGGAGCCCTAGCCCATGCCCCGGGCAGCTTTGAGTAGCCTGCTCCATTTTCCCTTTGCTTGCCAAATAAATCTTCTCTAGCGAGTTTGCCTTGGCTCTGAATTCTTTTCTTAGCCAGAACTCAAGTACTCAGGATGCTGAACCCAGGTCTGGTCCGACCCCACGAGTCAGACACCTGGTGCCACCATTCCCAGGGCCAACAGTTCGATTGCTGATCAGGGCACATGCCCAGGTTGTAGGCTTGTTCCTCAGTAAGGGGTATGCAAGAGGCAGCCGATCGATGTCTCTCTCTCACCCTCTCTCTAAAATCAATAAAAACATACTTTAAAAAACAACAACAAACCTTCCAGTTTTGCCCTGGCTGATGTGGCTCAGCTACTTAGCATCGTCCTATACCCTTAGTTCTGGGTTCAATTCCAGATCAGGGGAGTCAATTTGTTTGTTTGTTTCTCTCTCTCTCTCTCTCTCTCTCTCTCTCTCTCTCAATGGGGGGAGGGAGAGAAAAAAAACACTTCCATTTCCATTCTCTCCCTCCAAAGAAAACACATCTTGGAGTGCCCTTCTGGCTGCTAGGTGAGATGCTGGATTTGTGAATTGCATCAAATTTACTGGGTTAACACTGGTCACCAAAAGATAAACGATTCCACTTATGAGGTATGAGGTACCAAGAGTAGTCAAATGGCTGGGGAAGGGGAAACGATGAGTTACTGTTTAATGGGGACAGAGTTCCAGCTACAAGATGAAAAGGCTCTGGAGAAGGATGGTGGTGACGGCGGCACAATAATGAGAATGTATTCTATGTCACAGAGCTTCACTCCAACGGTTAAAGTGGTAAATTTTATGTTATGTATATTTTACCGCAAAAAAAGTAGTGCATTTAAGCCACTAAGTCTGTGGTAATTTGTTAAACAGCAGCAATAGAAAACGAATGCAGACAGTGAGCACTGCTTTCTCCCTCCCTCCAGATCCCTCCGCATGGAAAAGGCCTCTGCTCTCTGTCTAAGAGCGCTATGCGCTCCGCAAGCTTTCTCTGAAGCAATAAACCAAGGCCACACAAAAAGCCATCCCAACAGAGAACAAGGGCCCAAGGAACCCACCTCTCCTGCAGGGCTGGGAATAAGAGCTCAAAAAAGCTTTGCTCACTGGTATTGTCAGTTAACAGTCACCATGGTGAGACTCTGAATGGGTTCCCTATGGCCAGAGCAGGCACACCCAGCAGGCAATGCAAATGCTCTAGGGAGGGAAAAGGTCCCAGTGTGATCTAGTGAGCAAGCCAACCCGCCCATGGGCTAGGGCCTGCAACTGTGACACCAGAGGTCACTCAGCCCTGGAGATGACTCAGTTCATTCCTACCCACCCCACCTCCACTCATTACACAAATGGGGAAACTGACAACCAGAGAGGAGGAAGAGACGTGCCAGGTGACACAGCAAGATCCTAATCGGCCCAGGACCCTCACCTCCGCCTGCCCCCAAGCCAAGAGCTCCCTGTCCAAAAGGCAGGAGGCCAGCCAATTGCTGGGAAAGACCAGCATCAGAGCTACAGTAGACTCATGCAATTCTTCAAGAACTGATATTCTCTGATAATTAAACAAACCATAAATTTCAGTCTAAAAAAAAAGATCTTTTGTGAAAATGTGTGATAAAGCAAGTGCTATATAATGCTATATAAGTATTTGACATATTTACTTCTGTTATTGTAAAAAGTTATTAAAAACAGAGAAGCAAACTTAAAAATATATCTGTAAGTTACTCATTAAAAAAAATAATAACAACAGCATCTACTGGAAAGGTCCAGGTTACGTGGGGGTAGGAGCCTGTACAATTTTAGGGACCCTCTTTAAGAAAATGAATACGGAACACTTTTTGGCAAATTTTACAAAAGCACATAATTTTATGAATTCCCTCCCAGGGCGGGGCCCACGGGCAAGTGCTGTGAGAGGGGTCTGAAGCTGGAGCTTAACTTTCCTTCCCTTCACAGTAGACCACCTACGGACTAGACTCCCAGGACAGAGCGGGGAAGCAAAGATTCAGCCTGTGCCATGCTCAGGCTCTGTGAGAGGGGTCTGAAGCTGGAGCTTAACTTTCCTTCACTTCACAGTAGACCACCTACGGACTAGACTCCCGGGACAGAGCGGGGGAAGCTCTTTATCTGGGGAGGGAAACACAATAGCAGTTACAGGAAAACCCACAAGGACCTCCGTTTCAGAGCCATTCCCAGGAAGAATGGAGATAAGGCTGACAATCAGGAAATGTGATCTCTGGAGCTGGGACGGGGGGAGAGGAGTGTCTAGAAAACCACTTCTCTGCCGCAAACCACGGCTCTGCGGAACACATCACCTATCAAATGAGTGGGCCTGTAGGAATCCGCGTTGTCAGCCCCCGCTGCCCAGAACCTGGGCTCTGTGAAGGTTTTGTAATTCACAAACATTTATTTCTCTGTGGAAGGGGTGCTGCTGCAAAAGAGACTCTCTGACTTAATTTTGTTGTCATGGAAAAATCGGAGGCCAGGCAGTATGCTGTGGCTGTAGCAGCTGCCCCGTCCCCACCTGGGCTGTGCCTGAAGGCACCGTAATCAATGGGACAGATGTCACCGGGGTCCTGCCAGTTACATGCGTGAGCCATCTCACCTCCGTATGACAGTCCTCTCTAGGTCCTCTCTCAGAATGAAACGGGGGGATAGGTGGTAGGTCAGGTTACGACTGAAGACCTGAAGGCAGCAGCGTTCCCTGGCCTCTACCAGGGAGGTCCTGACCCGCCCAGGGCTCGGGGCCTGTTCAAACAGCTTTGGAAAACAGCAGTCCCTTCACACCCAACCTGGGAGGACCTCTCCACCTCTCAGTGGCTGCGCCACCCCGGCCTTGCCAGCAGCAGCAGGGACACTCTCCTTCAAACAGCACTTGCTGAGGGCTGCTCTCCAAATGGTGACAGGTCCCCAGCCAGCCTGGCCCGGCTGGAAGCTGAACAGAAACTCCCACCGGAGCCGACAGAACACACTGGAGAAGCTTCCTGCGGAGCTCAGGTACGGCTGACCCTGTGTCTGTAGGCGGGATCCTAAGCTCTGCCAAAAGACGCTGGGCCAAGTGACAGCGTGCCATGGCCAGAAAATGGACGGTTCCCGGAGATGTATGTGTGACAGAAAGAACCACAGGAAATGCGTGTCATTGGCTCAACCAAGCCGATTCCTCAGCACTTTGCATCTTCAGGACTTCAGCTCAGAGTCCCTCGACTTGCTCCATCCTCCTGTCTTCTTTACACCTTTCTTAAGCCTGCGTCAATCCTGGTCTTCCTTTAGGCCAGATAGAGCTCACTTCTTTCAGGAAGCCCACCCTGATAGCCCCTCCCACCATGATTCTTACCAGCACTTGGCCTAAAAGGTTTTCTATGTCCTCTAGTGTTCTAATAACAGTCCTGTTTTCCAGTACCTACAATAGGCACATATATTACTTTATTACACATTCCTCATTAATCTTCACAGTGTTCCTACAAGGCAGGTATTAGCACCTCAAGGGAGCTAAGGTTCAGAGATGATTCTTGACAAGCAAGGGTCAGACACCCAATTTGTGCCCCGGCGAGAGTTACTTTTTCCTCGGCCTCCCAATGAGATATAATGTCCAGGACAGGCCTTTCCTTCTCCTGCCACTGGCTGGCACAAGGCTGGGCACAGCGAGGCCCGACACATGCCAACGAGACACCAGTGGACCCTGACTCATCTCTTCCACACCTCGGGTGGCACCTGTTCTGAAGGCCTCTCTGGGCGGAGTTTCTGGTATGTAGGCTCCAGGAATTGTGGGGGCAGACGACACATCTAGGACATTTCTCTCTCCCTCCCATGCCAAGGCAGGACCTCATGGGTGTATGAACATCCCTAACTCTGCTGAGAAGGGAGTAGGTGGCCCTACTCTCTACACCCCAGTGCCCTGCCCGCATTGGGCTCTGTCTCACCACTGAGGTGTGGGTCATGGGTGCCATTAAACCACAGAAACAAGCCAGGGAGAGCCCCAGGGCAGCACTCCACCAACCCTGACGGTATTTCCCACGCAGTGAACAAAAAGCCCACAGAGGTGCTGTTAAACATTCAGCTCCCCACCTACACGCCAGGAATTAAGAATAGCTGGAGCCTACGTCAATCATTAGCCAGGCAGTGCCTCAGACCTTGCCCTGTAAGGGCTGGCACCTGGGGCTGCCCAAAGCTGGCTGGGAGAGTGGCAACGGGGCAGTGTCTAGGCTTGACCAAGGGGCTGCACTTGAGCAAGCAGGTTCTGAAAGGTACCTCTTAGAAATAAAACATCAATCACACAAGAACCCTACAACATCGGAGCTAGAAGGGGCTTCATGAAATCGTTTGGTTCAAATAGCTCATTTTACTGAGGTGGGAGCCCAGGCCCAGAGCGCAGGCCCAAGGACTCAGGACTGGCTGGGGCAGGACAGACTCCAGAACCGTGTTTCTCTACTTCCAGGCAGATGCACTGTGACCCAGGCTGGCTCCCCTCCACTCAGCACACTTCCTGGGCTCCATTCCACCTTCCTGGCTGGAGAATGGCCTTGGGAAATGTAAAGAAAGTGACTCTGCTGCCTCCCAAATAAATCCCACAGAACCCAGCCACACAGGCAGTGTCATCTGCTCCAGGGAAGTCTGTGACATCGTTTTCCCCCAAGTTCACCTCCCTAAGACTTAGCAGCTGCCGACAGCAGGGTTGGCAGCCCCTGGGGTACCAGGAACTGCAGAAACGACGGGCTCCAGCTCAGTTCAGGGTTCAAACGGCCTCTGCCCCCAAGCTCTCCCAGAAACAGTCACCTATGTGTAATACCTGAAGTTGAGGGAGCTCGGGAGGCGGGAGAAGCACAGCAAGATGCCCTGCCTCCCAAAGCTGGGCCGTGGAGCCCCCACCCCGTGCTGTGGGGCCTGTAAAAGCGGGAGGTGGCTGCAGGTGGGGCTGCCAGGCCTGACTAGTGGGAATCGGCACATGAGCAGCTCCCGGTTTCTTCACCAGTCGCAGGACTGGAGGCCGCAGGGCTTGCACTGCCTGCCGGCTCACCACTGCCAGGAGACACCCACCATTCCCACTTCCTAAGCTGAAGAACAGTGGCTTAGCCGATGGCAACACTGACAAGCACAGTTGTAGCTTCGAATTAAGGACAGCAATGGGTGGTGTTCCACAAACTTCTGATTGTCCCTTTAAACCATCTGTCCCCCCTTCCTTCTACACAGAACACTAGCTGTACTGCGGCACGTGGCAGCCCCCAAATAAGGACTATGTATTGAAGTCTCCCTGGCAGCCAGGCAGGCCTGTCAGGTAGATGTGAGGGCCAGCTGCCCTGGGCCAGGCAGTAAGGGAAGTGCTGCAAATGAGGAAGAGCAGGGCAACCCAACGTGTGGTCTCCAGACTGGCGGCATCAGCACAACTTGGGCACCTGTCAGAAAGGAAATTCTCAGGCCCCACCGCAGACCTCCCACCTCAGAACCTTTGGGAGTGGGGTCCAAGAATCTGTGTTTTAATAAATCTTCCAGGTTGTTCTCAAGTTTGAAAACCATAGCCCTAGAGGATGCTGGGAGCAACTTTACATATGGAGTGTGGTGCCTGCACAACCTCACAGAACAGACACTAACCCTCCAACTTCTGAAGAGAGAGAGATAAGCAACTCTCTTAATTCATAACCAAACCTGAATCCTAATACAGGCAGGTGGGGAAGAATGATGAGGAACTTAACCAAGATAGCAGCAATCAGGAAAGAAATAACATCCACGTATAATAAATAATAAACAGAAAACAAGACGCAAGGTATAAAATCAAGACTATCAGGTATGTGAACAGTCTGAATTTTCTACCAAAGACACAGGCCACCACATTCAGTTTCTTGTTGTCATCATTGTCTTCTGCATTCCTTTCTCCCTCCCCTGCACCAGTCATGTGCTGGTTACAAGAGAAAACACTCTTTTTTAAAATAACATTCTGCCATCCTTTCTCCCTCCCCATCTGAGTCATGTGCTGATTACAAGAGAAACATTTTATTTGTTATTGAGAAAGAAAGGTTAAAAATTAAGGTTGGCAGAGCCAGCACACCTAGAGGACAGCTTCAGGCCACATCGAAGCACCACTATCCAACCACCTCCACAAGCAACACACTCAAGGGGGGGACTCAGTGAGCACCAGAGCCCAGCTGTCCGCCACAGTGGTCAGCCAGTCCTGACAGCTGATCACCCTGGGGGGAAATCCCTCCCAATGACATGCCAACAGCAATCAAGGCTCAACTACAAGAAGAGGGTGTATGTACATAGCCCACACAGGGGGCACACCTCGAGTGCTCAGCTTGAGTGGTTGGGGAGGCTGTGTCATTGGACCCTATAGAACACCGACTACATAAGGCTACTCAACCAAGCCTGTGATATGTACCAGCTTTACCTAATACATAGAAACAAACACAGGGAGGCTGCCAAAATGAAGAGACAAAGAAGCATATTCCAAATGAAAGAACAGAAGAAAACTCCAGAAAAAGAACTAAACAACATAGAGACAAGCAATGTACTAGATGTAGAGTTCAAAACACTGTTGTAAGGATGTTCAATGAACTTAGGGGAAGAGTAGATGAACTTAGTGAGAACTTCAACAAAGAGATAGGAAACATAAAAAAAAATATGTACCAGCTTTACCTAATACATAGAAACAAACACAGGGAGGCTGCCAAAATGAAGAGACAAAGAAGCATATTCCAAATGAAAGAACAGAAGAAAACTCCAGAAAAAGAACTAAACAACATAGAGACAAGCAAGATGTAGAGTTCAAAACACTACTGTAAGGATGTTCAATGAACTTAGGGGAAGAGTAGATGAACTTAGTGAGAACTTCAACAAAGAGATAGAAAACATAAAAAAAAAAATCAGTCAGAAATGGAGAATACATTAACTGAAATGAAGAATACATTAAGGGAATTAACAGTGGAGTAGATGAAGCAGAGGATCAAATCAGAGATTGGTAAGATAGGGAAGTAGGAAAAAAACAATCAGAACAACAAAAAGAGAAAAGAATCTACAAAAATGAGGACAGTGTAAGGAGTCTCTGGGACAATTTCAAGCATGCCAACACTGGCATCATGGGGGTGTGAGAAAGACAAGAGAAAGAGCAAGAAGTTGAAATCCCATTTGAAAAAATGACAGCAAACTTCCCTAACTCGGTGAAGGAAATAGACATACAAGTCCAGAATATGCAGATTCCCAAACAAGATGGACCCAAAGAGGCCCACACCAAGACACGTCGTAAAAAAAAAAAGAAGTTAAAGGTTAAAGACAAAGAGAGAATCTTAAAAGCAGCAGGAGAAATGCAGTTAGTTACCTACAAGGGAGTGCCCCTAAGACTGTCAGCTGATTTCTCAACAGTAACTTGCAAGCCAGAAGAGACTGGCAAAAAATACTCCAAGTGATGAAAATCGAGGACCTACAACCAAGGTTAATCTACCCAGCAAAACTATCATTTATCATTGAAGACCAGATAAAGAGCATCCCAGACAAGGAAAACCTAAAGGAATTCATCACCACCACCAAACCAGTATTAAATTTTAAAGGGTCTTCTTTAAGAAGAAGAAAAAAAGATAAAAAATGTGACCAACAAAATGGCAATAAATACATATATCAACAATTGACTCTAAAAAAAAACAACAACCAGTGAATAAGCAGAACAGAAACAGACTCATAGAAACAGAGAACATTTCGATGGTTGCCAAATGGGAGGGGGGTTGGGAAGATGGGTGAAAAAGGTGAAGGGATTAAGAAGTACAAATTGGTTGTTACAGAATAGTCATGGGGCTGTCAAGTATAGCATAGGGAATACAGTTAGTAATCTATAATAATAAAAGCATAATATGCTAATTAGACCAGACGTCCTTCTGGACGAAGCTGGGGCTGCGAGGGAAGCCCGGGTCCCGGGTGCCAGAGGGAAGATGGTGCTGGCAGCCGGGGGAAGGAAGGACTACTCTTGCATGAATTTCATGCATCGGGCCTCTGGTATTGTAATAACTATGTACGGTGTCAGATGGGTGAGAGATTTATCAGGATGATCACTTACTAAGTTATGTAATGTCTAATCACCAGGGTGTATACCTGAAATTAATATAATAATGTTTGTCAACTATAATTGAAAAATAAAATTGCTTTTAAAAATTTAATTTGAGCCCTAGCTGGTCTGGTTCAGTGGACAGAGTGTCAGCTGTGGATCAAAGGGACCCAGGTTCGATTCCAGTCAAGGGCATGTACCTTGGTTGCAGGCTCCTTCCCTGGTCATGGGTCATGCAGAAGGCAACCAATCAATGTGTTTCTCTCACATCAATGTTTCTCTCTGTCTTTCCCTCTCTCTCCCACTCTCCCTAAAAATCAATGGAAAAAATCCTTGGGTGAGGATTAACCAAAAAAAAAAAATTAATTTGAATAAGAAAAAATATTAAAGGTTGGGCAAAAACATATTAGATAAACAGAGAAAAACTAGAAGTGAAAATATTAACATTAAAAATATGTTGAGAACTTTTCAATAATCCTGTCTCAGCAAGCTGAGGGTTTTTCCAGCCATTTGCCTTTATCTTGAAAACCAGAACTTGGAAAACCACTCCCTAGGAGTTCATGGCACAAGGCTTAGCTATTCCAGTCCCTTTAAATAGTGTATGTGACTTAATACACACCACAGAAAAGAACGTAAGACTTGGAGGCCCAAGTCTTTACATATGACATTTGGCCCGGGGTCCTTTTTGTGTACTAACTTTTTTGTCTTATTCCTTGGGGGACAGAGAAAGTCCATCTTGCTGCCACAAATGAGGAAGGATACACACAATTGCAATCAGAGCAATTGGACCATCTCCTTGAACCTAAAAAAAAGCAGGTGGAACCACAAGAGAGAAGAGAGGACAAAGGCCTGACCCTGGGGTTTGCCCACAAATCTCATTTCATCCATCCCTCCAAATCTGGTTTTCAGTGCAGGAGGGGGAGCTCATGATAATGGAGAGCTGAGAAGAAAGTGGGGGGACACCCGATTACTACCTACTCCACAGCCTGAATTGAAACTAAAGGGGCGTGGATGACCCCCCTCTGCCCCAAGGCTGACACCTGCCTCTAAATTTCTGAGCCTCTCACTGTTTTATAAAATGCACTTATTTATTAACTTTAGGACTATATAAAAAGAGGGGTTCCTCTTTTTATAGAGATCCTTACCAATATATTCTCCTAAGCACAGATAATATGGAATTAATGGCCAAAGGTCAGAAGCATTAAATAAGCAACAAATGACACAGGGCGCAATGCACAAAGATAAGCTTGATAAAACTGTACATCAAACATGAAGGCTGAATTCATAAAGCTAGAACAAATACAAGCAGAGCTTGACTTAAAAAAGAGATCACAGTGAGACTTTTTGATATACTTCTCAGAATCAGAGAGATCAATAAGCAAGGATAGAGGACAAGCTCAAGTTAACAGAAAAATCTCAAGTGGTCTCCCACAGAGAATAGTCTTCTCTCATGTCCATGAACCTTTTAATATTAATCATGTAGTTGGCCACAAAGAAAATCTTAGTACAGCCCGACAAAAGAGATTTTGCTGATCCTATTCACTAATCATCCTATATAATAAAAGGGTAATATGCAAATTGACCCCAATGGTAAAACGACCAGAACGACTGCTCGACCAGTCACTATGAGTCGCACTGACCACCTCTCGGTCCCTTCCCCCGGCCGTTAGGCTCCGGTCACCCGACGGTGAATGGGGAACGAGGAGTAGGTAGCAGCGGAGGACGGGGCCAGCTGCGGGCAGCTGGGGACAATGGCCTTGATTGCAGGCCAGGCCTAGGGACCATACCCACGCATGAGTTTCATGTGCTGGGCCTCTAGTAACCCAATAAAGGTAGCAGTCAACAATAAAATATGAACATACCCCCCCACCACAAAACTAGTCAGAAATTCAGAACCCCATCTTATAAATAATCCTTGGATCAAAATTTATCTACACAATGACTAGAAAGCCATTGAAAGGTGAGCATTTCTTGCAAAAGCCCATTACCTAGAGCTGCATTCAAAAGAAAATGTGGAGCTTCATAAATTAAAAGACTAAAAATAAATGAACCAACTTATATCGTAAAAGTAGAGCAACAAAATATGCCAAAAGTAAGAAGGAATGAAGAAAGATAAAGGTTGAACTTAATGACCAAACATAAAATAGAAAGGATACAAAAAATTCCGGGTGCCTGCCGGCAGCCAGAGGAAAGCCTGGGTCCCAGGTGCCGGAGGGAAGCTGGTGCCAGCAGCCAGGGGAAGGAAGGCCTACTCTTGCACAAATTTTATGCATGGGCCTCTAGTGTGTGTATATATATATTTAAGTTCTAGCATAGCCAGTTAGAATTCCATTCACAATATCTAGTAAAGACATATTACAAGGTCTGTAATCTATCCCTGACTCGGAAAAGTTAATATCATAAAAATGTCTACTCTTCCTTATAAATACTAAATACAGTCAATGACATTCCAATTAGCATCCTATAGGTTTTAAAAAGAGCCTCCTTGTATGCATATATGCACGCAGACAGTGGGGTGGAGAGGGCCTGGGGAGCGGGGAGGGGGTGGGCTGGAAGGGGCCAATGGGGAGAAAGGGGGACATATGTAATACTTTCAACAACAAAGAATTATTTTTTAAAAAAGAGTAATGGTCTCAATACCCATCAATAAGGGAAAAGCTCAGTAAATTATGGTACATCTGAACATCATATACAGACCTGCTACTGGCGTGGAAGAACAGTAACCTGAAGTCACTGGCCATGATAAATTAATCAAAAGCACAAGCTAGAGTGCAGTATATACATGAATTCATTTGGTGAAACACGCAGTTTTACAGCTGCCTGTGTCTGTGACAGGGAGAGAGAGGGGATCCTTGACTGCAGGCCATCCACACTAACTTCTCAGGTGAAATGGAGGAGAACGGGCTGAGGAAACAAAAACAAACACCCCTCAAGGTGTCCTCCAGCATCACCCAATCTTTCTCCTCCCCTTCAAAGCCCACATTCAAAGCTTGTCTATAGTTAGTAACCCCAGATCATCACCTCGGGCTACTCCCCACCCATTCATTCCCTAAGGCTTCTGCTACTATCATCCCACAAACACAGCCCCAGCTAAAGTGACCGATCAACTCCACATCACTTCCCACAGTAGCCATGGCCACTGCTGGAGGCTTCTGTGTGGGACACTGTCCGGGTTTTCTTTCCTGCTCTTGAACTGCTCTTTTTCTGGCTCCTTCACAGGCTCATCTTCCTTTACTCAGCTGTTCTAGGTTGAGTTCCTCAATGTCATCATGTCTTTGACATAAGTTACAACTTAGACAAAAATGTCCTTCTAGCCCAGACTCCTCCTGAGCCCCGGCCCATCTGCCTTCTTGGTATCTCAAACACATGTCCAAAACTGAATGCATGATCTTCCCCATTCTCCAGACTCGTTCCCATCCAGTGTCTTCTTATGTCTTATGTCTCAGGGAATGCAGGGAGCAACCCAGGCTGGGTGGGGCTGGCCTCGGCTTTGGTGCACACAGCACGGGGCTAGGCAAACAGTGGGTACTCATAATAAGGAGTTCCACAGAAACATGCCTTGTCACCCACTTCCTAAAAATAGCCGTGACCTTTTAGGTGGACACATCAGGCTCACATCTAGGATCACCAGCACCCCCCTCTCCCCCCTCCTTCCCCAGGATGCCACTCCCCCAGGCTTAATCTGCCATATACTCCCTCCACCTCCCTGTTAACAGCCTCTGAATTTCTCTCTCCCTCTCACTCCGACTGCTTTCATCTTGTTAGGGGCAAAAATAGAATAGTGGGAACTAGCTATGGTTATGGGAAATAGAATCATGCTCTGTTAACTCTGATTGCCTTGTTCTGGTTAAAGGACATTCTAACCTGGCTGGGAATTGTACACCCAGGGACTTGGTGTCCACCTTGGACCTGGAAGTCAACCTTGGACTGGGGTCCATTCTCATTCAAGAACTGCCTATTATCATGGAAAGATTCATTACTGTTGCCCAAATAATGGAGTCTTTATTTCCCATTTTGCATACCCATTATTCCTTCTGCCTACTTCCCCATGTAATCTTTGTCCTACCCAATAGAAGCAGTTGGCTTATGGGGGGGTGCAGAGCAGATTTTTGTGGATGACCTGCTGCCCTCCCATACTGCCAGCGTTAATGGAATAAACACTCATCTATGATTCAACCCTGTAGTGACAGGCAGCCTTGTCCGGGTTCAATTCCTTCCCTTCTGTTCTGCTAAGGCAGTGAGACCTTCAGGAGCACAAGCACCTGGCAGACCTGAGTGTGCCACTCCCAGCTTCAAGGTTCCTTGCAGTAACACACCCAAGGTATCACCACCCGTAACCGAGCTCAAACCCCCTTTGCAAACATCTCACTGGATTCTGCAAACAACCATCTGAGGCAGGAGTTTTACCATCCAGAACACTGAGAGTCTGTGTGGTTACATGGCTTGTGTCTGGTCACCTAACACGAATAAGCTCAGTCTCCTGACTCCGTGGTTGCCCTCACCCATTAAGTTCTCACATCAGTGTAGCATGGTCAGCTGTGATTCGGGTCACTGTTCTGGCTTTACTATTAAGATCCCACACCCTGTGACCTTTAATTTCGGGGTTAGGGTCAGTAGACTGAATGTATGGCTTCAGTAGTTACTAGATATGACACTGCATTTCAGCAACTCCTTTTAAAAATGCAAATTCCCACCAAGGAAACTTCCGTTCCTTCCTTTTACCTAAGAGATGTCCTATGCAGGCAGCATTCAAATTCCTGATGTTCCAGGGAAATGAGATCAGAGGTGTTGTAGAGAAAAATCCAGAGAAACCTGAGTCTGTTTGGCTATGACAGTGACGCACACCCACATACAGATTCTCCCCCAAGCGTCCCTGGGAACCAAGTGCCAGGAACTGCTTCAGGCTTACGGGGAGATGATGGCAGCTAAGAGGGAGGAAGGAGGGAGAGCTCTAGGAAGGCCCAAGGGCCTCTAAAGAGATGTCGTTTCTACATTCCCCTCCTTCCCACACTGGCTTTCTCTTTCTCTCTCTCTATTCTGCAGTGAATTCTCAAGAAGAACCCATACTAACCTATTCTGGCTGTTTTCCCACCTTCATCCCGAACTACCCAGCCTCCTCCAAATCACGTGACCAAGGCACACTCATCAATCTTGGCCTTCTAGGAACAGCAATCCAGGATGGGCCCTGTCTGTCACCGTCACCCTTGCCCTGGCCACATAAAGGAATTCAAAGGCCTTCCTACTTGGCTTCTCAGGCAGCTCCTACGGCCACCCCTCAGTCTGCACTCATTTCCATCTCCAGGTCTAATGTTGTAACAACAGGGAAACCCTGCTTCCCTGGCCTGCCTCTTTCACTCAACTGACATCTACTGAGCACCCACATGAGGAAGGCCCGTCCTGGTGAGGTGAGGCTCAGAGATTATAAGAAACAGCCCTCAACCCCCAGAGACAGAGGTCAGGGCAGAGGTGAGACACGTGGCCATATAAATACTACGAAAGGCCACTATGAGAAGTGGGTCAGTGCCAAAGGAGTGGAGGAGAGCTCTGGGGACTCGCAGCATATCTTGTCCCTTCTCGGTGGGAGCAGGCACCCGGAGGGCTCCCAGGAGGGTGCTGAATAATGGGGCAGGAATGGGGGAAGGAGGGCATAACAGCACGAGCTAAGACAGAGGGACAGGTCAGAAGAGCAGTTCAACTTGGCTGGACCTTCAACTGCATGATGGGAGTGATAGCTATTACTAGTGTATTATCACTGACACGGGCAGATGATTACTTATGCACAAGGCCCTGCTGTAAGCTTTATGTCCAATCTGAGTGACATCCACCTGGGACACACAGGGATGGTATAACAGTCACCACCTGTTCAGGTCAGCTCCTGAGCTGTATGGTTGGTTAAGTATATTAATTCATTTAATCCTCACAGTCACCTGGCGAGGTAGGTATTGTTATCACCCCCATTTTAAAGATGAGGAAACCAAGGTCTGAAGACTAGTTAAGAGACAAGATTAGGGAGGGAGGGATGCAGGAGCCCGAGGGGAGGCACCAATGCCAGGGCAACAAACTACCCTGGCACCTCACCTGACCACTCTAATCAGGGAGCACCTTACAGCACAGAAAGTGCCTGGAGGGAAGGGTACCCGTTAATCCTCCCGGAATTCCCAACAACTGGCTGAAGCAAGAAAGGAATGAAGGAACTTAATGAGAGCCAGTTAGGGGTGAGCTACTCCTGGACTCAGCCTGGCCCTGCCTGCAAGCTTTTTGGCTCCTGCTGTGTGGGCAGCGCACAGGCTCACCCCTCACAGCGCCACCCCATGCCCAGGTCAGGGCAGGAGGGGACACAGTGAAGGGCCTGGAGAGAGAGCAGAGTGGCTAGCTACCTCCACAACCAGGCTCGGTCCTCAACAGCCATCTCTACACAAAGCCACTGGTTAGATCGGCGGGGACAGAAATGGCCCAGGCGCACAGCTTCCTGCTTGAGCTGGGACCGCCTGGCTCCCGCCTGCCCTCCGCGTCTCTAGGTGAGGAACTCCATTCCCCACATCAGACGCCGTTTCCACCGTGTGAAGCCTTCAGGGGGCTGAGCTGAGGCCCCGGAGGAGACAGAAGTCCGAGAATCCCTCCCTGAAACTGTCGCCGAGGCTGGAGAGGGTGGAAAGGCGGAGGAGGTGAACGCAGGTGAACACAGCACCGGGATGAGCCCGCTCTTCCCAATGAAGTGCCTACAAATGAACTCCAGCAGCAGAAACTCCCAGGAATTCGCGTGCTCCCGGTTCCGGGAGAAAGTTCCTGAAGGCAG
>NW_005370081.1:549024-561382 GCF_000412655.1 Myotis brandtii | reverse complement strand
CCACCGGCTCCCAGGCGAGGGAGGACTCCGCCCGGGCGCGGAGGTCTGGGTAGAGGGGGCCTCTCCAACCGAGCCGAGTCCTGCCCTGCGCCGCCCTCCCGGGGTGGGGATTCCCCAAATCCCGTCCAGGCCAGTGTGCCCTTGTTAGTGACTCTCTAGGTGACTGTCTACTGTAGTGAGGGCGCGCAGTGGTGCGGAAATGGAAGGGTGCGGGGAAACCTGACCGGCTACCTCCGCCCGGTGACCTGGTCCACCTAAGAGGGAATGGGACTTCGCTCCGGCTGCCCCCGGGGAAGGCGAGAGCTAACGCCCAAGTCCGTGCCCTAACTCCCTCCCGCGGGGATCGCAGGGGGCGTTCAGGGGACGGGAGGCGCAGAATCGGAGCAAAGCGCTCCTTGGCCTGAGGGGGCTGAGGACGAGGACTGGCTGCGCTCCTGCAGCTCCCAAATGGGCGGCACGGATTTTCACCTGCAGTTCCTGCACCGGCCACATCCCCCTAGGTGGGCGGGTAAATGGCTTGAGGTTCTGAAACAAAACTTGCTGGCTATGATAGTTACACACCATGTGTAAAAGATGATGTGATTGTAGCTCTGAAGAAAGCTAACGGTGATGCCATTGTGAAATGCGAACCCCTTGCTCTCGAGCGCAGCGTCTCCAGTTGCAGGATGCACAGATTGTGCCTTCCGGGCGGCAGGGTCTGGTTTCAGGACTCCAGCGGAACAGTGGGAAAGAGGAAAAAGACTGCCGGAGCACTGTGCCTTCCGGGCGGCAGGGTCTGGTTTCAGGACTCCGGCAGAACAGTGGGAAAGAGGAAAAAGACTGCCGGAGCACAGATGGCTTAGGGCCTGGAGAGAGAGCAGAGTGGCTAGCTACCTCCACACCCAGGCTCGGTCCTCAACAGCCATGTCTACACAAAGCCACTGGTTAGATGGGCGGGGACAGAGATGGCCCCGGCGCACAGCTTCCTGCTTGAGCTGGGACCGCCTGGCTCCCGCCTGCCCTCCGCGTCTCTAGGTGAGGAACTCCATTCCCCACATCAGACGCCGTTTCCACCGTGTGAAGCCTTCAGGGGGCTGAGCTGAGGCCCCGGAGGAGATAGAAGTCCGAGAATCCCTCCCTGAAACTGTCGCCGAGGCTGGAGAGGGTGGAAAGGCGGAGGAGGTGAACGCAGGTGAACACAGCACCGGGATGAGCCCGCTCTTCCCAATGAAGTGCCTACAAATGAACTCCAGCAGCAGAAACTCCCAGGAATTCGCGTGCTCCCGGTTCCGGGAGAAAGTTCCTGAAGGCAGCCTCCCCCCCAGCTCGCCCGGGGCAGCCTTTCCCGGAAGGGCGCACGCACACTCAGAACCAGCTGGGTCAGAGGGGACGGGCGAAAAATGGAGGAAAATAAGGAGAGAATTGAAAGGTTTACAACTGCCTACAACATGCTTCAGAAAGAGAAATTTATATCCCAAAGAGGAAATCAATGAGAAAAACAATTCATATTCTTATTAGGGGCATAAATAGAACATTGGGGACTAGCATAGTTATAAGAGAAATTTATATCCCAAAGAGGAAATCAATGAGAAAAATAATTCATATTCTTATTAAAGGCATAAATAGAATATAATTCAAGGGAAAAATGAGAAAGTCAGATTTTTTGTCTTCACAATGAAAGGTATATTAAAACAAAGACTTGCAGCTAATATATATTTAGCTCTCCACATGCTTCACATCCAAATGCAGCTTAAACTGAGAAAAGTTATAAAGATCTATTTGTGAGAACAAATGTAAAAAGAACTCTTTTCTAAGGTACCACTCAGATAATAAGCCTGAAATAAATTAACTCTACTTACTGCTTTTTGTTCCACATATCTTAGTTGACCTCTTTCTCTTGGTTGATAAAAACATATGCAAATCCCTGTCCGGCCAGCTCTACCTGTGCGTCCGGAGCGATGAATGTAGGACTCAACATCCTAAAAATAAGAGGTAATACTTTTAAAAAATCTAGCAAGTTACACAGTCATTCCAACATCCAAATAATAATGCTAATAACAAAACTATTACTACCAATAATAATATTTCAATCCTGTCACTTTTTCCAACATCCCAAAAAAATTTTATGCAGAATTTTGGGACAAGGGGGATAAGATTTAAAACCTTATCTAAAAATAAAATAAATAAATAAAATAAAATCTTATCTACCCCATCCCAGGACTCTTTATATGGCAACTTTTTTATAATTCCCTTTATAAATCCATGCTTCACATCCAAATAATGAAGTTAGCAATCTGCAAAGACATCAGATTCTGGTCAATTTAACACCACAGTGACAAAAATGGCTAAGACAAGAACTGATAACATTTTTCATATCCAAAAGCAAAATTTTCCAAAAAAAACGTCAATTTATACAACTGTTTTTCCCCCCAAATCCAATCTCATTTCCTACCTGAGGAGGAGAACTCTGAATCACCAAGTCAACCTCAGGAATGTCCAAACCACGGGCAGCCACATTGGTTGCCACCAAAACTTTAAAACTACCTTCTCTGAAGCCTTTCAATGTAATTTCTCTTTGTGACTGTGCAATGTCCCCATGTAAACACTGGGCATTCTATGAGAAAAAAAGGGGAAAAGTAAGTGTACAATTCATACTTATAATTGATAGCACCCTACCCTAACACCATACATTCTGTGCTCTTTTTGTTGTTGTTTCTTTTTTTATATATATATGTTTTATTGATTTTTTACAGACAGGAAGGGAGAGGGATAGAGAGTTAGAATCAGCTGCTTCCTGCACACTCCCTACTGGGGATGTGCCCGCAACCAAGGTACATGCCCTTGGCCGGAATCAAACCTAGGACCCTTGAGTCGCAGGCTGAGGCTCTATCCACTGAGCCAAACCGGTTAGGGCATATAGTGGCTCTGATTGGCTGGTGGGCGTGGCTTGGGTGTAGCAGATGTGCAGTCAATTTGCATGTTTCTCTTTTATTAGATTAGATATTAGGCTTTGCAGACACAGCCACCCCGAAGCTTCTCGTCAGCCATGGTGAACCCCACCGTGTTCTCTGACATCGACGGTGATCCCTTGGGCCGCGTCTCCTTCCAGCTGTTCGCAGACAAAGTTCCAAAGACAGCAGAAAACTTTGTTGCTCTGAGCACTGGGGGAAAAGGATTTGGTTATAAAGATTCCTGCTTTCACACAATTATTCCGGGATTTATGTGCCAGGGTGGTGACTTCACACGCCATCGTGGCACAGGCGGCGAGTCCATCTAAGGCAGTGGTTCTCAACCTTCCTAATGCCCCGACCCTTTAATACAGTTCCTCATGTTGTGGTGACCCCCAATTTCATTGTTACAAATTGAACATAATTAAAGCATAGTGATTAATCACAAAAACAATATGTAATTATATATGTGTTTTCCGATGGTCTTAGGCGACCCCTGTGAAAGGGTCATTCGACCCCCAAAGGGGTCGCGACCCACAGGTTGAGAACTGCTGATCTAAGGGGAGAAATTTGAGGATGAGAACTTCGTCCTGAAACATACAGGTCCTGGCATCTTGGCCATGGCCAATGCTGGACCTAACACAAATGGTCCCCAGTTTCTCATCCGCGCTGCCAAGCCTGAGTGGTTGGATGGCAAGCATGTGGTCTTCGGCCAGATGACAGAAGGCATGCATATTGTGACAGCCATGGAGCGCTTTGGGTCCAGGAATGGCAATACCAGCAAGAAGATCACCGTTGCTGACTGTGCACAACTCTAATAAATTTGACTTGTGTTTTATTTTAACCACCAGACCATTCCTTTTGTAGCTCAGGGGAGCACCCCCTCACCCCGATTTGCTTGGAATGTTCTATAATCTTTGTGCTCTTGCCAGTTTATTGGGTTCCATAATTTCCTTAAGCCCCTGGGCTCAGGTGCCGGGGGCCTGCAAGGAGCCCGCTCCACACCTGCGTGGCCTCTTCTGGGTGAGCCAAGCTGCAGCTACTGGGGCCACAGGCGCCAGTTGGGATCTCCATGGGTATGCACAGGAGCCGGTCTGTGAGGCCAGCCAGGAGAGAGCACACTGCCTACCCAACTTCCGTGTGGCGCCACTGGGTGGCCCAGAGGCCCACGTTGCACCCCGGCCTGTAGTGTCCAGCTGCACTCACCTGATTATGAAATAAAAACTAAACAGTAAAAAAAAAAAAGAAATATTAAACATGCTCTATTAACCATGGTTATTTTGTTCTGATGAAAGAACGCACATTCTAACCCGGCTGGGAGTTGTACGCCCCCAGGACCTGGAAGTCAACCTTGGAATTCGGTCTATTATCCTATTATCATGGAAAGATTAACCACCCTATTGCTTAAACAATGGCCTCCCGCCCACATTGCCTGTAACCTGTAACCATCACACCCATTTTTATTCCTTTTGTCTACTTCACGTCATCCTTGTCCTACCCAATATAAGCAGCTGGTTTGTGGGGGCTGGAGGGGTGCAGAGCAAATTTTTGTGGAGGACCTGCTGCTCTCCCATACTGCTGGCATTATTGGAATAAATGCACATATATGACTCAACCCTGTCTCTGCTTAATTGGCTCAAGTAGTGACAGGCAGCCCGGGCCTATTGGTTGTCCAGTTTCGTTCTCATAAGTGAAAAAATGAGAACATGGCAAATGTACTACTGAGAAAATTATAAAGAACTTGAAAATGATGGTCCAGGAATGAGTTACTATGGTCCCTGAAGATTACTAAGATTTGGTTCTAAAGTGTCTTTGGGTGCCCTGGCCAGTGGGGTTCAGTTGGCTGAGTGTTGTCCCATGCACCATGATTGTTTGATTCCTAGTATCCTGCTGGATTCCTAGTATCCTCCTGCAGGAGGCAGCCCATGAATGACGTTTTTCTCTCACTCACTCTAAAGAAAAACACAAACATTTTTAAAAAATAAAGTGTCTTTGGTAGAATAATATTTCTATTAATGATTATTTTAGACATCAGAAAAGCAAGACTTAGTTTTCACTATATTTTATAGACACCCATCTTATAAACATAGATGCCTTTTAAAAATAGTTGTGTATGTTTCCTCATGAAGTACCATATTTTTTCGTGTATAAGACACTATTTTTTTCTAAAATCATTAGACTGAAAATCGAGGGGCATCTTCTACACAGAAGTCCAGGAGGGAGCCAGGCAGATGTGTAGCTGCCCATGCCTCATCAAACAGGCTTCCTCCAGTCACCAGCCTTATTGTTACTGATGTCAGCTTATGCCTTAAATGGAGGTGGAGAGTGCGCAGATGCAACATGGACAGGAGCATTCTGAGTCCATAAAGATGTCAAAAAATAAAAAGATAAATACTGGTAAGCAATTGTCTCACTCTGCAAAATTCAAATTGAATGTAATCAGCTATGTAAAAGAGCATGGGAACAGAGCTGCAGAGAGACAATTTGGACCTCCTCCCACTGAGTGTACGATCAGACAGTGGAGAAAACAGGAAGAACAACTCCTTAAGATGCCAAAAAAAAGGCCTTAAGAGGAAAATCAGCAAAATGGGCAAACTTGGAGCAGAGGCTTAAGACTTGGATTATGGAGCAGCACCAGAGTGGCTTATGTGTGTTAACCAAGCTTATTCAATGTCAGGCAAGAATGTTTGCAAGTGAAATGAATATTGTTGATTTTACTGGGAAGACAAAATGGTGCTTCAATTTCATGAGGAGAAGGGTTGGCCATGAGAACACAAAGTTAGCTCATAACATGTCACCATTTATGAGGATGATCTCACATATATAGACAGTGACTCAGAAGACAGCAGTGATACAACAGAAGTTGAAGAAATTGATATGTCTGGAACTAATAGTGATGGTTTACCTACCAGTGCTATGATATTATGCAGCATATCACTGTTCAGCCTCTGTTGCAAATTGTCCCCTTGGGCGGTTGTTCGACTGCTCGCTATGACGTGTGTTGACCACCAGGAGGCAGCTCAGAACATGGCGGGCGTTGGCCATAGCTGCGACCTCTCGCTGGCTACCTGGGGGCGGGATGACAGGGACGGAGGTGCAGTGAGAATGCGGGGTGTCTCCTGAGCTCGCTCTCACTCCCCCTGCTACTCTCCCCCTGCTACCCTCCCCCAGGATGCCAGGGCTCATGTGCCTGGGAAGCCCCTGGGCTCAGGTGCCGGGCGCCCACAAGGAGCCCGCTCCACACCTGCGTGGCCTCTTCTGGGTGAGCCAAACTACAGCTACTGGGGCCATAGGCGCTGGTTGGGCTCCCCGTGGGTATGCACAGGAGTCAGTCTGTGAGGCCAGCCAGGAGAGAGAGCGCTGCCCACCCAACTTCTGTGTGGTGCCACTGGGTGGCCCAGAGGCCCATGTTGCACCCCGGCCTGTGGTGTCCAGCCGCACTCACTGCACCTCTGCGTGGGGACTCAGGTGCTGTGACTCAGGTGGAGGGGGGCCCGTGGGGGCCTGGGGGCCCAGGTGCTGCTCAGGGCCCAGAGGTCAGCTGGGACTTGCCCTTCCACACCAGACGCTGGTGCTTTGATGGTGGGCCAGGCCTAGGGACTGCACCATGCATGAATTTTGTGCACCGGGCCTCTAGTATTCTATAAAATACCTAATCAGTAGTCTTTAAAACCATGAAAGTCATCAAAAAATAAGGAAAGTCTGAGACATAGCTCTGTCTCAGCCAAGAGAAAACTAAGGAGATGTGAAAATGAAATGTAATGTGGTATACTGGATGGGCTCCTGGAAAAAGAACATTTTGTTCTAAATTTTAAAAAAAATGTTTTTAAACTGAGATTCACTCTTCAGTCACCCAACCCACTTTTTAGGTGTGCACTTCCAGGTCTTTCTGCAGCATATTCTGTGTATATACAGGGTGTCCCCCAAAAATGTACACACACTTTAACAGCCGATAGCTCAATTTTGGAAATGAAATGTATTTTAATAAATACTGCCTTTATAATGACTCAAAGTGTGTATATTCAGTTTGTTGTGACACCCTATATATGTGTGTGTGCATATTCATGTGATATATCATTTACAGAGCGGCCTTGCAGTATTTTTCTGCAACGTGCTTTTTACACTGTATCTTGGAGGGTCTTTCCATGCAAGCGGAGCTGGATCAACTTGCTTCTTCCTAGTGACTGCACAGTATGCGTCACCGTGCGCGTCACCATTCTTTATCACCTAGTTCTTACAGAGAGACATTCAGGTTGTTGGCTATTTGGGGCTCTTACCAGCAGTGCTGTAGGTCCCATTTGCCCTTATACAGCTGGCTGAGCGGGAAAGACTGGACGCGGCCGGCTGAAGGGGAAGGCTCTGGCCTGTGCTTTGCCCTGGCAGGGGTGCAGGTACTGGGGAGCCGCGCCCTCTGGGCAGCTAGCCAGAGCCCGTGACGAGCCCTGGGACCCAGTCATCTTCCCCGGCCTCTCCAACAACCCCTCCTCCCCCAAGGCGTGGCTCCTTTTCCAGCCTGGACTGCATTTTTTGGAGATGAGTGGGCAAGTGAGGGCTAAACTGAGGCCAAAGATTCCAGAACAACTTAGAGAACACAGTGGTCATTACTGGGAGGTGGGGTGTGGGGTGCGTGTAGACGCAGTAGCCGGGATAGGCACAGTAGCTGGCCTGTGCCAGGCCCCCATCTAACCCGCAGCATTGGAGGGAGCATTTGTCACCCCCCCTCACCCCACCCTCTTCTTCCCCCACGCTCTCGCAGAGGGAGAGGGAAGGATTGGTCTGTGAAGGCCACCTGGCGCCCACCCAGCCCCTCTGCCTGGACACCCTGCGCCACCCACCCACACCCCCACCGCTGTCGCAACCACTAAGGCGAGCTTCTCTGAATGACTCAATTTTTACATCTGAGTGAGTGGTTCTTGAATGACCAGGTCATTTAGGGTGGAATTCCTTCTGCATGTAGCACACACTCTCCTGCCTCAGAACTGAGCTCTAAGGGTCAGAGGATTATTAATGTGGGGGCTAAAAAAGATACTTTCCCTCCCACTTTGTATGTTCTGGCTGGGCTAATCAAATTAACAGAGATATTAACAGGAGAAAAATCAAAGTTTCAAACATGCCCATGGGGAGTTCACATAGGCATGGAAATTCCAGCCACAGTGAGGCACCTTGGGAAAGGACATTTTGGACAAAGGAGAATGCAGGGGAGCGGGGTGTTTAGATTTCCGAAGGAGAATGGGTGATTTGCAGGTAGTTGAGGAAGAAGGGAACATGTAAGGTGCTTGCGGGAGGCAACCAATCGGTGTGCCTCTCTTACATCAATGTTTCTCTCTGTCTCTCCCCCTACTTTCCACTCTCTCTAAAAATCAAAGGGAAAATATCCTCCAGTGAGGATTAACAATAAAAATAAAATTAGCCCTGGCCGGTTTGGCTCAGTGGCTAGAGCGCCAGTCTGCGGACCAAAGGGTCCCGAGTTCGATTCTGGTCAGGGGCATGTACCTTGGTTTCAGGCTCCTCCGCGGTCCAGGCCTGGCTGGGGCAGGTGTAGGAGGTGGCCAATCAATGTGTTTCTCTCACATTGATGTTTCTCTCTGTCTTTCCCTCTCTCTTCCACTCTCCCTAAAAATCAATGGAAAAATATCCTTGGGTGAGGATTAACCACAACAAACAAACAAACAAACAAACAAAAACTAAATGAGGCTCAAAGAAATGATTGAACAGGCTCTCCCTTTTTATTTTTTTTAGACAAATTTGTGGTAACCTGACAGGACATAGAAAGTGCTCATTAGAAAGGAATCTAAGCAAGGTTTGGATATTTACTAGTGAGGAATCTAAACAAACTTTGGTCTGGGGTAGTGAAGGAGTAACAGGGTTTAGTTATACTGCTTTTTTGACTCTGGATTATTTTTGTAAATTTTAAAATCGATTATTCACTGGTTGATTCTTATATGTGCCCTGACTAGGGATCGAACCTGAAACCTTGACGTACTGGGACGACGCTCTAACCAACTGAGCTCCCAGCCAGGGCATGGATTTCCTGTTTCTTGTGATAAGGTTGTCTCTCAGTCCTTCAGGAACAAGTAAGTCTATCATGGTGATTTATTTCCAGCTTTAAGGGGGACAGAGGAAAGTCAGAGAACTCTTTCTGCATTGGTGCTTCTTAGGTGATTTTAATTCGAAATAATATGCCATTGTTGAACATGTGGGGGCAGCGTGCCCTGGGCCCCGACACGTCAAATGAGGTAAGGAACGTAGGTGCTTATGCAAAGGGCATGTGCTGCAGCGCTCTGACTAGTGCAGTGCTGTCATCTTTCTTACGTTGGCTCCTTCAGCAGACAGCGGTTGAGCACAGCCAATGAGACTGGCCCTGTGCCTGGTGCCCCTGACAGAGGCACAGAAGAACCCTCTGTTGCTCTAAATAAAGGTCTTGGTCTAATGGAAGAACAAATCGTAAGTACCCCACCTGGCAGAGGCTTGCAAAGGGTCCCTGGTGTCAGTGAGGGGCTGGTGAGAGGATCCGATTCAGAAGGCTTGCCAGACTTGGCAAAGAACTGACTTTTAATTTTTAAAATTATGTTAAATCTTTAAAAAACAAAACTATTTGTTGCTTTAATTTCTGCTTTTGTCTTTGAGTTCTGTTCCTTCTACTTTCTTTGGGTTTGTCCTGGTGTTCTTTTTCGAGTTTTTAGAGCTGAACATTAGGGCATTGATTTTCAAATTCATTTGTTGCTGTTTTCTAGTAGATGTATATAAGACCATAACTGTCCTTATAAATCCTGCTTTAGCTACATATCACAAATTTTAATATGCCACGCTTTTGTTATCTCTCATTCATAAATATTTTGGGGATTTTTTTCTGTTAAGATTTCATCCTTAATTCATGAATTATTTAGAAATGTGTTTTTTTCTTTTTTGTTTTAAAAGTTACGGCTTTAACATGTTTTGTCATAGATTTCTAACATTAATGCTTGAAATTGAAAAAATGTGGTATTTTTAGAATTTATTGAGATGTTTTTGTGGCCTATATACAGAACTTTTTTTAATGTCGCAGTTTTTGTGAATGTATATTCACGCTTTATATGCACATGTTTCTCTCTCTACAGCTCTTCACCCAGTTTGCTAATCTGGATATTTAAATTGTTTTCCCAGTTATTGTTTTTTTTTAATTTTCAATTCATTGATTTCTTTTCCCCAAACTATAAGGTAAAGTTTATTGAGAAAGTCCCAGAGGCAGAAGTAAACACAGAAGAAATGGACTCAGGAAATGAGTTAGAGAGAGAGATACTCGCCTTGAAAGATCAAAGAGGGAGAGAGAGAGAGAGAGAGAGAGAGAGAGAGAGAGAGAGAGAGGACTCTTAAGGGCTTCTATCAGGAGTAGCGGAGGAACTCAGGAGAATATTCACCAGCTTTCCAGTGTGCCCCCTCAGGGTCAGGGCGGTGGTCTAACAGACTGGCGGGCACCAGGGGCAGGGGTCATTAATCCGTGCAGCTGGTCCCCATGTCAGCCATCTGATTTTGCTGCTTCTCTGGGCCTGGAGCTGAAACAAAACTGAGGCCTAGAAGTCATCTCCAGGGGTAAATGCTTAAGGGAGTGGTCATGCAAGAGCTTGTGGTTTTGCCGTTGCTAGGCACCCAGAGCTCCCGCCCTGGTAACCCTCTGCACCTGGCCTATTGTTTCTACTCTGCTCTGGGCATACGTACCTAGCTACCTACTACAAAAATGCCTTTCTTCTATTGATGTAATTGTTCCCCTCCCCCTTTCACGAATACCCATTGCCTTTGTCTCCTAATCAGAATGTTATTTGGGCTTCTGCCTGAATTGATGATTCCCAAATATTCTTTTAAAAAAATATTTTTATTGATTTCAGAGAGGAAGGGAGAGGGAGAGAGAGATAGAAACATCAATGATGAGAGTAAAGCATCCATCAGCTGCTTCCTGCACGCCCCTCACTGGGGAGAGAGATAGAAACATCAATGATGAGAGTAAAGCATTCATCAGCTGCTTCCTGCATGCCCCTCACTGGGGATCGAGCAGGCAACCTGGGTATGTGCCCTGACTGGGAATCAAACTGTGACCTCCTGGTTCATGGGTCATTGTTCAACCACTGAACCACGCCAGCCAGGCTAATTATTCTTTTTAAATTTTTTTTTTTAATTTAGAAAGTAAGAGAAAAGGAGAGGAAGATAGAGAAAATGATGTGGGAGAAACATCGATCCACTACCTCCTGTTCGCCCATCACTGGCCAGGGTGAGCCACACTAGCCAAGGTGAGACCGCAGAATTTGAGAGGGACTTTCATTTGAAACTGCTGGGAAGTGGGGTGGGGAGGAGACAATAGAAGGGGGAGAGGAAGCCTTGGCTGAGGTGAAACGGGAGGGAACTAGCTTGGCTGCAGCTCCCAGGCTCCCAGGGTACCAGCTGCTCCTCTTGTAGGAAGATGCTGGGCTCAACATCAAAGACTCTGGAACTTGCCAGCCAGGGACTGCATGGCCGCTCGTTGCAAAGGTCGCATAGTTGTCTCTGTATCTCCGGGCACCGAGGACAGCCCTTTGCTCCAGGTGGTTGCTACTGCCTTTCCAGTGCTGGGGGATGTCCAAGTGGTTCCTGGTCACTGGAGGGTGTGGGTCCTCGGGGCAGGACTTCTCCCTGGCTCAGGGTCAGGGCTGTGAGAACCTGGGTGCTCTGTTGCTATGGCTACTGTTGCGTTCTCCATGACGCTCCCACGGATGTGATGACCCTGGACTGTGCGTGTCGGAGGTTGGACGTTTGGACTTGTGTCTCCTTTCAGTTCCTTATCTTCTCCCACCACCAGCAGGGACCCCTCTTCCTCCTGGCCACCGACGTCTGCCTAACACGCTGTGCTTGGACCGTTCGGTTCCCAAAGGGACCAAGGAATACTTCTTGCCCCTCCCAAGCAGGGGAACACCAGAGATGGGGGGGCGGGGGTGTGAATGTGACTGGTTCCAGGGGAGCTGCTGAGATTCTCTACCACCAGGAAGAAAAGGTACTTCGGGGGTGGGGGGAGCAACTTTAGAGGTCCCCTAGGATTTCCTCTCATGGGCCACTTTCCTTACAAGAGTGACCCGGGCAGGCCGCCTGCAGTAGCAGCTCCCGGTAGTAGCTGGGCCTGCTCCCTGCCTTCCCACGGACACTACCATTTCTTAGACTAAGGACTTAGAGGACACGCCCAGCTCCAACAGCCTGCCTTTCCCCAACCCAGGCAAGTCGTGAGGGGTGGAGGGCAGGAAAGAGCCTGGCACACGGGAACTTCTCCCTGACGTGGGTACCCAGAGTCTGGGCGTGTCCTGCAGGCTGCTGGGTTTGGCCTGGCCTCCTCCTCTGGGACAAATGCTCACCCTCACCAGCTGCATCTCACCAAACTCATCTGCTGATCCATGATTCTCTCTCATCATTGATGTTTCTATATCTTTCTCTCT